>NC_081790.1:20742563-21060063 GCF_963082965.1 Carassius carassius | reverse complement strand
AAGCTTTTGAGCAGATTTGGGCGAGATTTCACTTCATTTGACCAGAAACACTATTTTAACATTACTGGTCTCAGAAACCTGTAAACTGACAATCTTGAGCATTGAAGTCCTAACATAAGTTTTTGTGCATATAACTTCTAACACATTAAAAACTGTCTTACAGCATTGCAAAAACATTGTATTTCATAACGCATAAGCATCTTTCAGTTTGGCAAGATTTGCACTGAATATTGAATGAAGCAGCTTTCTCTCATAGAGAGACAATTTTTGAGCAGATTTGGGCTAGATTTCACTTCATTTGAACAGAAGCACTATTTTAACATTACTGGTCTCAGAAACCTGTAAACTGACAATCTTGAGCATTGATGTCCTAACATAACGTTTTGTGCATATAACTTCTAACACATTAAAAACTGTCTTACAGCATTGCAAAAACATTGTATTTCATAAGGCATAAGCATCTTTCAGTTTGGCAAGATTTGCACTGAACATTGAATGAAGCAGCTTTCTCTCATAGAGAGACAAGCTTTTGAGCAGATTTGGGCTAGATTTCACTTCATTTGAACAGAAGCACTATTTCAACATTACTGGTCTCAGAAACCTGTAAACTGACAATCTTGAGCATTGAAGTCCTAACATAACGTTTTGTGCATATAACTTCTAACACATTAAATACTGTCTTACAGCATTGCAAAAACATTGTATTTCATAAGGCATAAGCATCTTTCAGTTTGGCAAGATTTGCACTGAACATTGAATGAAGCAGCTTTCTCTTTAATAGAGAGACAAGCTTTTGAGCAGATTTGGGCGAGATTTCACTTCATTTGACCAGAAACACTATTTTAACATTACTGGTCTCAGAAACCTGTAAACTGACAATCTTGAGCATTGAAGTCCTAACATAAGTTTTTGTGCATATAACTTCTAACACATTAAAAAATGTCTTACAGCATTGCAAAAACATTGTATTTCATAAGGCATAAGCATCTTTTAGTTTGGCAAGATTTGCACTGAATATTGAATGAAGCAGCTTTCTCTCATAGAGAGACAATCTTTTGAGCAGATTTGGGCTAGATTTCACTTCATTTGAACAGAAGCACTATTTTAACATTACTGGTCTCAGAAACCTGTAAACTGACAATCTTGAGCATTGAAGTCCTAACATAAGGTTTTGTGCATATAACTTCTAACACATTAAAAACTGTCTTACTGCATTTGCAAAAACATTGTATTTCATAAGGCATAAGCATCTTTCAGTTTGGCAAGATTTGCACTAAACATTGAATGAAGCAGCTCTAACTCACAGAGAGACAAGCTTTTGAGCAGATTTGGGCTAGATTTCACTTCATTTGAACAGAAGCACTATTTCAACATTACTGGTCTCAGAAACCTGTAAACTGACAATCTTGAGCATTGAAGTCCTAACATAACGTTTTGTGCATATAACTTCTAACACATTAAAAACTGTCTTACAGCATTGCAAAAACATTGTATTTCATAAGGCATAAGCATCTTTCAGTTTGGCAAGATTTGCACTGAACATTGAATGAAGCAGCTCTAACTCACAGAGAGACAAGCTTTTGAGCAGATTTGGGCTAGATTTCACTTCATTTGAACAGAAGCACTATTTCAACATTACTGGTCTCAGAAACCTGTAAACTGACAATCTTGAGCATTGAAGTCCTAACATCTGTTTTTGTGCATATAAAATCTAAACCATTAAAAACTGTCTCTCTGCATTGCAGAAATCATTTTATTTCATAAGACATAAGCATCTTTCAGTTTGGCAAGATTTGCACTGAACATTGAATGAAGCAGCTTTCTCTCATAGAGAGACAAGCTTTTGAGCAGATTTGGGCGAGATTTCACTTCATTTGACCAGAAACACTATTTTAACATTACTGGTCTCAGAAACCTGTAAACTGACAATCTTGAGCATTGAAGTCCTAACATAAGTTTTTGTGCATATAACTTCTAACACATTAAAAACTGTCTTACAGCATTGCAAAAACATTGTATTTCATAAGGCATAAGCATCTTTCAGTTTGGCAAGATTTGCACTGAATATTGAATGAAGCAGCTTTCTCTCATAGAGAGACAAGCTTTTGAGCAGATTTGGGCTAGATTTCACTTCATTTGACCAGAAACACTATTTTAACATTACTGGTCTCAGAAACCTGTAAACTGACAATCTTGAGCATTGAAGTCCTAACATAACGTTTTGTGCATATAACTTCTAACACATTAAAAACTGTCTTACAGCATTTGCAAAAACATTGTATTTCATAAGGCATAAGCATCTTTCAGTTTGGCAAGATTTGCACTGAACATTGAATGAAGCAGCTCTATCTCACAGAGAGACAAGCTTTTGAGCAGATTTGGGCTAGATTTCACTTCATTTGAACAAAAGCAATATTTTAACATTACTGGTCTAAGAAACCTGTAAATAGACAATCTTGAGCATTGAAGTCCTAACATCTGTTTTTGTGCATATAACTTCTAACACATTAAAAACTGTCTCACTGCATTGCAGAAATCATTTTATTTCATAAGACATAAGCTTCTTTCAATTTGGCAAGATTTGCACTGAACATTGAATGAAGCAGCTCTAACTCACAGAGAGAGAAGCTTTTGAGCAGATTTGGGCTAGATTTCACTTCATTTGAACAGAAGCACTATTTCAACATTACTGGTCTCAGAAACCTGTAAACTGACAATCTTGAGCATTGAAGTCCTAACATCTGTTTTTGTGCATATAACTTCTAACACATTAAAAACTGTCTCACTGCATTGCAGAAATCATTTTATTTCATAAGACATAAGCATCTTTCAGTTTGGCAAGATTTGCACTGAACATTGAATGAAGCAGCTCTAACTCACAGAGAGAGAAGCTTTTGAGCAGATTTGGGCTAGATTTCACTTCATTTGAACAGAAGCACTATTTCAACATTACTGGTCTCAGAAACCTGTAAACTGACAATCTTGAGCATGGAAGTCCTAACATAATGTTTTGTGCATGTAACTTCTAACACATTAAAAACTGTCTTACAGCTTTGCAAAAACATTGTATTTCATAAGGCATAAGCATCTTTCAGTTTGGCAAGATTTGCACTGAATATTGATGAAGCAGCTTTCTCTCATAGAGAGACAAGCTTTTGAGCAGATTTGGGCTAGATTTCACTTCATTTGAACAGAAGCACTATTTCAACATTACTGGTCTCAGAAACCTGTAAACTGACAATCTTGAGCATTGAAGTCCTAACATAACGTTTTGTGCATATAACTTCTAACACATTAAAAACTGTCTTACAGCATTGCAAAAACATTGTATTTCATAAGGCATAAGCATCTTTCAGTTTGGCAAGATTTGCACTGAACATTGAATGAAGCAGCTCTAACTCACAGAGAGACAAGCTTTTGAGCAGATTTGGGCTAGATTTCACTTCATTTGAACAGAAGCACTATTTCAACATTACTGGTCTCAGAAACCTGTAAACTGACAATCTTGAGCATTGAAGTCCTAACATAAGGTTTTGTGCATATAACTTCTAACACATTAAAAACTGTCTTACAGCATTTGCAAAAACATTGTATTTCATAAGGCATAAGCATCTTTCAGTTTGGCAAGATTTGCACTGAACATTGAATGAAGCAGCTCTATCTCACAGAGAGACAAGTTTTGAGCAGATTTGGGCTAGATTTCACTTCATTTGAACAAAAGCAATATTTTAACATTACTGGTCTCAGAAACCTGTAAATAGACAATCTTGAGCATTGAAGTCCTAACATCTGTTTTTGTTTATATAATTTCTAACACATTAAAAACTGTCTCACTGCGTTGCAGAAATCATTTTATTTCATAAGACATAAGCATCTTTCAGTTTGGCAAGATTTGCACTGAACATTGAATGAAGCACGTCTAACTCACAGAGAGAGAAGCTTTTGAGCAGATTTGGGCTAGATTTCACTTCATTTGAACAGAAGCACTATTTCAACATTACTGGTCTCAGAAACCTGTAAACTGACAATCTTGAGCATTGAATCCCTAACATAAGGTTTTGTGCATGTAACTTCTAACACATTAAAAACTGTCTTACAGCATTGCAAAAACATTGTATTTCATAAGGCATAAGCATTTTTCAGTTTGGCAAGATTTGCACTGAATATTGAATGAAGCAGCTTTCTCTCATAGAGAGACAAGCTTTTGAGCAGATTTGGGCTAGATTTCACTTCATTTGAACAGAAGCACTATTTTAACATTACTGGTCTCAGAAACCTGTAAACTGACAATCTTGAGCATTGAAGTCCTAACATAAGGTTTTGTGCATATAACTTCTAACACATTAAAAACTGTCTTACTGCATTTGCAAAAACATTGTAATTCATAAGGCATAAGCATCTTTCAGTTTGGCAAGATTTGCACTGAACATTGAATGAAGCAGCTCTAACTCACAGAGAGACAAGCTTTTGAGCAGATTTGGGCTAGATTTCACTTCATTTGAACAGAAGCACTATTTCAACATTACTGGTCTCAGAAACCTGTAAACTGACAATCTTGAGCATTGAAGTCCTAACATAACGTTTTGTGCATATAACTTCTAACACATTAAAAACTGTCTTACAGCATTGCAAAAACATTGTATTTCATAAGGCATAAGCATCTTTCAGTTTGGCAAGATTTGCACTGAACATTGAATGAAGCAGCTCTAACTCACAGAGAGACAAGCTTTTGAGCAGATTTGGGCTAGATTTCACTTCATTTGAACAGAAGCACTATTTCAACATTACTGGTCTCAGAAACCTGTAAACTGACAATCTTGAGCATTGAAGTCCTAACATCTGTTTTTGTGCATATAAAATCTAAACCATTAAAAACTGTCTCTCTGCATTGCAGAAATCATTTTATTTCATAAGACATAAGCATCTTTCAGTTTGGCAAGATTTGCACTGAACATTGAATGAAGCAGCTTTCTCTCATAGAGAGACAAGCTTTTGAGCAGATTTGGGCGAGATTTCACTTCATTTGACCAGAAACACTATTTTAACATTACTGGTCTCAGAAACCTGTAAACTGACAATCTTGAGCATTGAAGTCCTAACATAAGTTTTTGTGCATATAACTTCTAACACATTAAAAACTGTCTTACAGCATTGCAAAAACATTGTATTTCATAAGGCATAAGCATCTTTCAGTTTGGCAAGATTTGCACTGAATATTGAATGAAGCAGCTTTCTCTCATAGAGAGACAAGCTTTTGAGCAGATTTGGGCTAGATTTCACTTCATTTGACCAGAAACACTATTTTAACATTACTGGTCTCAGAAACCTTTAAACTGACAATCTTGAGCATTGAAGTCCTAACATAAGGTTTTGTGCATATAACTTCTAACACATTAAAAACTGTCTTACAGCATTTGCAAAAACATTGTATTTCATAAGGCATAAGCTTCTTTCAATTTGGCAAGATTTGCACTGAATATTGAATGAAGCAGCTTTCTCTCATAGAGAGACAATCTTTTGAGCAGATTTGGGCTAGATTTCACTTCATTTGAACAGAAGCACTATTTTAACATTACTGGTCTCAGAAACCTGTAAACTGACAATCTTGAGCATTGAAGTCCTAACATAAGTTTTTGTGCATATAACTTCTAACACATTAAAAACGGTCTCACTGCATTGCAGAAATCATTTTATTTCATAAGACATAAGCATCTTTCAGTTTGGCAAGATTTGCACTGAACATTGAATGAAGCAGCTTTCTCTCATAGAGAGACAAGCTTTTGTGCAGATTTGGGCTAGATTTCACTTCATTTGAACAGAAGCACTATTTTAACATTACTGGTCTCAGAAACCTGTAAACTGACAATCTTGAGCATTGAAGTCCTAACATTAGGTTTTGTGCATATAACTTCTAACACATTAAAAACTGTCTTACTGCATTTGCAAAAACATTGTATTTCATAAGGCATAAGCATCTTTCAGTTTGGCAAGATTTGCACTGAACATTGAATGAAGCAGCTCTAACTCACAGAGAGAGAAGCTTTTGAGCAGATTTGGGCTAGATTTCACTTCATTTGTACAGAAGCACTATTTCAACATTACTGGTCTCAGAAACCTGTAAACTGACAATCTTGAGCATTGAAGTCCTAACATCTGTTTTTGTGCATATAACTTCTAACACATTAAAAACTGTCTCACTGCATTGCAGAAATCATTTTATTTCATAAGACATAAGCATCTTTCAGTTTGGCAAGATTTGCACTGAACATTGAATGAAGCACGTCTAACTCACAGAGAGAGAAGCTTTTGAGCAGATTTGGGCTAGATTTCACTTCATTTGAACAGAAGCACTATTTCAACATTACTGGTCTCAGAAACCTGTAAACTGACAATCTTGAGCATTGAAGTCCTAACATAAGGTTTTGTGCATATAACTTCTAACACATTAAAAACTGTCTTACTGCATTTGCAAAAACATTGTATTTCATAAGGCATAAGCATCTTTCAGTTTGGCAAGATTTGCACTAAACATTGAATGAAGCAGCTCTAACTCACAGAGAGACAAGCTTTTGAGCAGATTTGGGCTAGATTTCACTTCATTTGAACAGAAGCACTATTTCAACATTACTGGTCTCAGAAACCTGTAAACTGACAATCTTGAGCATTGAAGTCCTAACATAAGGTGTTGTGCATATAACTTCTAACACATTAAAAACTGTCTTACAGCATTTGCAAAAACATTGTATTTCATAAGGCATAAGCATCTTTCAGTTTGGCAAGATTTGCACTGAACATTGAATGAAGCACCTCTAACTCACAGAGAGAGAAGCTTTTGAGCAGATTTGGGCTAGATTTCACTTCATTTGAACAGAAGCACTATTTCAACATTACTGGTCTCAGAAACCTGTAAACTGACAATCTTGAGCATTGAAGTCCTAACATCTGTTTTTGTGCATATAACTTCTAACACATTAAAAACTGTCTCACTGCATTGCAGAAATCATTTTATTTCATAAGACATAAGCATCTTTCAGTTTGGCAAGATTTGCACTGAACATTGAATGAAGCACGTCTAACTCACAGAGAGAGAAGCTTTTGAGCAGATTTGGGCTAGATTTCACTTCATTTGAACAGAAGCACTATTTCAACATTACTGGTCTCAGAAACCTGTAAACTGACAATCTTGAGCATTGAAGTCCTAACATAAGGTTTTGTGCATATAACTTCTAACACATTAAAAACTGTCTTACTGCATTTGCAAAAACATTGTATTTCATAAGGCATAAGCATCTTTCAGTTTGGCAAGATTTGCACTAAACATTGAATGTAGCAGCTCTAACTCACAGAGAGACAAGCTTTTGAGCAGATTTGGGCTAGATTTCACTTCATTTGAACAGAAGCACTATTTCAACATTACTGGTCTCAAAAACCTGTAAACTGACAATCTTGAGCATTGAAGTCCTAACATAAGGTGTTGTGCATATAACTTCTAACACATTAAAAACTGTCTTACAGCATTTGCAAAAACATTGTATTTCATAAGGCATAAGCATCTTTCAGTTTGGCAAGATTTGCACTGAACATTGAATGAAGCAGCTCTATCTCACAGAGAGACAAGCTTTTGAGCAGATTTGGGCTAGATTTCACTTTATTTGAACAAAAGCAATATTTTAACATTACTGGTCTCAGAAACCTGTAAATAGACAATCTTGAGCATTGAAGTCCTAACATCTGTTTTTGTGCATATAACTTCTAACACATTAAAAACTGTCTCACTGCATTGCAGAAATCATTTTATTTCATAAGACATAAGCTTCTTTCAATTTGGCAAGATTTGCACTGAACATTGAATGAAGCACCTCTAACTCACAGAGAGAGAAGCTTTTGAGCAGATTTGGGCTAGATTTCACTTCATTTGAACAGAAGCACTATTTCAACATTACTGGTCTCAGAAACCTGTAAACTGACAATCTTGAGCATTGAAGTCTTAACATCTGTTTTTGTGCATATAACTTCTAAACCATTAAAATCTGTCTCTCTGCATTGCAGAAATCATTTTATTTCATAAGACATAAGCATCTTTCAGTTTGGCAAGATTTGCACTGAACATTGAATGAAGCAGCTTTCTCTCATAGAGAGACAAGCTTTTGAGCAGATTTGGGCGAGATTTCACTTCATTTGACCAGAAGCACTATTTCAACATTACTGGTCTCAGAAACCTGTAAACTGACAATCTTGAGCATTGAAGCCCTAACATAAGGTTTTGTGCATGTAACTTCTAACACATTAAAAACTGTCTTACAGCATTGCAAAAACATTGTATTTCATAAGGCATAAGCATCTTTCAGTTTGGCAAGATTTGCACTGAATATTGAATGAAGCAGCTTTCTCTCATAGAGAGACAAGCTTTTGAGCAGATTTGGGCTAGATTTCACTTCATTTGAACAGAAGCACTATTTTAACATTACTGGTCTCAGAAACCTGTAAACTGACAATCTTGAGCATTGAAGTCCTAACATAAGGTTTTGTGCATATAACTTCTAACACATTAAAAACTGTCTTACTGCATTTGCAAAAACATTGTATTTCATAAGGCATAAGCATCTTTCAGTTTGGCAAGATTTGCACTGAACATTGAATGAAGCAGCTCTAACTCACAGAGAGACAAGCTTTTGAGCAGATTTGGGCTAGATTTCACTTCATTTGAACAGAAGCACTATTTCAACATTACTGGTCTCAGAAACCTGTAAACTGACAATCTTGAGCATTGAAGTCCTAACATCTGTTTTTGTGCATATAACTTCTAACACATTAAAAACTGTTTCACTGCATTGCAAAAATCATTTTATTTCATAAGACATAAGCATCTTTCAGTTTGGCAAGATTTGCACTGAACATTGAATGAAGCACCTCTAACTCACAGAGAGAGAAGCTTTTGAGCAGATTTGGGCTAGATTTCACTTCATTTGTACAGAAGCACTATTTCAACATTACTGGTCTCAGAAACCTGTAAACTGACAATCTTGAGCATTGAAGTCCTAACATAATGTTTTGTGCATGTAACTTCTAACACATTAAAAACTGCCTTACAGCATTGCAAAAACATTGTATTTCATAAGGCATAAGCATCTTTCAGTTTGGCAAGATTTGCACTGAATATTGAATGAAGCAGCTTTCTCTCATAGAGAGACAAGCTTTTGAGCAGATTTGGGCTAGATTTCACTTCATTTGAACAGAAGCACTATTTCAACATTACTGGTCTCAGAAACCTGTAAACTGACAATCTTGAGCATTGAAGTCCTAACATAACGTTTTGTGCATATAACTTCTAACACATTAAAAACTGTCTTACAGCATTGCAAAAACATTGTATTTCATAAGGCATAAGCATCTTTCAGTTTGGCAAGATTTGCACTGAACATTGAATGAAGCAGCTCTAACTCACAGAGAGACAAGCTTTTGAGCAGATTTGGGCTAGATTTCACTTCATTTGAACAGAAGCACTATTTCAACATTACTGGTCTCAGAAACCTGTAAACTGACAATCTTGAGCATTGAAGTCCTAACATACGTTTTTGTGCATATAACTTCTAACACATTAAAAACTGTCTTAAAGCATTGCAAAAACATTGTAATTCACAAGGCATAAGCATCTTTCAGTTTGGCAAGATTTTCACTGAACATTGAATGAAGCAGCTCTAACTCACAGAGACAGAAGCTTTTGAGCAGATTTGGGCTAGATTTCACTTCATTTGAACAAAAGCAATATTTTAACATTACTGGTCTCAGAAACCTGTAAATAGACAATCTTGAGCATTGAAGTCCTAACATAAGTTTTTGTGCATATAACTTCTAACACATTAAAAACTGTCTCACTGCATTGCAGAAATCATTTTATTTCATAAGACATAAGCATCTTTCAGTTTGGCAAGATTTGCACTGAACATTGAATGAAGCAGCTCTAACTCACAGAGAGAGAAGCTTTTGAGCAGATTTGGGCTAGATTTCACTTCATTTGAACAGAAGCACTATTTCAACATTACTGGTCTCAGAAACCTGTAAACTGACAATCTTGAGCATTGAAGTCCTAACATCTGTTTTTGTGCATATAACTTCTAACACATTAAAAACTGTCTCACTGCATTGCAAAAATCATTTTATTTCATAAGGCATAAGCATCTTTCAGTTTGGCAAGATTTGCACTGAACATTGAATGAAGCAGCTCTAACTCACAGAGAGACAAGCTTTTGAGCAGATTTGGGCTAGATTTCACTTCATTTGAACAGAAGCACTATTTCAACATTACTGGTCTCAGAAACCTGTAAACTGACAATCTTCAGCATTGAAGTCCTAACATAACGTTTTGTGCATATAACTTCTAACACATTAAAAACTGTCTTACAGCATTGCAAAAACATTGTATTTCATAAGGCATAAGCATCTTTCAGTTTGGCAAGATTTGCACTGAACATTGAATGAAGCAGCTCTAACTCACAGAGAGACAAGCTTTTGAGCAGATTTGGGCTAGATTTCACTTCATTTGAACAGAAGCACTATTTTAACATTACTGGTCTCAGAAACCTGTAAACTGACAATCTTGAGCATTGAAGTCCTAACATCTGTTTTTGTGCATATAACTTCTAAACCATTAAAAACTGTCTCTCTGCATTGCAGAAATCATTTTATTTCATAAGACATAAGCATCTTTCAGTTTGGCAAGATTTGCACTGAATATTGAATGAAGCAGCTTTCTCTCATAGAGAGACAAGCTTTTGAGCAGATTTGGGCTAGATTTCACTTCATTTGACCAGAAACACTATTTTAACATTACTGGTCTCAGAAACCTTTAAACTGACAATCTTGAGCATTGAAGTCCTAACATAACGTTTTGTGAATATAACTTCTAACACATTAAAAACTGTCTTACTGCATTTGCAAAAACATTGTATTTCATAAGGCATAAGCATCTTTCAGTTTGGCAAGATTTGCACTGAACATTGAATGAAGCAGCTCTAACTCACAGAGAGAGAAGCTTTTGAGCAGATTTGGGCTAGATTTCACTTCATTTGAACAGAAGCACTATTTCAACATTACTGGTCTCAGAAACCTGTAAACTGACAATCTTGAGCATTGAAGTCCTAACATCTGTTTTTGTGCATATAACTTCTAAACCATTAAAAACTGTCTCACTGCATTGCAGAAATCATTTTATTTCATAAGACATAAGCATCTTTCAGTTTGGCAAGATTTGCACTGAACATTGAATGAAGCACCTCTAACTCACAGAGAGAGAAGCTTTTGAGCAGATTTGGGCTAGATTTCACTTCATTTGAACAGAAGCACTATTTCAACATTACTGGTCTCAGAAACCTGTAAACTGACAATCTTGAGCATTGAAGTCCTAACATAAGGTTTTGTGCATGTAACTTCTAACACATTAAAAACTGTCTTACAGCATTGCAAAAACATTGTATTTCATAAGGCATAAGCATCTTTCAGTTTGGCAAGATTTGCACTGAATATTGAATGAAGCAGCTTTCTCTCATAGAGAGACAAGCTTTTGAGCAGATTTGGGCTAGATTTCACTTCATTTGAACAGAAGCACTATTTTAACATTACTGGTCTCAGAAACCTGTAAACTGACAATCTTGAGCATTGAAGTCCTAACATAAGGTTTTGTGCATATAACTTCTAACACATTAAAAACTGTCTTACTGCATTTGCAAAAACATTGTATTTCATAAGGCATAAGCATCTTTCAGTTTGGCAAGATTTGCACTGAACATTGAATGAAGCAGCTCTAACTCACAGAGAGAGAAGCTTTTGAGCAGATTTGGGCTAGATTTCACTTCATTTGAACAGAAGCACTATTTCAACATTACTGGTCTCAGAAACCTGTAAACTGACAATCTTGAGCATTGAAGTCCTAACATCTGTTTTTGTGCATATAACTTCTAACACATTAAAAACTGTCTCACTGCATTGCAAAAATCATTTTATTTCATAAGACATAAGCATCTTTCAGTTTGGCAAGATTTGCACTGCACATTGAATGAAGCACGTCTAACTCACAGAGAGAGAAGCTTTTGAGCAGATTTGGGCTAGATTTCACTTCATTTGAACAGAAGCACTATTTCAACATTACTGGTCTCAGAAACCTGTAAACTGACAATCTTGAGCATTGAAGCCCTAACATCAGGTTTTGTGCATGTAACTTCTAACACATTAAAAACTGTCTTACAGCATTGCAAAAACATTGTATTTCATAAGGCATAAGCATCTTTCAGTTTGGCAAGATTTGCACTGAATATTGAATGAAGCAGCTTTCTCTCATAGAGAGACAAGCTTTTGAGCAGATTTGGGCTAGATTTCACTTCATTTGAACAGAAGCACTATTTTAACATTACTGGTCTCAGAAACCTGTAAACTGACAATCTTGAGCATAGAAGTTATATGCACAAAACCTAATGTTAGGACTTCAAACACATTAAAAACTGTCTTACTGCATTTGCAAAAACATTGTATTTCATAAGGCATAAGCATCTTTCAGTTTGGCAAGATTTGCACTGAACATTGAATGAAGCAGCTCTAACTCAAAGAGAGAGAAGCTTTTGAGCAGATTTGGGCTAGATTTCACTTCATTTGAACAGAAGCACTATTTCAACATTACTGGTCTCAGAAACCTGTAAACTGACAATCTTCAGCATTGAAGTCCTAACATCTGTTTTTGTGCATATAACTTCTAACACATTAAAAACTGTCTCACTGCATTGCAAAAATCATTTTATTTCATAAGACATAAGCATCTTTCAGTTTGGCAAGATTTGCACTGAACATTGAATGAAGCACCTCTAACTCACAGAGAGAGAAGCTTTTGAGCAGATTTGGGCTAGATTTCACTTCATTTGTACAGAAGCACTATTTCAACATTACTGGTCTCAGAAACCTGTAAACTGACAATCTTGAGCATTGAAGTCCTAACATCTGTTTTTGTGCATATAACTTCTAACACATTAAAAACTGTCTCACTGCATTGCAGAAATCATTTTATTTCATAAGACATAAGCATCTTTCAGTTTGGCAAGATTTGCACTGAACATTGAATGAAGCACGTCTAACTCACAGAGAGAGAAGCTTTTGAGCAGATTTGGGCTAGATTTCACTTCATTTGAACAGAAGCACTATTTCAACATTACTGGTCTCAGAAACCTGTAAACTGACAATCTTGAGCATTGAAGTCCTAACATAAGGTTTTGTGCATATAACTTCTAACACATTAAAAACTGTCTTACTGCATTTGCAAAAACATTGTATTTCATAAGGCATAAGCATCTTTCAGTTTGGCAAGATTTGCACTAAACATTGAATGAAGCAGCTCTAACTCACAGAGAGACAAGCTTTTGAGCAGATTTGGGCTAGATTTCACTTCATTTGAACAGAAGCACTATTTCAACATTACTGGTCTCAAAAACCTGTAAACTGACAATCTTGAGCATTGAAGTCCTAACATAAGGTGTTGTGCATATAACTTCTAACACATTAAAAACTGTCTTACAGCATTTGCAAAAACATTGTATTTCATAAGGCATAAGCATCTTTCAGTTTGGCAAGATTTGCACTGAACATTGAATGAAGCAGCTCTATCTCACAGAGAGACAAGCTTTTGAGCAGATTTGGGCTAGATTTCACTTCATTTGAACAAAAGCAATATTTTAACATTACTGGTCTCAGAAACCTGTAAATAGACAATCTTGAGCATTGAAGTCCTAACATCTGTTTTTGTGCATATAACTTCTAACACATTAAAAACTGTCTCACTGCATTGCAGAAATCATTTTATTTCATAAGACATAAGCTTCTTTCAATTTGGCAAGATTTGCACTGAACATTGAATGAAGCACCTCTAACTCACAGAGAGAGAAGCTTTTGAGCAGATTTGGGCTAGATTTCACTTCATTTGAACAGAAGCACTATTTCAACATTGCTGGTCTCAGAAACCTGTAAACTGACAATCTTGAGCATTGAAGTCTTAACATCTGTTTTTGTGCATATAACTTCTAAACCATTAAAATCTGTCTCTCTGCATTGCAGAAATCATTTTATTTCATAAGACATAAGCATCTTTCAGTTTGGCAAGATTTGCACTGAACATTGAATGAAGCAGCTTTCTCTCATAGAGAGACAAGCTTTTGAGCAGATTTGGGCGAGATTTCACTTCATTTGACCAGAAGCACTATTTCAACATTACTGGTCTCAGAAACCTGTAAACTGACAATCTTGAGCATTGAAGCCCTAACATAAGGTTTTGTGCATGTAACTTCTAACACATTAAAAACTGTCTTACAGCATTTGCAAAAACATTGTATTTCATAAGGCATAAGCATCTTTCAGTTTGGCAAGATTTGCACTGAATATTGAATGAAGCAGCTTTCTCTCATAGAGAGACAAGCTTTTGAGCAGATTTGGGCTAGATTTCACTTCATTTGAACAGAAGCACTATTTTAACATTACTGGTCTCAGAAACCTGTAAACTGACAATCTTGAGCATTGAAGTCCTAACATAAGGTTTTGTGCATATAACTTCTAACACATTAAAAACTGTCTTACTGCATTTGCAAAAACATTGTATTTCATAAGGCATAAGCATCTTTCAGTTTGGCAAGATTTGCACTGAACATTGAATGAAGCAGCTCTAACTCACAGAGAGAGAAGCTTTTGAGCAGATTTGGGCTAGATTTCACTTCATTTGAACAGAAGCACTATTTCAACATTACTGGTCTCAGAAACCTGTAAACTGACAATCTTCAGCATTGAAGTCCTAACATCTGTTTTTGTGCATATAACTTCTAACACATTAAAAACTGTCTCACTGCATTGCAAAAATCATTTTATTTCATAAGACATAAGCATCTTTCAGTTTGGCAAGATTTGCACTGAACATTGAATGAAGCACCTCTAACTCACAGAGAGAGAAGCTTTTGAGCAGATTTGGGCTAGATTTCACTTCATTTGTACAGAAGCACTATTTCAACATTACTGGTCTCAGAAACCTGTAAACTGACAATCTTGAGCATTGAAGTCCTAACATCTGTTTTTGTGCATATAACTTCTAACACATTAAAAACTGTCTCACTGCATTGCAGAAATCATTTTATTTCATAAGACATAAGCATCTTTCAGTTTGGCAAGATTTGCACTGAACATTGAATGAAGCACGTCTAACTCACAGAGAGAGAAGCTTTTGAGCAGATTTGGGCTAGATTTCACTTCATTTGAACAGAAGCACTATTTCAACATTACTGGTCTCAGAAACCTGTAAACTGACAATCTTGAGCATTGAAGTCCTAACATAAGGTTTTGTGCATATAACTTCTAACACATTAAAAACTGTCTTACTGCATTTGCAAAAACATTGTATTTCATAAGGCATAAGCATCTTTCAGTTTGGCAAGATTTGCACTAAACATTGAATGAAGCAGCTCTAACTCACAGAGAGACAAGCTTTTGAGCAGATTTGGGCTAGATTTCACTTCATTTGAACAGAAGCACTATTTCAACATTACTGGTCTCAAAAACCTGTAAACTGACAATCTTGAGCATTGAAGTCCTAACATAAGGTGTTGTGCATATAACTTCTAACACATTAAAAACTGTCTTACAGCATTTGCAAAAACATTTTATTTCATAAGACATAAGCTTCTTTCAATTTGGCAAGATTTGCACTGAACATTGAATGAAGCACCTCTAACTCACAGAGAGAGAAGCTTTTGAGCAGATTTGGGCTAGATTTCACTTCATTTGAACAGAAGCACTATTTCAACATTGCTGGTCTCAGAAACCTGTAAACTGACAATCTTGAGCATTGAAGTCTTAACATCTGTTTTTGTGCATATAACTTCTAAACCATTAAAATCTGTCTCTCTGCATTGCAGAAATCATTTTATTTCATAAGACATAAGCATCTTTCAGTTTGGCAAGATTTGCACTGAACATTGAATGAAGCAGCTTTCTCTCATAGAGAGACAAGCTTTTGAGCAGATTTGGGCGAGATTTCACTTCATTTGACCAGAAGCACTATTTCAACATTACTGGTCTCAGAAACCTGTAAACTGACAATCTTGAGCATTGAAGCCCTAACATAAGGTTTTGTGCATGTAACTTCTAACACATTAAAAACTGTCTTACAGCATTGCAAAAACATTGTATTTCATAAGGCATAAGCATCTTTCAGTTTGGCAAGATTTGCACTGAATATTGAATGAAGCAGCTTTCTCTCATAGAGAGACAAGCTTTTGAGCAGATTTGGGCTAGATTTCACTTCATTTGAACAGAAGCACTATTTTAACATTACTGGTCTCAGAAACCTGTAAACTGACAATCTTGAGCATTGAAGTCCTAACATAAGGTTTTGTGCATATAACTTCTAACACATTAAAAACTGTCTTACTGCATTTGCAAAAACATTGTATTTCATAAGGCATAAGCATCTTTCAGTTTGGCAAGATTTGCACTGAACATTGAATGAAGCAGCTCTAACTCACAGAGAGAGAAGCTTTTGAGCAGATTTGGGCTAGATTTCACTTCATTTGAACAGAAGCACTATTTCAACATTACTGGTCTCAGAAACCTGTAAACTGACAATCTTCAGCATTGAAGTCCTAACATCTGTTTTTGTGCATATAACTTCTAACACATTAAAAACTGTCTCACTGCATTGCAAAAATCATTTTATTTCATAAGACATAAGCATCTTTCAGTTTGGCAAGATTTGCACTGAACATTGAATGAAGCACCTCTAACTCACAGAGAGAGAAGCTTTTGAGCAGATTTGGGCTAGATTTCACTTCATTTGTACAGAAGCACTATTTCAACATTACTGGTCTCAGAAACCTGTAAACTGACAATCTTGAGCATTGAAGTCCTAACATCTGTTTTTGTGCATATAACTTCTAACACATTAAAAACTGTCTCACTGCATTGCAGAAATCATTTTATTTCATAAGACATAAGCATCTTTCAGTTTGGCAAGATTTGCACTGAACATTGAATGAAGCACGTCTAACTCACAGAGAGAGAAGCTTTTGAGCAGATTTGGGCTAGATTTCACTTCATTTGAACAGAAGCACTATTTCAACATTACTGGTCTCAGAAACCTGTAAACTGACAATCTTGAGCATTGAAGTCCTAACATAAGGTTTTGTGCATATAACTTCTAACACATTAAAAACTGTCTTACTGCATTTGCAAAAACATTGTATTTCATAAGGCATAAGCATCTTTCAGTTTGGCAAGATTTGCACTAAACATTGAATGAAGCAGCTCTAACTCACAGAGAGACAAGCTTTTGAGCAGATTTGGGCTAGATTTCACTTCATTTGAACAGAAGCACTATTTCAACATTACTGGTCTCAAAAACCTGTAAACTGACAATCTTGAGCATTGAAGTCCTAACATAAGGTGTTGTGCATATAACTTCTAACACATTAAAAACTGTCTTACAGCATTTGCAAAAACATTGTATTTCATAAGGCATAAGCATCTTTCAGTTTGGCAAGATTTGCACTGAACATTGAATGAAGCAGCTCTATCTCACAGAGAGACAAGCTTTTGAGCAGATTTGGGCTAGATTTCACTTCATTTGAACAAAAGCAATATTTTAACATTACTGGTCTCAGAAACCTGTAAATAGACAATCTTGAGCATTGAAGTCCTAACATCTGTTTTTGTGCATATAACTTCTAACACATTAAAAACTGTCTCACTGCATTGCAGAAATCATTTTATTTCATAAGACATAAGCTTCTTTCAATTTGGCAAGATTTGCACTGAACATTGAATGAAGCACCTCTAACTCACAGAGAGAGAAGCTTTTGAGCAGATTTGGGCTAGATTTCACTTCATTTGAACAGAAGCACTATTTCAACATTACTGGTCTCAGAAACCTGTAAACTGACAATCTTGAGCATTGAAGTCATAACATAAGGTTTTGTGCATGTAACTTCTAACACATTAAAAACTGTCTTACAGCATTGCAAAAACATTGTATTTCATAAGGCATAAGCATCTTTCAGTTTGGAAAGATTTGCACTGAATATTGAATGAAGCAGCTTTCTCTCATAGAGAGACAAGCTTTTGAGCAGATTTGGGCTAGATTTCACTTCATTTGAACAGAAGCACTATTTTAACATTACTGGTCTCAGAAACCTGTAAACTGACAATCTTGAGCATTGAAGTCCTAACATAAGGTTTTGTGCATATAACTTCTAACACATTAAAAACTGTCTTACTGCATTTGCAAAAACATTGTATTTCATAAGGCTTAAGCATCTTTCAGTTTGGCAAGATTTGCACTGAACATTGAATGAAGCAGCTCTAACTCACAGAGAGAGAAGCTTTTGAGCAGATTTGGGCTAGATTTCACTTCATTTGAACAGAAGCACTATTTCAACATTACTGGTCTCAGAAACCTGTAAACTGACAATCTTGAGCATTGAAGTCCTAACATCTGTTTTTGTGCATATAACTTCTAACACATTAAAAACTGTCTCACTGCATTGCAAAAATCATTTTATTTCATAAGGCATAAGCATCTTTCAGTTTGGCAAGATTTGCACTGAACATTGAATGAAGCAGCTCTAACTCACAGAGAGACAAGCTTTTGAGCAGATTTGGGCTAGATTTCACTTCATTTGAACAGAAGCACTATTTCAACATTACTGGTCTCAGAAACCTGTAAACTGACAATCTTCAGCATTGAAGTCCTAACATAACGTTTTGTGCATATAACTTCTAACACATTAAAAACTGTCTTACTGCATTTGCAAAAACATTGTATTTCATAAGGCATAAGCATCTTTCAGTTTGGCAAGATTTGCACTGAACATTGAATGAAGCAGCTCTAACTCACAGAGAGAGAAGCTTTTGAGCAGATTTGGGCTAGATTTCACTTCATTTGAACAGAAGCACTATTTCAACATTACTGGTCTCAGAAACCTGTAAACTGACAATCTTGAGCATTGAAGTCTTAACATCTGTTTTTGTGCATATAACTTCTAAACCATTAAAATCTGTCTCTCTGCATTGCAGAAATCATTTTATTTCATAAGACATAAGCATCTTTCAGTTTGGCAAGATTTGCACTGAACATTGAATGAAGCAGCTTTCTCTCATAGTGAGACAAGCTTTTGAGCAGATTTGGGCGAGATTTCACTTCATTTGACCAGAAGCACTATTTCAACATTACTGGTCTCAGAAACCTGTAAACTGACAATCTTGAGCATTGAAGCCCTAACATAAGGTTTTGTGCATGTAACTTCTAACACATTAAAAACTGTCTTACAGCATTGCAAAAACATTGTATTTCATAAGGCATAAGCATCTTTCAGTTTGGCAAGATTTGCACTGAATATTGAATGAAGCAGCTTTCTCTCATAGAGAGACAAGCTTTTGAGCAGATTTGGGCTAGATTTCACTTCATTTGAACAGAAGCACTATTTTAACATTACTGGTCTCAGAAACCTGTAAACTGACAATCTTGAGCATTGAAGTCCTAACATAAGGTCTTGTGCATATAACTTCTAACACATTAAAAACTGTCTTACTGCATTTGCAAAAACATTGTATTTCATAAGGCATAAGCATCTTTCAGTTTGGCAAGATTTGCACTGAACATTGAATTAAGCAGCTCTAACTCACAGAGAGAGAAGCTTTTGAGCAGATTTGGGCTAGATTTCACTTCATTTGAACAGAAGCACTATTTCAACATTACTGGTCTCAGAAACCTGTAAACTGACAATCTTGAGCATTGAAGTCCTAACATAAGGTTTTGTGCATGTAACTTCTAACACATTAAAAACTGTCTTACAGCATTGCAAAAACATTGTATTTCATAAGGCATAAGCATCTTTCAGTTTGGAAAGATTTGCACTGAATATTGAATGAAGCAGCTTTCTCTCATAGAGAGACAAGCTTTTGAGCAGATTTGGGCTAGATTTCACTTCATTTGAACAGAAGCACTATTTTAACATTACTGGTCTCAGAAACCTGTAAACTGACAATCTTGAGCATTGAAGTCCTAACATAAGGTTTTGTGCATATAACTTCTAACACATTAAAAACTGTCTTACTGCATTTGCAAAAACATTGTATTTCATAAGGCTTAAGCATCTTTCAGTTTGGCAAGATTTGCACTGAACATTGAATGAAGCAGCTCTAACTCACAGAGAGAGAAGCTTTTGAGCAGATTTGGGCTAGATTTCACTTCATTTGAACAGAAGCACTATTTCAACATTACTGGTCTCAGAAACCTGTAAACTGACAATCTTGAGCATTGAAGTCCTAACATCTGTTTTTGTGCATATAACTTCTAACACATTAAAAACTGTCTCACTGCATTGCAAAAATCATTTTATTTCATAAGGCATAAGCATCTTTCAGTTTGGCAAGATTTGCACTGAACATTGAATGAAGCAGCTCTAACTCACAGAGAGACAAGCTTTTGAGCAGATTTGGGCTAGATTTCACTTCATTTGAACAGAAGCACTATTTCAACATTACTGGTCTCAGAAACCTGTAAACTGACAATCTTCAGCATTGAAGTCCTAACATAACGTTTTGTGCATATAACTTCTAACACATTAAAAACTGTCTTACTGCATTTGCAAAAACATTGTATTTCATAAGGCATAAGCATCTTTCAGTTTGGCAAGATTTGCACTGAACATTGAATGAAGCAGCTCTAACTCACAGAGAGAGAAGCTTTTGAGCAGATTTGGGCTAGATTTCACTTCATTTGAACAGAAGCACTATTTCAACATTACTGGTCTCAGAAACCTGTAAACTGACAATCTTGAGCATTGAAGTCTTAACATCTGTTTTTGTGCATATAACTTCTAAACCATTAAAATCTGTCTCTCTGCATTGCAGAAATCATTTTATTTCATAAGACATAAGCATCTTTCAGTTTGGCAAGATTTGCACTGAACATTGAATGAAGCAGCTTTCTCTCATAGAGAGACAAGCTTTTGAGCAGATTTGGGCGAGATTTCACTTCATTTGACCAGAAGCACTATTTCAACATTACTGGTCTCAGAAACCTGTAAACTGACAATCTTGAGCATTGAAGCCCTAACATAAGGTTTTGTGCATGTAACTTCTAACACATTAAAAACTGTCTTACAGCATTGCAAAAACATTGTATTTCATAAGGCATAAGCATCTTTCAGTTTGGCAAGATTTGCACTGAATATTGAATGAAGCAGCTTTCTCTCATAGAGAGACAAGCTTTTGAGCAGATTTGGGCTAGATTTCACTTCATTTGAACAGAAGCACTATTTTAACATTACTGGTCTCAGAAACCTGTAAACTGACAATCTTGAGCATTGAAGTCCTAACATAAGGTCTTGTGCATATAACTTCTAACACATTAAAAACTGTCTTACTGCATTTGCAAAAACATTGTATTTCATAAGGCATAAGCATCTTTCAGTTTGGCAAGATTTGCACTGAACATTGAATGAAGCAGCTCTAACTCACAGAGAGAGAAGCTTTTGAGCAGATTTGGGCTAGATTTCACTTCATTTGAACAGAAGCACTATTTCAACATTACTGGTCTCAGAAACCTGTAAACTGACAATCTTGAGCATTGAAGTCCTAACATCTGTTTTTGTGCATATAACTTCTAACACATTAAAAACTGTTTCACTGAATTGCAAAAATCATTTTATTTCATAAGACATAAGCATCTTTCAGTTTGGCAAGATTTGCACTGAACATTGAATGAAGCACCTCTAACTCACAGAGAGAGAAGCTTTTGAGCAGATTTGGGCTAGATTTCACTTCATTTGTACAGAAGCACTATTTCAACATTACTGGTCTCAGAAACCTGTAAACTGACAATCTTGAGCATTGAAGTCCTAACATAATGTTTTGTGCATGTAACTTTTAACACATTAAAAACTGCCTTACAGCATTGCAAAAACATTGTATTTCATAAGGCATAAGCATCTTTCAGTTTGGCAAGATTTGCACTGAATATTGAATGAAGCAGCTTTCTCTCATAGAGAGACAAGCTTTTGAGCAGATTTGGGCTAGATTTCACTTCATTTGAACAGAAGCACTATTTCAACATTACTGGTCTCAGAAACCTGTAAACTGACAATCTTGAGCATTGAAGTCCTAACATAACGTTTTGTGCATATAACTTCTAACACATTAAAAACTGTCTTACAGCATTGCAAAAACATTGTATTTCATAAGGCATAAGCATCTTTCAGTTTGGCAAGATTTGCACTGAACATTGAATGAAGCAGCTCTAACTCACAGAGAGACAAGCTTTTGAGCAGATTTGGGCTAGATTTCACTTCATTTGAACAGAAGCACTATTTCAACATTACTGGTCTCAGAAACCTGTAAACTGACAATCTTGAGCATTGAAGTCCTAACATACGTTTTTGTGCATATAACTTCTAACACATTAAAAACTGTCTTAAAGCATTGCAAAAACATTGTAATTCACAAGGCATAAGCATCTTTCAGTTTGGCAAGATTTTCACTGAACATTGAATGAAGCAGCTCTAACTCACAGAGACAGAAGCTTTTGAGCAGATTTGGGCTAGATTTCACTTCATTTGAACAGAAGCACTATTTCAACATTACTGGTCTCAGAAACCTGTAAACTGACAATCTTGAGCATTGAAGTCCTAACATAAGTTTTTGTGCATATAACTTCTAACACATTAAAAACTGTCTTACAGCATTGCAAAAACATTGTATTTCATAAGGCATAAGCATCTTTCAGTTTGGCAAGATTTGCACTGAACATTGAATGAAGCAGCTTTCTCTCATAGAGAGACAAGCTTTTGAGCAGATTTGGGCTAGATTTCACTTCATTTGAACAAAAGCAATATTTTAACATTACTGGTCTCAGAAACCTGTAAATAGACAATCTTGAGCATTGAAGTCCTAACATCTGTTTTTGTGCATATAACTTCTAACACATTAAAAACTGTCTCACTGCATTGTAGAAATCATTTTATTTCATAAGACATAAGCATCTTTCAGTTTGGCAAGATTTGCACTGAACATTGAATGAAGCACCTCTAACTCACAGAGAGAGAAGCTTTTGAGCAGATTTGGGCTAGATTTCACTTCATTTGAACAGAAGCACTATTTCAACATTACTGGTCTCAGAAACCTGTAAACTGACAATCTTGAGCATTGAAGTCCTAACATAAGGTTTTGTGCATGTAACTTCTAACACATTAAAAACTGTCTTACAGCATTGCAAAAACATTGTATTTCATAAGGCATAAGCATCTTTCAGTTTGGAAAGATTTGCACTGAATATTGAATGAAGCAGCTTTCTCTCATAGAGAGACAAGCTTTTGAGCAGATTTGGGCTAGATTTCACTTCATTTGAACAGAAGCACTATTTTAACATTACTGGTCTCAGAAACCTGTAAACTGACAATCTTGAGCATTGAAGTCCTAACATAAGGTTTTGTGCATATAACTTCTAACACATTAAAAACTGTCTTACTGCATTTGCAAAAACATTGTATTTCATAAGGCATAAGCATCTTTCAGTTTGGCAAGATTTGCACTGAACATTGAATGAAGCAGCTCTAACTCACAGAGAGAGAAGCTTTTGAGCAGATTTGGGCTAGATTTCACTTCATTTGAACAGAAGCACTATTTCAACATTACTGGTCTCAGAAACCTGTAAACTGACAATCTTGAGCATTGAAGTCCTAACATCTGTTTTTGTGCATATAACTTCTAACACATTAAAAACTGTCTCACTGCATTGCAAAAATCATTTTATTTCATAAGGCATAAGCATCTTTCAGTTTGGCAAGATTTGCACTGAACATTGAATGAAGCAGCTCTAACTCACAGAGAGACAAGCTTTTGAGCAGATTTGGGCTAGATTTCACTTCATTTGAACAGAAGCACTATTTCAACATTACTGGTCTCAGAAACCTGTAAACTGACAATCTTCAGCATTGAAGTCCTAACATAACGTTTTGTGCATATAACTTCTAACACATTAAAAACTGTCTTACTGCATTTGCAAAAACATTGTATTTCATAAGGCATAAGCATCTTTCAGTTTGGCAAGATTTGCACTGAACATTGAATGAAGCAGCTCTAACTCACAGAGAGAGAAGCTTTTGAGCAGATTTGGGCTAGATTTCACTTCATTTGAACAGAAGCACTATTTCAACATTACTGGTCTCAGAAACCTGTAAACTGACAATCTTGAGCATTGAAGTCCTAACATCTGTTTTTGTGCATATAACTTCTAACACATTAAAAACTGTCTCACTGCATTGCAGAAATCATTTTATTTCATAAGACATAAGCATCTTTCAGTTTGGCAAGATTTGCACTGAACATTGAATGAAGCACCTCTAACTCACAGAGAGAGAAGCTTTTGAGCAGATTTGGGCTAGATTTCACTTCATTTGAACAGAAGCACTATTTCAACATTACTGGTCTCAGAAACCTGTAAACTGACAATCTTGAGCATTGAAGTCCTAACATAAGGTTTTGTGCATGTAACTTCTAACACATTAAAAACTGTCTTACAGCATTGCAAAAACATTGTATTTCATAAGGCATAAGCATCTTTCAGTTTGGCAAGATTTGCACTGAATATTGAATGAAGCAGCTTTCTCTCATAGAGAGACAAGCTTTTGAGCAGATTTGGGCTAGATTTCACTTCATTTGAACAGAAGCACTATTTTAACATTACTGGTCTCAGAAACCTGTAAACTGACAATCTTGAGCATTGAAGTCCTAACATAAGGTTTTGTGCATATAACTTCTAACACATTAAAAACTGTCTTACTGCATTTGCAAAAACATTGTATTTCATAAGGCATAAGCATCTTTCAGTTTGGCAAGATTTGCACTGAACATTGAATGAAGCAGCTCTAACTCACAGAGAGAGAAGCTTTTGAGCAGATTTGGGCTAGATTTCACTTCATTTGAACAGAAGCACTATTTCAACATTACTGGTCTCAGAAACCTGTAAACTGACAATCTTGAGCATTGAAGTCCTAACATCTGTTTTTGTGCATATAACTTCTAACACATTAAAAACTGTCTCACTGCATTGCAAAAATCATTTTATTTCATAAGACATAAGCATCTTTCAGTTTGGCAAGATTTGCACTGAACATTGAATGAAGCACCTCTAACTCACAGAGAGAGAAGCTTTTGAGCAGATTTGGGCTAGATTTCACTTCATCTGTACAGAAGCACTATTTCAACATTACTGGTCTCAGAAACCTGTAAACTGACAATCTTGAGCATTGAAGTCCTAACATAATGTTTTGTGCATGTAACTTCTAACACATTAAAAACTGTCTTACAGCATTGCAAAAACATTGTATTTCATAAGGCATAAGCATCTTTCAGTTTGGCAAGATTTGCACTGAATATTGAATGAAGCAGCTTTCTCTCATAGAGAGACAAGCTTTTGAGCAGATTTGGGCTAGATTTCACTTCATTTAAACAGAAGCACTATTTCAACATTACTGGTCTCAGAAACCTGTAAACTGACAATCTTGAGCATTGAAGTCCTAACATAACGTTTTGTGCATATAACTTCTAACACATTAAAAACTGTCTTACAGCATTGCAAAAACATTGTATTTCATAAGGCATAAGCATCTTTCAGTTTGGCAAGATTTGCACTGAACATTGAATGAAGCAGCTCTAACTCACAGAGAGAGAAGCTTTTGAGCAGATTTGGGCTAGATTTCACTTCATTTGAACAGAAGCACTATTTCAACATTACTGGTCTCAGAAACCTGTAAACTGACAATCTTGAGCATTGAAGTCCTAACATACGTTTTTGTGCATATAACTTCTAACACATTAAAAACTGTCTTAAAGCATTGCAAAAACATTGTAATTCACAAGGCATAAGCATCTTTCAGTTTGGCAAGATTTTCACTGAACATTGAATGAAGCAGCTCTAACTCACAGAGAGAGAAGCTTTTGAGCAGATTTGGGCTAGATTTCACTTCATTTGAACAGAAGCACTATTTCAACATTACTGGTCTCAGAAACCTGTAAACTGACAATCTTGAGCATTGAAGTCCTAACAAACGTTTTTGTGCATATAACTTCTAACACATTAAAAACTGTCTTACAGCATTGCAAAAACATTGTATTTCATAAGGCATAAGCATCTTTCAGTTTGGCAAGATTTGCACTGAACATTGAATGAAGCAGCTTTCTCTCATAGAGAGACAAGCTTTTGAGCAGATTTGGGCTAGATTTCACTTCATTTGAACAAAAGCAATATTTTAACATTACTGGTCTCAGAAACCTGTAAATAGACAATCTTGAGCATTGAAGTCCTAACATCTGTTTTTGTGCATATAACTTCTAACACATTAAAAACTGTCTCACTGCATTGCAGAAATCATTGTATTTCATAAGGCATAAGCATCTTTCAGTTTGGAAAGATTTGCACTGAATATTGAATGAAGCAGCTTTCTCTCATAGAGAGACAAGCTTTTGAGCAGATTTGGGCTAGATTTCACTTCATTTGAACAGAAGCACTATTTTAACATTACTGGTCTCAGAAACCTGTAAACTGACAATCTTGAGCATTGAAGTCCTAACATAAGGTTTTGTGCATATAACTTCTAACACATTAAAAACTGTCTTACTGCATTTGCAAAAACATTGTATTTCATAAGGCATAAGCATCTTTCAGTTTGGCAAGATTTGCACTGAACATTGAATGAAGCAGCTCTAACTCACAGAGAGAGAAGCTTTTGAGCAGATTTGGGCTAGATTTCACTTCATTTGAACAGAAGCACTATTTCAACATTACTGGTCTCAGAAACCTGTAAACTGACAATCTTGAGCATTGAAGTCCTAACATCTGTTTTTGTGCATATAACTTCTAACACATTAAAAACTGTTTCACTGCATTGCAAAAATCATTTTATTTCATAAGACATAAGCATCTTTCAGTTTGGCAAGATTTGCACTGAACATTGAATGAAGCACCTCTAACTCACAGAGAGAGAAGCTTTTGAGCAGATTTGGGCTAGATTTCACTTCATTTGAACAGAAGCACTATTTCAACATTACTGGTCTCAGAAACCTGTAAACTGACAATCTTGAGCATTGAAGTCCTAACATAAGGTTTTGTGCATGTAACTTCTAACACATTAAAAACTGTCTTACAGCATTGCAAAAACATTGTATTTCATAAGGCATAAGCATCTTTCAGTTTGGCAAGATTTGCACTGAATATTGAATGAAGCAGCTTTCTCTCATAGAGAGACAAGCTTTTGAGCAGATTTGGGCTAGATTTCACTTCATTTGAACAGAAGCACTATTTTAACATTACTGGTCTCAGAAACCTGTAAACTGACAATCTTGAGCATTGAAGTCCTAACATAAGGTTTTGTGCATATAACTTCTAACACATTAAAAACTGTCTTACTGCATTTGCAAAAACATTGTATTTCATAAGGCATAAGCATCTTTCAGTTTGGCAAGATTTGCACTGAACATTGAATGAAGCAGCTCTAACTCACAGAGAGAGAAGCTTTTGAGCAGATTTGGGCTAGATTTCACTTCATTTGAACAGAAGCACTATTTCAACATTACTGGTCTCAGAAACCTGTAAACTGACAATCTTGAGCATTGAAGTCCTAACATCTGTTTTTGTGCATATAACTTCTAACACATTAAAAACTGTCTCACTGCATTGCAAAAATCATTTTATTTCATAAGGCATAAGCATCTTTCAGTTTGGCAAGATTTGCACTGAACATTGAATGAAGCAGCTCTAACTCACAGAGAGACAAGCTTTTGAGCAGATTTGGGCTAGATTTCACTTCATTTGAACAGAAGCACTATTTCAACATTACTGGTCTCAGAAACCTGTAAACTGACAATCTTCAGCATTGAAGTCCTAACATAACGTTTTGTGCATATAACTTCTAACACATTAAAAACTGTCTTACTGCATTTGCAAAAACATTGTATTTCATAAGGCATAAGCATCTTTCAGTTTGGCAAGATTTGCACTGAACATTGAATGAAGCAGCTCTAACTCACAGAGAGAGAAGCTTTTGAGCAGATTTGGGCTAGATTTCACTTCATTTGAACAGAAGCACTATTTCAACATTACTGGTCTCAGAAACCTGTAAACTGACAATCTTGAGCATTGAAGTCCTAACATCTGTTTTTGTGCATATAACTTCTAACACATTAAAAACTGTCTCACTGCATTGCAGAAATCATTTTATTTCATAAGACATAAGCATCTTTCAGTTTGGCAAGATTTGCACTGAACATTGAATGAAGCACCTCTAACTCACAGAGAGAGAAGCTTTTGAGCAGATTTGGGCTAGATTTCACTTCATTTGAACAGAAGCACTATTTCAACATTACTGGTCTCAGAAACCTGTAAACTGACAATCTTGAGCATTGAAGTCCTAACATAAGGTTTTGTGCATGTAACTTCTAACACATTAAAAACTGTCTTACAGCATTGCAAAAACATTGTATTTCATAAGGCATAAGCATCTTTCAGTTTGGCAAGATTTGCACTGAATATTGAATGAAGCAGCTTTCTCTCATAGAGAGACAAGCTTTTGAGCAGATTTGGGCTAGATTTCACTTCATTTGAACAGAAGCACTATTTTAACATTACTGGTCTCAGAAACCTGTAAACTGACAATCTTGAGCATTGAAGTCCTAACATAAGGTTTTGTGCATATAACTTCTAACACATTAAAAACTGTCTTACTGCATTTGCAAAAACATTGTATTTCATAAGGCATAAGCATCTTTCAGTTTGGCAAGATTTGCACTGAACATTGAATGAAGCAGCTCTAACTCACAGAGAGAGAAGCTTTTGAGCAGATTTGGGCTAGATTTCACTTCATTTGAACAGAAGCACTATTTCAACATTACTGGTCTCAGAAACCTGTAAACTGACAATCTTGAGCATTGAAGTCCTAACATCTGTTTTTGTGCATATAACTTCTAACACATTAAAAACTGTCTCACTGCATTGCAAAAATCATTTTATTTCATAAGACATAAGCATCTTTCAGTTTGGCAAGATTTGCACTGAACATTGAATGAAGCACCTCTAACTCACAGAGAGAGAAGCTTTTGAGCAGATTTGGGCTAGATTTCACTTCATTTGTACAGAAGCACTATTTCAACATTACTGGTCTCAGAAACCTGTAAACTGACAATCTTGAGCATTGAAGTCCTAACATAATGTTTTGTGCATGTAACTTCTAACACATTAAAAACTGTCTTACAGCATTGCAAAAACATTGTATTTCATAAGGCATAAGCATCTTTCAGTTTGGCAAGATTTGCACTGAATATTGAATGAAGCAGCTTTCTCTCATAGAGAGACAAGCTTTTGAGCAGATTTGGGCTAGATTTCACTTCATTTAAACAGAAGCACTATTTCAACATTACTGGTCTCAGAAACCTGTAAACTGACAATCTTGAGCATTGAAGTCCTAACATAACGTTTTGTGCATATAACTTCTAACACATTAAAAACTGTCTTACAGCATTGCAAAAACATTGTATTTCATAAGGCATAAGCATCTTTCAGTTTGGCAAGATTTGCACTGAACATTGAATGAAGCAGCTCTAACTCACAGAGAGAGAAGCTTTTGAGCAGATTTGGGCTAGATTTCACTTCATTTGAACAGAAGCACTATTTCAACATTACTGGTCTCAGAAACCTGTAAACTGACAATCTTGAGCATTGAAGTCCTAACATAAGGTTTTGTGCAAATAACTTCTAACACATTAAAAACTGTCTTACAGCATTTGCAAAAACATTGTATTTCATAAGGCATAAGCATCTTTCAGTTTGGCAAGATTTGCACTGAACATTGAATGAAGCAGCTCTATCTCACAGAGAGACAAGCTTTTGAGCAGATTTGGGCTAGATTTCACTTCATTTGAACAGAAGCACTATTTCAACATTACTGGTCTCAGAAACCTGTAAACTGACAATCTTGAGCATTGAAGTCCTAACATCTGTTTTTGTGCATATAACTTCTAACACATTAAAAACTGTCTCACTGCATTGCAAAAATCATTTTATTTCATAAGGCATAAGCATCTTTCAGTTTGGCAAGATTTGCACTGAACATTGAATGAAGCAGCTCTAACTCACAGAGAGACAAGCTTTTGAGCAGATTTGGGCTAGATTTCACTTCATTTGAACAGAAGCACTATTTCAACATTACTGGTCTCAGAAACCTGTAAACTGACAATCTTCAGCATTGAAGTCCTAACATAACGTTTTGTGCATATAACTTCTAACACATTAAAAACTGTCTTACAGCATTGCAAAAACATTGTATTTCATAAGGCATAAGCATCTTTCAGTTTGGCAAGATTTGCACTGAACATTGAATGAAGCAGCTCTAACTCACAGAGAGACAAGCTTTTGAGCAGATTTGGGCTAGATTTCACTTCATTTGAACAGAAGCACTATTTTAACATTACTGGTCTCAGAAACCTTTAAACTGACAATCTTGAGCATTGAAGTCCTAACATCTGTTTTTGTGCATATAACTTCTAAACCATTAAAAACTGTCTCTCTGCATTGCAGAAATCATTTTATTTCATAAGACATAAGCATCTTTCAGTTTGGCAAGATTTGCACTGAATATTGAATGAAGCAGCTTTCTCTCATAGAGAGACAAGCTTTTGAGCAGATTTGGGCTAGATTTCACTTCATTTGACCAGAAACACTATTTTAACATTACTGGTCTCAGAAACCTTTAAACTGACAATCTTGAGCATTGAAGTCCTAACATAACGTTTTGTGAATATAACTTCTAACACATTAAAAACTGTCTTACAGCATTGCAAAAACATTGTGTTTCATAAGGCATAAGCATATTTCAGTTTGGCAAGATTTGCACTGAACATTGAATGAAGCAGCTCTATCTCACAGAGAGACAAGCTTTTAAACAGATTTGGGCTAGATTTCTCTTCATTTGAACAGAAGCACTATTTTAACATTACTGGTCTCAGAAAGCTGTAAACTGACAATCTTGAGCATTGAAGTCCTAACATAAGGTTTTGTGCATATAACTTCTTACACATTAAAAACTGTCTTACTGCATTTGCAAAAACATTGTATTTCATAAGGCATAAGCATCTTTCAGTTTGGCAAGATTTGCACTGAACATTGAATGAAGCAGCTCTAACTCACAGAGAGAGAAGCTTTAGAGCAGATTTGGGCTAGATTTCACTTCATTTGAACAGAAGCACTATTTCAACATTACTGGTCTCAGAAACCTGTAAACTGACAATCTTGAGCATTGAAGTCCTAACATCTGTTTTTGTGCATATAACTTCTAACACATTAAAAACTGTCTCACTGCATTGCAGAAATCATTTTATTTCATAAGACATAAGCATCTTTCAGTTTGGCAAGATTTGCACTGAACATTGAATGAAGCACCTCTAACTCACAGAGAGAGAAGCTTTTGAGCAGATTTGGGCTAGATTTCACTTCATTTGAACAGAAGCACTATTTCAACATTACTGGTCTCAGAAACCTGTAAACTGACAATCTTGAGCATTGAAGTCCTAACATAAGGTTTTGTGCATGTAACTTCTAACACATTAAAAACTGTCTTACAGCATTGCAAAAACATTGTATTTCATAAGGCATAAGCATCTTTCAGTTTGGCAAGATTTGCACTGAATATTGAATGAAGCAGCTTTCTCTCATAGAGAGACAAGCTTTTGAGCAGATTTGGGCTAGATTTCACTTCATTTGAACAGAAGCACTATTTCAACATTACTGGTCTCAGAAACCTGTAAACTGACAATCTTGAGCATTGAAGTCCTAACATAAGGTTTTGTGCATATAACTTCTAACACATTAAAAACTGTCTTACAGCATTTGCAAAAACATTGTATTTCATAAGGCATAAGCATCTTTCAGTTTGGCAAGATTTGCACTGAACATTGAATGAAGCAGCTCTATCTCACAGAGAGACAAGCTTTTGAGCAGATTTGGGCTAGATTTCACTTCATTTGAACAGAAGCACTATTTCAACATTACTGGTCTCAGAAACCTGTAAACTGACAATCTTGAGCATTGAAGTCCTAACATACGTTTTTGTGCATATAACTTCTAACACATTAAAAACTGTCTTAAAGCATTGCAAAAACATTGTAATTCACAAGGCATAAGCATCTTTCAGTTTGGCAAGATTTTCACTGAACATTGAATGAAGCAGCTCTAACTCACAGAGAGAGAAGCTTTTGAGCAGATTTGGGCTAGATTTCACTTCATTTGAACAGAAGCACTATTTCAACATTACTGGTCTCAGAAACCTGTAAACTGACAATCTTGAGCATTGAAGTCCTAACATAAGTTTTTGTGCATATAACTTCTAACACATTAAAAACTGTCTTACAGCATTGCAAAAACATTGTATTTCATAAGGCATAAGCATCTTTCAGTTTGGCAAGATTTGCACTGAACATTGAATGAAGCAGCTTTCTCTCATAGAGAGACAAGCTTTTGAGCAGATTTGGGCTAGATTTCACTTCATTTGAACAAAAGCAATATTTTAACATTACTGGTCTCAGAAACCTGTAAATAGACAATCTTGAGCATTGAAGTCCTAACATCTGTTTTTGTGCATATAACTTCTAACACATTAAAAACTGTCTCACTGCATTGCAGAAATCATTTTATTTCATAAGACATAAGCATCTTTCAGTTTGGCAAGATTTGCACTGAACATTGAATGAAGCACCTCTAACTCACAGAGAGAGAAGCTTTTGAGCAGATTTGGGCTAGATTTCACTTCATTTGAACAGAAGCACTATTTCAACATTACTGGTCTCAGAAACCTGTAAACTGACAATCTTGAGCATTGAAGTCCTAACATAAGGTTTTGTGCATGTAACTTCTAACACATTAAAAACTGTCTTACAGCATTGCAAAAACATTGTATTTCATAAGGCATAAGCATCTTTCAGTTTGGCAAGATTTGCACTGAATATTGAATGAAGCAGCTTTCTCTCATAGAGAGACAAGCTTTTGAGCAGATTTGGGCTAGATTTCACTTCATTTGAACAGAAGCACTATTTCAACATTACTGGTCTCAGAAACCTGTAAACTGACAATCTTGAGCATTGAAGTCCTAACATCTGTTTTTTTGCATATAACTTCTAACACATTAAAAACTGTCTCACTGCATTGCAAAAATCATTTTATTTCATAAGGCATAAGCATCTTTCAGTTTGGCAAGATTTGCACTGAACATTGAATGAAGCAGCTCTAACTCACAGAGAGACAAGCTTTTGAGCAGATTTGGGCTAGATTTCACTTCATTTGAACAGAAGCACTATTTCAACATTACTGGTCTCAGAAACCTGTAAACTGACAATCTTCAGCATTGAAGTCCTAACATAACGTTTTGTGCATATAACTTCTAACACATTAAAAACTGTCTTACAGCATTGCAAAAACATTGTATTTCATAAGGCATAAGCATCTTTCAGTTTGGCAAGATTTGCACTGAACATTGAATAAAGCAGCTCTAACTCACAGAGAGACAAGCTTTTGAGCAGATTTGGGCTAGATTTCACTTCATTTGAACAGAAGCACTATTTTAACATTACTGGTCTCAGAAACCTGTAAACTGACAATCTTGAGCATTGAAGTCCTAACATCTGTTTTTGTGCATATAACTTCTAAACCATTAAAAACTGTCTCTCTGCATTGCAGAAATCATTTTATTTCATAAGACATAAGCATCTTTCAGTTTGGCAAGATTTGCACTGAATATTGAATGAAGCAGCTTTCTCTCATAGAGAGACAAGCTTTTGAGCAGATTTGGGCTAGATTTCACTTCATTTGACCAGAAACACTATTTTAACATTACTGGTCTCAGAAACCTTTAAACTGACAATCTTGAGCATTGAAGTCCTAACATAACGTTTTGTGAATATAACTTCTAACACATTAAAAACTGTCTTACAGCATTGCAAAAACATTGTGTTTCATAAGGCATAAGCATATTTCAGTTTGGCAAGATTTGCACTGAACATTGAATGAAGCAGCTCTATCTCACAGAGAGACAAGCTTTTAAACAGATTTGGGCTAGATTTCTCTTCATTTGAACAGAAGCACTATTTTAACATTACTGGTCTCAGAAACCTGTAAACTGACAATCTTGAGCATTGAAGTCCTAACATAAGGTTTTGTGCATATAACTTCTAACACATTAAAAACTGTCTTACTGCATTTGCAAAAACATTGTATTTCATAAGGCATAAGCATCTTTCAGTTTGGCAAGATATGCACTGAACATTGAATGAAGCAGCTCTAACTCACAGAGAGAGAAGCTTTAGAGCAGATTTGGACTAGATTTCACTTCATTTGAACAGAAGCACTATTTCAACATTACTGGTCTCAGAAACCTGTAAACTGACAATCTTGAGCATTGAAGTCCTAACATCTGTTTTTGTGCATATAACTTCTAACACATTAAAAACTGTCTCACTGCATTGCAGAAATCATTTTATTTCATAAGACATAAGCATCTTTCAGTTTGGCAAGATTTGCACTGAACATTGAATGAAGCACCTCTAACTCACAGAGAGAGAAGCTTTTGAGCAGATTTGGGCTAGATTTCACTTCATTTGAACAGAAGCACTATTTCAACATTACTGGTCTCAGAAACCTGTAAACTGACAATCTTGAGCATTGAAGTCCTAACATAAGGTTTTGTGCATGTAACTTCTAACACATTAAAAACTGTCTTACAGCATTGCAAAAACATTGTATTTCATAAGGCATAAGCATCTTTCAGTTTGGCAAGATTTGCACTGAATATTGAATGAAGCAGCTTTCTCTCATAGAGAGACAAGCTTTTGAGCAGATTTGGGCTAGATTTCACTTCATTTGAACAGAAGCACTATTTTAACATTACTGGTCTCAGAAACCTGTAAACTGACAATCTTGAGCATTGAAGTCCTAACATAAGGTTTTGTGCATATAACTTCTAACACATTAAAAACTGTCTTACTGCATTTGCAAAAACATTGTATTTCATAAGGCATAAGCATCTTTCAGTTTGGCAAGATTTGCACTGAACATTGAATGAAGCAGCTCTAACTCACAGAGAGACAAGCTTTTGAGCAGATTTGGGCTAGATTTCACTTCATTTGAACAGAAGCACTATTTTAACATTACTGGTCTCAGAAACCTGTAAACTGACAATCTTGAGCATTGAAGTCCTAACATCTGTTTTTGTGCATATAACTTCTAAACCATTAAAAACTGTCTCTCTGCATTGCAGAAATCATTTTATTTCATAAGACATAAGCATCTTTCAGTTTGGCAAGATTTGCACTGAATATTGAATGAAGCAGCTTTCTCTCATAGAGAGACAAGCTTTTGAGCAGATTTGGGCTAGATTTCACTTCATTTGACCAGAAACACTATTTTAACATTACTGGTCTCAGAAACCTTTAAACTGACAATCTTGAGCATTGAAGTCCTAACATAACGTTTTGTGAATATAACTTCTAACACATTAAAAACTGTCTTACAGCATTTGCAAAAACATTGTATTTCATAAGGCATAAGCATCTTTCAGTTTGGCAAGATTTGCACTGAACATTGAATGAAGCAGCTCTAACTCACAGAGAGACAAGCTTTTGAGCAGATTTGGGCTAGATTTCACTTCATTTGAACAGAAGCACTATTTCAACATTACTGGTCTCAGAAACCTGTAAACTGACAATCTTCAGCATTGAAGTCCTAACATAACGTTTTGTGCATATAACTTCTAACACATTAAAAACTGTCTTACAGCATTGCAAAAACATTGTATTTCATAAGGCATAAGCATCTTTCAGTTTGGCAAGATTTGCACTGAACATTGAATGAAGCAGCTCTAACTCACAGAGAGACAAGCTTTTGAGCAGATTTGGGCTAGATTTCACTTCATTTGAACAGAAGCACTATTTTAACATTACTGGTCTCAGAAACCTTTAAACTGACAATCTTGAGCATTGAAGTCCTAACATCTGTTTTTGTGCATATAACTTCTAAACCATTAAAAACTGTCTCTCTGCATTGCAGAAATCATTTTATTTCATAAGACATAAGCATCTTTCAGTTTGGCAAGATTTGCACTGAATATTGAATGAAGCAGCTTTCTCTCATAGAGAGACAAGCTTTTGAGCAGATTTGGGCTAGATTTCACTTCATTTGACCAGAAACACTATTTTAACATTACTGGTCTCAGAAACCTTTAAACTGACAATCTTGAGCATTGAAGTCCTAACATAACGTTTTGTGAATATAACTTCTAACACATTAAAAACTGTCTTACAGCATTGCAAAAACATTGTGTTTCATAAGGCATAAGCATATTTCAGTTTGGCAAGATTTGCACTGAACATTGAATGAAGCAGCTCTATCTCACAGAGAGACAAGCTTTTAAACAGATTTGGGCTAGATTTCTCTTCATTTGAACAGAAGCACTATTTTAACATTACTGGTCTCAGAAAGCTGTAAACTGACAATCTTGAGCATTGAAGTCCTAACATAAGGTTTTGTGCATATAACTTCTTACACATTAAAAACTGTCTTACTGCATTTGCAAAAACATTGTATTTCATAAGGCATAAGCATCTTTCAGTTTGGCAAGATTTGCACTGAACATTGAATGAAGCAGCTCTAACTCACAGAGAGAGAAGCTTTAGAGCAGATTTGGGCTAGATTTCACTTCATTTGAACAGAAGCACTATTTCAACATTACTGGTCTCAGAAACCTGTAAACTGACAATCTTGAGCATTGAAGTCCTAACATCTGTTTTTGTGCATATAACTTCTAACACATTAAAAACTGTCTCACTGCATTGCAGAAATCATTTTATTTCATAAGACATAAGCATCTTTCAGTTTGGCAAGATTTGCACTGAACATTGAATGAAGCACCTCTAACTCACAGAGAGAGAAGCTTTTGAGCAGATTTGGGCTAGATTTCACTTCATTTGAACAGAAGCACTATTTCAACATTACTGGTCTCAGAAACCTGTAAACTGACAATCTTGAGCATTGAAGTCCTAACATAAGGTTTTGTGCATGTAACTTCTAACACATTAAAAACTGTCTTACAGCATTGCAAAAACATTGTATTTCATAAGGCATAAGCATCTTTCAGTTTGGCAAGATTTGCACTGAATATTGAATGAAGCAGCTTTCTCTCATAGAGAGACAAGCTTTTGAGCAGATTTGGGCTAGATTTCACTTCATTTGAACAGAAGCACTATTTTAACATTACTGGTCTCAGAAACCTGTAAACTGACAATCTTGAGCATTGAAGTCCTAACATAAGGTTTTGTGCATATAACTTCTAACACATTAAAAACTGTCTTACTGCATTTGCAAAAACATTGTATTTCATAAGGCATAAGCATCTTTCAGTTTGGCAAGATTTGCACTGAACATTGAATGAAGCAGCTCTAACTCACAGAGAGAGAAGCTTTTGAGCAGATTTGGGCTAGATTTCACTTCATTTGAACAGAAGCACTATTTCAACATTACTGGTCTCAGAAACCTGTAAACTGACAATCTTGAGCATTGAAGTCCTAACATCTGTTTTTGTGCATATAACTTCTAACACATTAAAAACTGTCTCACTGCATTGCAAAAATCATTTTATTTCATAAGGCATAAGCATCTTTCAGTTTGGCAAGATTTGCACTGAACATTGAATGAAGCAGCTCTAACTCACAGAGAGACAAGCTTTTGAGCAGATTTGGGCTAGATTTCACTTCATTTGAACAGAAGCACTATTTCAACATTACTGGTCTCAGAAACCTGTAAACTGACAATCTTCAGCATTGAAGTCCTAACATAACGTTTTGTGCATATAACTTCTAACACATTAAAAACTGTCTTACAGCATTGCAAAAACATTGTATTTCATAAGGCATAAGCATCTTTCAGTTTGGCAAGATTTGCACTGAACATTGAATGAAGCAGCTCTAACTCACAGAGAGACAAGCTTTTGAGCAGATTTGGGCTAGATTTCACTTCATTTGAACAGAAGCACTATTTTAACATTACTGGTCTCAGAAACCTTTAAACTGACAATCTTGAGCATTGAAGTCCTAACATCTGTTTTTGTGCATATAACTTCTAAACCATTAAAAACTGTCTCTCTGCATTGCAGAAATCATTTTATTTCATAAGACATAAGCATCTTTCAGTTTGGCAAGATTTGCACTGAATATTGAATGAAGCAGCTTTCTCTCATAGAGAGACAAGCTTTTGAGCAGATTTGGGCTAGATTTCACTTCATTTGACCAGAAACACTATTTTAACATTACTGGTCTCAGAAACCTTTAAACTGACAATCTTGAGCATTGAAGTCCTAACATAACGTTTTGTGAATATAACTTCTAACACATTAAAAACTGTCTTACAGCATTGCAAAAACATTGTGTTTCATAAGGCATAAGCATATTTCAGTTTGGCAAGATTTGCACTGAACATTGAATGAAGCAGCTCTATCTCACAGAGAGACAAGCTTTTAAACAGATTTGGGCTAGATTTCTCTTCATTTGAACAGAAGCACTATTTTAACATTACTGGTCTCAGAAAGCTGTAAACTGACAATCTTGAGCATTGAAGTCCTAACATAAGGTTTTGTGCATATAACTTCTTACACATTAAAAACTGTCTTACTGCATTTGCAAAAACATTGTATTTCATAAGGCATAAGCATCTTTCAGTTTGGCAAGATATGCACTGAACATTGAATGAAGCAGCTCTAACTCACAGAGAGAGAAGCTTTAGAGCAGATTTGGACTAGATTTCACTTCATTTGAACAGAAGCACTATTTCAACATTACTGGTCTCAGAAACCTGTAAACTGACAATCTTGAGCATTGAAGTCCTAACATCTGTTTTTGTGCATATAACTTCTAACACATTAAAAACTGTCTCACTGCATTGCAGAAATCATTTTATTTCATAAGACATAAGCATCTTTCAGTTTGGCAAGATTTGCACTGAACATTGAATGAAGCACCTCTAACTCACAGAGAGAGAAGCTTTTGAGCAGATTTGGGCTAGATTTCACTTCATTTGAACAGAAGCACTATTTCAACATTACTGGTCTCAGAAACCTGTAAACTGACAATCTTGAGCATTGAAGTCCTAACATAAGGTTTTGTGCATGTAACTTCTAACACATTAAAAACTGTCTTACAGCATTGCAAAAACATTGTATTTCATAAGGCATAAGCATCTTTCAGTTTGGCAAGATTTGCACTGAATATTGAATGAAGCAGCTTTCTCTCATAGAGAGACAAGCTTTTGAGCAGATTTGGGCTAGATTTCACTTCATTTGAACAGAAGCACTATTTTAACATTACTGGTCTCAGAAACCTGTAAACTGACAATCTTGAGCATTGAAGTCCTAACATAAGGTTTTGTGCATATAACTTCTAACACATTAAAAACTGTCTTACTGCATTTGCAAAAACATTGTATTTCATAAGGCATAAGCATCTTTCAGTTTGGCAAGATTTGCACTGAACATTGAATGAAGCAGCTCTAACTCACAGAGAGACAAGCTTTTGAGCAGATTTGGGCTAGATTTCACTTCATTTGAACAGAAGCACTATTTTAACATTACTGGTCTCAGAAACCTGTAAACTGACAATCTTGAGCATTGAAGTCCTAACATCTGTTTTTGTGCATATAACTTCTAAACCATTAAAAACTGTCTCTCTGCATTGCAGAAATCATTTTATTTCATAAGACATAAGCATCTTTCAGTTTGGCAAGATTTGCACTGAATATTGAATGAAGCAGCTTTCTCTCATAGAGAGACAAGCTTTTGAGCAGATTTGGGCTAGATTTCACTTCATTTGACCAGAAACACTATTTTAACATTACTGGTCTCAGAAACCTTTAAACTGACAATCTTGAGCATTGAAGTCCTAACATAACGTTTTGTGAATATAACTTCTAACACATTAAAAACTGTCTTACAGCATTTGCAAAAACATTGTATTTCATAAGGCATAAGCATCTTTCAGTTTGGCAAGATTTGCACTGAACATTGAATGAAGCAGCTCTAACTCACAGAGAGACAAGCTTTTGAGCAGATTTGGGCTAGATTTCACTTCATTTGAACAGAAGCACTATTTCAACATTACTGGTCTCAGAAACCTGTAAACTGACAATCTTCAGCATTGAAGTCCTAACATAACGTTTTGTGCATATAACTTCTAACACATTAAAAACTGTCTTACAGCATTGCAAAAACATTGTATTTCATAAGGCATAAGCATCTTTCAGTTTGGCAAGATTTGCACTGAACATTGAATGAAGCAGCTCTAACTCACAGAGAGACAAGCTTTTGAGGAGATTTGGGCTAGATTTCACTTCATTTGAACAGAAGCACTATTTTAACATTACTGGTCTCAGAAACCTTTAAACTGACAATCTTGAGCATTGAAGTCCTAACATCTGTTTTTGTGCATATAACTTCTAAACCATTAAAAACTGTCTCTCTGCATTGCAGAAATCATTTTATTTCATAAGACATAAGCATCTTTCAGTTTGGCAAGATTTGCACTGAATATTGAATGAAGCAGCTTTCTCTCATAGAGAGACAAGCTTTTGAGCAGATTTGGGCTAGATTTCACTTCATTTGACCAGAAACACTATTTTAACATTACTGGTCTCAGAAACCTTTAAACTGACAATCTTGAGCATTGAAGTCCTAACATAACGTTTTGTGAATATAACTTCTAACACATTAAAAACTGTCTTACAGCATTGCAAAAACATTGTGTTTCATAAGGCATAAGCATATTTCAGTTTGGCAAGATTTGCACTGAACATTGAATGAAGCAGCTCTATCTCACAGAGAGACAAGCTTTTAAACAGATTTGGGCTAGATTTCTCTTCATTTGAACAGAAGCACTATTTTAACATTACTGGTCTCAGAAAGCTGTAAACTGACAATCTTGAGCATTGAAGTCCTAACATAAGGTTTTGTGCATATAACTTCTTACACATTAAAAACTGTCTTACTGCATTTGCAAAAACATTGTATTTCATAAGGCATAAGCATCTTTCAGTTTGGCAAGATTTGCACTGAACATTGAATGAAGCAGCTCTAACTCACAGAGAGAGAAGCTTTAGAGCAGATTTGGGCTAGATTTCACTTCATTTGAACAGAAGCACTATTTCAACATTACTGGTCTCAGAAACCTGTAAACTGACAATCTTGAGCATTGAAGTCCTAACATCTGTTTTTGTGCATATAACTTCTAACACATTAAAAACTGTCTCACTGCATTGCAGAAATCATTTTATTTCATAAGACATAAGCATCTTTCAGTTTGGCAAGATTTGCACTGAACATTGAATGAAGCACCTCTAACTCACAGAGAGAGAAGCTTTTGAGCAGATTTGGGCTAGATTTCACTTCATTTGAACAGAAGCACTATTTCAACATTACTGGTCTCAGAAACCTGTAAACTGACAATCTTGAGCATTGAAGTCCTAACATAAGGTTTTGTGCATGTAACTTCTAACACATTAAAAACTGTCTTACAGCATTGCAAAAACATTGTATTTCATAAGGCATAAGCATCTTTCAGTTTGGCAAGATTTGCACTGAATATTGAATGAAGCAGCTTTCTCTCATAGAGAGACAAGCTTTTGAGCAGATTTGGGCTAGATTTCACTTCATTTGAACAGAAGCACTATTTTAACATTACTGGTCTCAGAAACCTGTAAACTGACAATCTTGAGCATTGAAGTCCTAACATAAGGTTTTGTGCATATAACTTCTAACACATTAAAAACTGTCTTACTGCATTTGCAAAAACATTGTATTTCATAAGGCATAAGCATCTTTCAGTTTGGCAAGATTTGCACTGAACATTGAATGAAGCAGCTCTAACTCACAGAGAGAGAAGCTTTTGAGCAGATTTGGGCTAGATTTCACTTCATTTGAACAGAAGCACTATTTCAACATTACTGGTCTCAGAAACCTGTAAACTGACAATCTTGAGCATTGAAGTCCTAACATCTGTTTTTGTGCATATAACTTCTAACACATTAAAAACTGTCTCACTGCATTGCAAAAATCATTTTATTTCATAAGGCATAAGCATCTTTCAGTTTGGCAAGATTTGCACTGAACATTGAATGAAGCAGCTCTAACTCACAGAGAGACAAGCTTTTGAGCAGATTTGGGCTAGATTTCACTTCATTTGAACAGAAGCACTATTTCAACATTACTGGTCTCAGAAACCTGTAAACTGACAATCTTCAGCATTGAAGTCCTAACATAACGTTTTGTGCATATAACTTCTAACACATTAAAAACTGTCTTACAGCATTGCAAAAACATTGTATTTCATAAGGCATAAGCATCTTTCAGTTTGGCAAGATTTGCACTGAACATTGAATGAAGCAGCTCTAACTCACAGAGAGACAAGCTTTTGAGCAGATTTGGGCTAGATTTCACTTCATTTGAACAGAAGCACTATTTTAACATTACTGGTCTCAGAAACCTTTAAACTGACAATCTTGAGCATTGAAGTCCTAACATCTGTTTTTGTGCATATAACTTCTAAACCATTAAAAACTGTCTCTCTGCATTGCAGAAATCATTTTATTTCATAAGACATAAGCATCTTTCAGTTTGGCAAGATTTGCACTGAATATTGAATGAAGCAGCTTTCTCTCATAGAGAGACAAGCTTTTGAGCAGATTTGGGCTAGATTTCACTTCATTTGACCAGAAACACTATTTTAACATTACTGGTCTCAGAAACCTTTAAACTGACAATCTTGAGCATTGAAGTCCTAACATAACGTTTTGTGAATATAACTTCTAACACATTAAAAACTGTCTTACAGCATTGCAAAAACATTGTGTTTCATAAGGCATAAGCATATTTCAGTTTGGCAAGATTTGCACTGAACATTGAATGAAGCAGCTCTATCTCACAGAGAGACAAGCTTTTAAACAGATTTGGGCTAGATTTCTCTTCATTTGAACAGAAGCACTATTTTAACATTACTGGTCTCAGAAAGCTGTAAACTGACAATCTTGAGCATTGAAGTCCTAACATAAGGTTTTGTGCATATAACTTCTTACACATTAAAAACTGTCTTACTGCATTTGCAAAAACATTGTATTTCATAAGGCATAAGCATCTTTCAGTTTGGCAAGATTTGCACTGAACATTGAATGAAGCAGCTCTAACTCACAGAGAGAGAAGCTTTAGAGCAGATTTGGGCTAGATTTCACTTCATTTGAACAGAAGCACTATTTCAACATTACTGGTCTCAGAAACCTGTAAACTGACAATCTTGAGCATTGAAGTCCTAACATCTGTTTTTGTGCATATAACTTCTAACACATTAAAAACTGTCTCACTGCATTGCAGAAATCATTTTATTTCATAAGACATAAGCATCTTTCAGTTTGGCAAGATTTGCACTGAACATTGAATGAAGCACCTCTAACTCACAGAGAGAGAAGCTTTTGAGCAGATTTGGGCTAGATTTCACTTCATTTGAACAGAAGCACTATTTCAACATTACTGGTCTCAGAAACCTGTAAACTGACAATCTTGAGCATTGAAGTCCTAACATAAGGTTTTGTGCATGTAACTTCTAACACATTAAAAACTGTCTTACAGCATTGCAAAAACATTGTATTTCATAAGGCATAAGCATCTTTCAGTTTGGCAAGATTTGCACTGAATATTGAATGAAGCAGCTTTCTCTCATAGAGAGACAAGCTTTTGAGCAGATTTGGGCTAGATTTCACTTCATTTGAACAGAAGCACTATTTCAACATTACTGGTCTCAGAAACCTGTAAACTGACAATCTTGAGCATTGAAGTCCTAACATAAGGTTTTGTGCATATAACTTCTAACACATTAAAAACTGTCTTACAGCATTTGCAAAAACATTGTATTTCATAAGGCATAAGCATCTTTCAGTTTGGCAAGATTTGCACTGAACATTGAATGAAGCAGCTCTATCTCACAGAGAGACAAGCTTTTGAGCAGATTTGGGCTAGATTTCACTTCATTTGAACAGAAGCACTATTTCAACATTACTGGTCTCAGAAACCTGTAAACTGACAATCTTGAGCATTGAAGTCCTAACATACGTTTTTGTGCATATAACTTCTAACACATTAAAAACTGTCTTAAAGCATTGCAAAAACATTGTAATTCACAAGGCATAAGCATCTTTCAGTTTGGCAAGATTTTCACTGAACATTGAATGAAGCAGCTCTAACTCACAGAGAGAGAAGCTTTTGAGCAGATTTGGGCTAGATTTCACTTCATTTGAACAGAAGCACTATTTCAACATTACTGGTCTCAGAAACCTGTAAACTGACAATCTTGAGCATTGAAGTCCTAACATAAGTTTTTGTGCATATAACTTCTAACACATTAAAAACTGTCTTACAGCATTGCAAAAACATTGTATTTCATAAGGCATAAGCATCTTTCAGTTTGGCAAGATTTGCACTGAACATTGAATGAAGCAGCTTTCTCTCATAGAGAGACAAGCTTTTGAGCAGATTTGGGCTAGATTTCACTTCATTTGAACAAAAGCAATATTTTAACATTACTGGTCTCAGAAACCTGTAAATAGACAATCTTGAGCATTGAAGTCCTAACATCTGTTTTTGTGCATATAACTTCTAACACATTAAAAACTGTCTCACTGCATTGCAGAAATCATTTTATTTCATAAGACATAAGCATCTTTCAGTTTGGCAAGATTTGCACTGAACATTGAATGAAGCACCTCTAACTCACAGAGAGAGAAGCTTTTGAGCAGATTTGGGCTAGATTTCACTTCATTTGAACAGAAGCACTATTTCAACATTACTGGTCTCAGAAACCTGTAAACTGACAATCTTGAGCATTGAAGTCCTAACATAAGGTTTTGTGCATGTAACTTCTAACACATTAAAAACTGTCTTACAGCATTGCAAAAACATTGTATTTCATAAGGCATAAGCATCTTTCAGTTTGGCAAGATTTGCACTGAATATTGAATGAAGCAGCTTTCTCTCATAGAGAGACAAGCTTTTGAGCAGATTTGGGCTAGATTTCACTTCATTTGAACAGAAGCACTATTTCAACATTACTGGTCTCAGAAACCTGTAAACTGACAATCTTGAGCATTGAAGTCCTAACATCTGTTTTTTTGCATATAACTTCTAACACATTAAAAACTGTCTCACTGCATTGCAAAAATCATTTTATTTCATAAGGCATAAGCATCTTTCAGTTTGGCAAGATTTGCACTGAACATTGAATGAAGCAGCTCTAACTCACAGAGAGACAAGCTTTTGAGCAGATTTGGGCTAGATTTCACTTCATTTGAACAGAAGCACTATTTCAACATTACTGGTCTCAGAAACCTGTAAACTGACAATCTTCAGCATTGAAGTCCTAACATAACGTTTTGTGCATATAACTTCTAACACATTAAAAACTGTCTTACAGCATTGCAAAAACATTGTATTTCATAAGGCATAAGCATCTTTCAGTTTGGCAAGATTTGCACTGAACATTGAATAAAGCAGCTCTAACTCACAGAGAGACAAGCTTTTGAGCAGATTTGGGCTAGATTTCACTTCATTTGAACAGAAGCACTATTTTAACATTACTGGTCTCAGAAACCTGTAAACTGACAATCTTGAGCATTGAAGTCCTAACATCTGTTTTTGTGCATATAACTTCTAAACCATTAAAAACTGTCTCTCTGCATTGCAGAAATCATTTTATTTCATAAGACATAAGCATCTTTCAGTTTGGCAAGATTTGCACTGAATATTGAATGAAGCAGCTTTCTCTCATAGAGAGACAAGCTTTTGAGCAGATTTGGGCTAGATTTCACTTCATTTGACCAGAAACACTATTTTAACATTACTGGTCTCAGAAACCTTTAAACTGACAATCTTGAGCATTGAAGTCCTAACATAACGTTTTGTGAATATAACTTCTAACACATTAAAAACTGTCTTACAGCATTGCAAAAACATTGTGTTTCATAAGGCATAAGCATATTTCAGTTTGGCAAGATTTGCACTGAACATTGAATGAAGCAGCTCTATCTCACAGAGAGACAAGCTTTTAAACAGATTTGGGCTAGATTTCTCTTCATTTGAACAGAAGCACTATTTTAACATTACTGGTCTCAGAAACCTGTAAACTGACAATCTTGAGCATTGAAGTCCTAACATAAGGTTTTGTGCATATAACTTCTAACACATTAAAAACTGTCTTACTGCATTTGCAAAAACATTGTATTTCATAAGGCATAAGCATCTTTCAGTTTGGCAAGATATGCACTGAACATTGAATGAAGCAGCTCTAACTCACAGAGAGAGAAGCTTTAGAGCAGATTTGGACTAGATTTCACTTCATATGAACAGAAGCACTATTTCAACATTACTGGTCTCAGAAACCTGTAAACTGACAATCTTGAGCATTGAAGTCCTAACATCTGTTTTTGTGCATATAACTTCTAACACATTAAAAACTGTCTCACTGCATTGCAGAAATCATTTTATTTCATAAGACATAAGCATCTTTCAGTTTGGCAAGATTTGCACTGAACATTGAATGAAGCACCTCTAACTCACAGAGAGAGAAGCTTTTGAGCAGATTTGGGCTAGATTTCACTTCATTTGAACAGAAGCACTATTTCAACATTACTGGTCTCAGAAACCTGTAAACTGACAATCTTGAGCATTGAAGTCCTAACATAAGGTTTTGTGCATGTAACTTCTAACACATTAAAAACTGTCTTACAGCATTGCAAAAACATTGTATTTCATAAGGCATAAGCATCTTTCAGTTTGGCAAGATTTGCACTGAATATTGAATGAAGCAGCTTTCTCTCATAGAGAGACAAGCTTTTGAGCAGATTTGGGCTAGATTTCACTTCATTTGAACAGAAGCACTATTTTAACATTACTGGTCTCAGAAACCTGTAAACTGACAATCTTGAGCATTGAAGTCCTAACATAAGGTTTTGTGCATATAACTTCTAACACATTAAAAACTGTCTTACTGCATTTGCAAAAACATTGTATTTCATAAGGCATAAGCATCTTTCAGTTTGGCAAGATTTGCACTGAACATTGAATGAAGCAGCTCTAACTCACAGAGAGACAAGCTTTTGAGCAGATTTGGGCTAGATTTCACTTCATTTGAACAGAAGCACTATTTTAACATTACTGGTCTCAGAAACCTGTAAACTGACAATCTTGAGCATTGAAGTCCTAACATCTGTTTTTGTGCATATAACTTCTAAACCATTAAAAACTGTCTCTCTGCATTGCAGAAATCATTTTATTTCATAAGACATAAGCATCTTTCAGTTTGGCAAGATTTGCACTGAATATTGAATGAAGCAGCTTTCTCTCATAGAGAGACAAGCTTTTGAGCAGATTTGGGCTAGATTTCACTTCATTTGACCAGAAACACTATTTTAACATTACTGGTCTCAGAAACCTTTAAACTGACAATCTTGAGCATTGAAGTCCTAACATAACGTTTTGTGAATATAACTTCTAACACATTAAAAACTGTCTTACAGCATTGCAAAAACATTGTGTTTCATAAGGCATAAGCATATTTCAGTTTGGCAAGATTTGCACTGAACATTGAATGAAGCAGCTCTATCTCACAGAGAGACAAGCTTTTAAACAGATTTGGGCTAGATTTCTCTTCATTTGAACAGAAGCACTATTTTAACATTACTGGTCTCAGAAACCTGTAAACTGACAATCTTGAGCATTGAAGTCCTAACATCTGTTTTAGTGCATATAACTTCTAACACATTAAAAACTGTCTCACTGCATTGCAGAAATCATTTTATTTCATAAGACATAAGCATCTTTCAGTTTGGCAAGATTTGCACTGAACATTGAATGAAGCACCTCTAACTCACAGAGAGAGAAGCTTTTGAGCAGATTTGGGCTAGATTTCACTTCATTTGAACAGAAGCACTATTTCAACATTACTGGTCTCAGAAACCTGTAAACTGACAATCTTGAGCATTGAAGTCCTAACATAAGGTTTTGTGCATGTAACTTCTAACACATTAAAAACTGTCTTACAGCATTGCAAAAACATTGTATTTCATAAGGCATAAGCATCTTTCAGTTTGGCAAGATTTGCACTGAATATTGAATGAAGCAGCTTTCTCTCATAGAGAGACAAGCTTTTGAGCAGATTTGGGCTAGATTTCACTTCATTTGAACAGAAGCACTATTTTAACATTACTGGTCTCAGAAACCTGTAAACTGACAATCTTGAGCATTGAAGTCCTAACATAAGGTTTTGTGCATATAACTTCTAACACATTAAAAACTGTCTTACTGCATTTGCAAAAACATTGTATTTCATAAGGCATAAGCATCTTTCAGTTTGGCAAGATTTGCACTGAACATTGAATGAAGCAGCTCTAACTCACAGAGAGAGAAGCTTTTGAGCAGATTTGGGCTAGATTTCACTTCATTTGAACAGAAGCACTATTTCAACATTACTGGTCTCAGAAACCTGTAAACTGACAATCTTGAGCATTGAAGTCCTAACATCTGTTTTTGTGCATATAACTTCTAACACATTAAAAACTGTCTCACTGCATTGCAAAAATCATTTTATTTCATAAGACATAAGCATCTTTCAGTTTGGCAAGATTTGCACTGAACATTGAATGAAGCACCTCTAACTCACAGAGAGAGAAGCTTTTGAGCAGATTTGGGCTAGATTTCACTTCATTTGTACAGAAGCACTATTTCAACATTACTGGTCTTAGAAACCTGTAAACTGACAATCTTGAGCATTGAAGTCCTAACATAATGTTTTGTGCATGTAACTTCTAACACATTAAAAACTGTCTTACAGCATTGCAAAAACATTGTATTTCATAAGGCATAAGCATCTTTCAGTTTGGCAAGATTTGCACTGAATATTGAATGAAGCAGCTTTCTCTCATAGAGAGACAAGCTTTTGAGCAGATTTGGGCTAGATTTCACTTCATTTGAACAGAAGCACTATTTCAACATTACTGGTCTCAGAAACCTGTAAACTGACAATCTTGAGCATTGAAGTCCTAACATAACGTTTTGTGCATATAACTTCTAACACATTAAAAACTGTCTTACAGCATTGCAAAAACATTGTATTTCATAAGGCATAAGCATCTTTTAGTTTGGCAAGATTTGCACTGAATATTGAATGAAGCAGCTTTCTCTCATAGAGAGACAATCTTTTGAGCAGATTTGGGCTAGATTTCACTTCATTTGAACAGAAGCACTATTTTAACATTACTGGTCTCAGAAACCTGTAAACTGACAATCTTGAGCATTGAAGTCCTAACAAAAGGTTTTGTGCATATAACTTCTAACACATTAAAAACTGTCTTACTGCATTTGCAAAAACATTGTATTTCATAAGGCATAAGCATCTTTCAGTTTGGCAAGATTTGCACTAAACATTGAATGAAGCAGCTCTAACTCACAGAGAGACAAGCTTTTGAGCAGATTTGGGCTAGATTTCACTTCATTTGAACAGAAGCACTATTTCAACATTACTGGTCTCAGAAACCTGTAAACTGACAATCTTGAGCATTGAAGTCCTAACATAACGTTTTGTGCATATAACTTCTAACACATTAAAAACTGTCTTACAGCATTGCAAAAACATTGTATTTCATAAGGCATAAGCATCTTTCAGTTTGGCAAGATTTGCACTGAACATTGAATGAAGCAGCTCTAACTCACAGAGAGACAAGCTTTTGAGCAGATTTGGGCTAGATTTCACTTCATTTGAACAGAAGCACTATTTCAACATTACTGGTCTCAGAAACCTGTAAACTGACAATCTTGAGCATTGAAGTCCTAACATCTGTTTTTGTGCATATAACTTCTAAACCATTAAAAACTGTCTCTCTGCATTGCAGAAATCATTTTATTTCATAAGACATAAGCATCTTTCAGTTTGGCAAGATTTGCACTGAACATTGAATGAAGCAGCTTTCTCTCATAGAGAGACAAGCTTTTGAGCAGATTTGGGCTAGATTTCACTTCATTTGAACAGAAGCACTATTTCAACATTACTGGTCTCAGAAACCTGTAAACTGACAATCTTGAGCATTGAAGTCCTAACATAACGTTTTGTGCATATAACTTCTAACACATTAAAAACTGTCTTACAGCATTGCAAAAACATTGTATTTCATAAGACATAAGCATCTTTCAGTTTGGCAAGATTTGCACTGCACATTGAATGAAGCACGTCTAACTCACAGAGAGAGAAGCTTTTGAGCAGATTTGGGCTAGATTTCACTTCATTTGAACAGAAGCACTATTTCAACATTACTGGTCTCAGAAACCTGTAAACTGACAATCTTGAGCATTGAAGCCCTAACATAAGGTTTTGTGCATGTAACTTCTAACACATTAAAAACTGTCTTACAGCATTGCAAAAACATTGTATTTCATAAGGCATAAGCATCTTTCAGTTTGGCAAGATTTGCACTGAATATTGAATGAAGCAGCTTTCTCTCATAGAGAGACAAGCTTTTGAGCAGATTTGGGCTAGATTTCACTTCATTTGAACAGAAGCACTATTTTAACATTACTGGTCTCAGAAACCTGTAAACTGACAATCTTGAGCATTGAAGTCCTAACATTAGGTTTTGTGCATATAACTTCTAACACATTAAAAACTGTCTTACTGCATTTGCAAAAACATTGTATTTCATAAGGCATAAGCATCTTTCAGTTTGGCAAGATTTGCACTGAACATTGAATGAAGCAGCTCTAACTCACAGAGAGAGAAGCTTTTGAGCAGATTTGGGCTAGATTTCACTTCATTTGAACAGAAGCACTATTTCAACATTACTGGTCTCAGAAACCTGTAAACTGACAATCTTGAGCATTGAAGTCCTAACATCTGTTTTTGTGCATATAACTTCTAACACATTAAAAACTGTCTCACTGCATTGCAAAAATCATTTTATTTCATAAGACATAAGCATCTTTCAGTTTGGCAAGATTTGCACTGAACATTGAATGAAGCACCTCTAACTCACAGAGAGAGAAGCTTTTGAGCAGATTTGGGCTAGATTTCACTTCATTTGTACAGAAGCACTATTTCAACATTACTGGTCTCAGAAACCTGTAAACTGACAATCTTGAGCATTGAAGTCCTAACATCTGTTTTTGTGCATATAACTTCTAACACATTAAAAACTGTCTCACTGCATTGCAGAAATCATTTTATTTCATAAGACATAAGCATCTTTCAGTTTGGCAAGATTTGCACTGAACATTGAATGAAGCACGTCTAACTCACAGAGAGAGAAGCTTTTGAGCAGATTTGGGCTAGATTTCACTTCATTTGAACAGAAGCACTATTTCAACATTACTGGTCTCAGAAACCTGTAAACTGACAATCTTGAGCATTGAAGTCCTAACATAAGGTTTTGTGCATATAACTTCTAACACATTAAAAACTGTCTTACTGCATTTGCAAAAACATTGTATTTCATAAGGCATAAGCATCTTTCAGTTTGGCAAGATTTGCACTAAACATTGAATGAAGCAGCTCTAACTCACAGAGAGACAAGCTTTTGAGCAGATTTGGGCTAGATTTCACTTCATTTGAACAGAAGCACTATTTCAACATTACTGGTCTCAGAAACCTGTAAACTGACAATCTTGAGCATTGAAGTCCTAACATAAGGTGTTGTGCATATAACTTCTAACACATTAAAAACTGTCTTACAGCATTTGCAAAAACATTGTATTTCATAAGGCATAAGCATCTTTCAGTTTGGCAAGATTTGCACTGAACATTGAATGAAGCAGCTCTATCTCACAGAGAGACAAGCTTTTGAGCAGATTTGGGCTAGATTTCACTTCATTTGAACAAAAGCAATATTTTAACATTACTGGTCTCAGAAACCTGTAAATAGACAATCTTGAGCATTGAAGTCCTAACATCTGTTTTTGTGCATATAACTTCTAACACATTAAAAACTGTCTCACTGCATTGCAGAAATCATTTTATTTCATAAGACATAAGCTTCTTTCAATTTGGCAAGATTTGCACTGAACATTGAATGAAGCACCTCTAACTCACAGAGAGAGAAGCTTTTGAGCAGATTTGGGCTAGATTTCACTTCATTTGAACAGAAGCACTATTTCAACATTACTGGTCTCAGAAACCTGTAAACTGACAATCTTGAGCATTGAAGTCTTAACATCTGTTTTTGTGCATATAACTTCTAAACCATTAAAATCTGTCTCTCTGCATTGCAGAAATCATTTTATTTCATAAGACATAAGCATCTTTCAGTTTGGCAAGATTTGCACTGAACATTGAATGAAGCAGCTTTCTCTCATAGAGAGACAAGCTTTTGAGCAGATTTGGGCGAGATTTCACTTCATTTGACCAGAAGCACTATTTCAACATTACTGGTCTCAGAAACCTGTAAACTGACAATCTTGAGCATTGAAGCCCTAACATAAGGTTTTGTGCATGTAACTTCTAACACATTAAAAACTGTCTTACAGCATTGCAAAAACATTGTATTTCATAAGGCATAAGCATCTTTCAGTTTGGCAAGATTTGCACTGAATATTGAATGAAGCAGCTTTCTCTCATAGAGAGACAAGCTTTTGAGCAGATTTGGGCTAGATTTCACTTCATTTGAACAGAAGCACTATTTTAACATTACTGGTCTCAGAAACCTGTAAACTGACAATCTTGAGCATTGAAGTCCTAACATAAGGTTTTGTGCATATAACTTCTAACACATTAAAAACTGTCTTACTGCATTTGCAAAAACATTGTATTTCATAAGGCATAAGCATCTTTCAGTTTGGCAAGATTTGCACTGAACATTGAATGAAGCAGCTCTAACTCACAGAGAGAGAAGCTTTTGAGCAGATTTGGGCTAGATTTCACTTCATTTGAACAGAAGCACTATTTCAACATTACTGGTCTCAGAAACCTGTAAACTGACAATCTTGAGCATTGAAGTCCTAACATCTGTTTTTGTGCATATAACTTCTAACACATTAAAAACTGTTTCACTGCATTGCAAAAATCATTTTATTTCATAAGACATAAGCATCTTTCAGTTTGGCAAGATTTGCACTGAACATTGAATGAAGCACCTCTAACTCACAGAAAGAGAAGCTTTTGAGCAGATTTGGGCTAGATTTCACTTCATTTGTACAGAAGCACTATTTCGACATTACTGGTCTCAGAAACCTGTAAACTGACAATCTTGAGCATTGAAGTCCTAACATAACGTTTTGTGCATATAACTTCTAACACATTAAAAACTGTCTTACAGCATTGCAAAAACATTGTATTTCATAAGGCATAAGCATCTTTCAGTTTGGCAAGATTTGCACTGAACATTGAATGAAGCAGCTCTAACTCACAGAGAGACAAGCTTTTGAGCAGATTTGGGCTAGATTTCACTTCATTTGAACAGAAGCACTATTTCAACATTACTGGTCTCAGAAACCTGTAAACTGACAATCTTCAGCATTGAAGTCCTAACATAACGTTTTGTGCATATAACTTCTAACACATTAAAAACTGTCTTACAGCATTGCAAAAACATTGTATTTCATAAGGCATAAGCATCTTTCAGTTTGGCAAGATTTGCACTGAACATTGAATGAAGCAGCTCTAACTCACAGAGAGACAAGCTTTTGAGCAGATTTGGGCTAGATTTCACTTCATTTGAACAGAAGCACTATTTCAACATTACTGGTCTCAGAAACCTGTAAACTGACAATCTTCAGCATTGAAGTCCTAACATAACGTTTTGTGCATATAACTTCTAACACATTAAAAACTGTCTTACAGCATTGCAAAAACATTGTATTTCATAAGGCATAAGCATCTTTCAGTTTGGCAAGATTTGCACTGAACATTGAATGAAGCAGCTCTAACTCACAGAGAGACAAGCTTTTGAGCAGATTTGGGCTAGACTTCACTTCATTTGAACAGAAGCACTATTTCAACATTACTGGTCTCAGAAACCTGTAAACTGACAATCTTGAGCATTGAAGCCCTAACATAAGGTTTTGTGCATGTAACTTCTAACACATTAAAAACTGTCTTACAGCATTGCAAAAACATTGTATTTCATAAGGCATAAGCATCTTTCAGTTTGGCAAGATTTGCACTGAATATTGAATGAAGCAGCTTTCTCTCATAGAGAGACAAGCTTTTGAGCAGATTTGGGCTAGATTTCACTTCATTTGAACAGAAGCACTATTTTAACATTACTGGTCTCAGAAACCTGTAAACTGACAATCTTGAGCATTGAAGTCCTAACATAAGGTTTTGTGCATATAACTTCTAACACATTAAAAACTGTCTTACTGCATTTGCAAAAACATTGTATTTCATAAGGCATAAGCATCTTTCAGTTTGGCAAGATTTGCACTGAACATTGAATGAAGCAGCTCTAACTCACAGAGAGAGAAGCTTTTGAGCAGATTTGGGCTAGATTTCACTTCATTTGAACAGAAGCACTATTTCAACATTACTGGTCTCAGAAACCTGTAAACTGACAATCTTGAGAATTGAAGTCCTAACATCTGTTTTTGTGCATATAACTTCTAACACATTAAAAACTGTATCACTGCATTGCAAAAATCATTTTATTTCATAAGACATAAGCATCTTTCAGTTTGGCAAGATTTGCACTGAACATTGAATGAAGCACCTCTAACTCACAGAGAGAGAAGCTTTTGAGCAGATTTGGGCTAGATTTCACTTCATTTGAACAGAAGCACTATTTCAACATTACTGGTCTCAGAAACCTGTAAACTGACAATCTTGAGCATTGAAGTCCTAACATAATGTTTTGTGCATGTAACTTCTAACACATTAAAAACTGTCTTACAGCATTGCAAAAACATTGTATTTCATAAGGCATAAGCATCTTTCAGTTTGGCAAGATTTGCACTGAATATTGAATGAAGCAGCTTTCTCTCATAGAGAGACAAGCTTTTGAGCAGATTTGGGCTAGATTTCACTTCATTTGAACAGAAGCACTATTTCAACATTACTGGTCTCAGAAACCTGTAAACAGACAATCTTGAGCACTGAAGTCCTAACATAACGTTTTGTGCATATAACTTCTAACACATTAAAAACTGTCTTACAGCATTGCAAAAACATTGTATTTCATAAGGCATAAGCATCTTTCAGTTTGGCAAGATTTGCACTGAACATTGAATGAAGCAGCTCTAACTCACAGAGAGACAAGCTTTTGAGCAGATTTGGACTAGATTTCACTTCATTTGAACAGAAGCACTATTTCAACATTACTGGTCTCAGAAACCTGTAAACTGACAATCTTCAGCATTGAAGTCCTAACATAACGTTTTGTGCATATAACTTCTAACACATTAAAAACTGTCTCACTGCATTGCAGAAATCATTTTATTTCATAAGACATAAGCTTCTTTCAATTTGGCAAGATTTGCACTGAACATTGAATGAAGGACCTCTAACTCACAGAGAGAGAAGCTTTTGAGCAGATTTGGGCTAGATTTCACTTCATTTGAACAGAAGCACTATTTCAACATTACTGGTCTCAGAAACCTGTAAACTGACAATCTTGAGCATTGAAGTCTTAACATCTGTTTTTGTGCATATAACTTCTAAACCATTAAAATCTGTCTCTCTGCATTGCAGAAATCATTTTATTTCATAAGACATAAGCATCTTTCAGTTTGGCAAGATTTGCACTGAACATTGAATGAAGCAGCTTTCTCTCATAGAGAGACAAGCTTTTGAGCAGATTTGGGCGAGATTTCACTTCATTTGTACAGAAGCACTATTTCGACATTACTGGTCTCAGAAACCTGTAAACTGACAATCTTGAGCATTGAAGTCCTAACATAATGTTTTGTGCATGTAACTTCTAACACATTAAAAACTGCCTTACAGCATTGCAAAAACTTTGTATTTCATAAGGCATAAGCATCTTTCAGTTTGGCAAGATTTGCACTGAATATTGAATGAAGCAGCTTTCTCTCATAGAGAGACAAGCTTTTGAGCAGATTTGGGCTAGATTTCACTTCATTTGAACAGAAGCACTATTTCAACATTACTGGTCTCAGAAACCTGTAAACTGACAATCTTGAGCATTGAAGTCCTAACATAACGTTTTGTGCATATAACTTCTAACACATTAAAAACTGTCTTACAGCATTGCAAAAACATTGTATTTCATAAGGCATAAGCATCTTTCAGTTTGGCAAGATTTGCACTGAACATTGAATGAAGCAGCTCTAACTCACAGAGAGACAAGCTTTTGAGCAGATTTGGGCTAGATTTCACTTCATTTGAACAGAAGCACTATTTCAACATTACTGGTCTCAGAAACCTGTAAACTGACAATCTTCAGCATTGAAGTCCTAACATAACGTTTTGTGCATATAACTTCTAACACATTAAAAACTGTCTTACAGCATTGCAAAAACATTGTATTTCATAAGGCATAAGCATCTTTCAGTTTGGCAAGATTTGCACTGAACATTGAATGAAGCAGCTCTAACTCACAGAGAGACAAGCTTTTGAGCAGATTTGGGCTAGATTTCACTTCATTTGAACAGAAGCACTATTTCAACATTACTGGTCTCAGAAACCTGTAAACTGACAATCTTGAGCATTGAAGTCCTAACATCTGTTTTTGTGCATATAACTTCTAAACCATTAAAAACTGTCTCTCTGCATTGCAGAAATCATTTTATTTCATAAGACATAAGCATCTTTCAGTTTGGCAAGATTTGCACTGAACATTGAATGAAGCAGCTTTCTCTCATAGAGAGACAAGCTTTTGAGCAGATTTGGGCTAGATTTCACTTCATTTGAACAGAAGCACTATTTCAACATTACTGGTCTCAGAAACCTGTAAACTGACAATCTTGAGCATTGAAGTCCTAACATAACGTTTTGTGCATATAACTTCTAACACATTAAAAACTGTCTTACAGCATTGCAAAAACATTGTATTTCATAAGGCATAAGCATCTTTCAGTTTGGCAAGATTTGCACTGAACATTGAATGAAGCAGCTCTAACTCACAGAGAGACAAGCTTTTGAGCAGATTTGGGCTAGATTTCACTTCATTTGAACAGAAGCACTATTTCAACATTACTGGTCTCAGAAACCTGTAAACTGACAATCTTCAGCATTGAAGTCCTAACATAACGTTTTGTGCATATAACTTCTAACACATTAAAAACTGTCTTACAGCATTGCAAAAACATTGTATTTCATAAGGCATAAGCATCTTTCAGTTTGGCAAGATTTGCACTGAACATTGAATGAAGCAGCTCTAACTCACAGAGAGACAAGCTTTTGAGCAGATTTGGGCTAGATTTCACTTCATTTGAACAGAAGCACTATTTCAACATTACTGGTCTCAGAAACCTGTAAACTGACAATCTTGAGCATTGAAGTCCTAACATCTGTTTTTGTGCATATAACTTCTAAACCATTAAAAACTGTCTCTCTGCATTGCAGAAATCATTTTATTTCATAAGACATAAGCATCTTTCAGTTTGGCAAGATTTGCACTGAACATTGAATGAAGCAGCTTTCTCTCATAGAGAGACAAGCTTTTGAGCAGATTTGGGCTAGATTTCACTTCATTTGAACAGAAGCACTATTTCAACATTACTGGTCTCAGAAACCTGTAAACTGACAATCTTGAGCATTGAAGTCCTAACATAACGTTTTGTGCATATAACTTCTAACACATTAAAAACTGTCTTACAGCATTGCAAAAACATTGTATTTCATAAGGCATAAGCATCTTTCAGTTTGGCAAGATTTGCACTGAACATTGAATGAAGCAGCTCTAACTCACAGAGAGACAAGCTTTTGAGCAGATTTGGGCTAGATTTCACTTCATTTGAACAGAAGCACTATTTCAACATTACTGGTCTCAGAAACCTGTAAACTGACAATCTTCAGCATTGAAGTCCTAACATAACGTTTTGTGCATATAACTTCTAACACATTAAAAACTGTCTTACAGCATTGCAAAAACATTGTATTTCATAAGGCATAAGCATCTTTCAGTTTGGCAAGATTTGCACTGAACATTGAATGAAGCAGCTCTAACTCACAGAGAGACAAGCTTTTGAGCAGATTTGGGCTAGATTTCACTTCATTTGAACAGAAGCACTATTTTAACATTACTGGTCTCAGAAACCTGTAAACTGACAATCTTGAGCATTGAAGTCCTAACATAAGGTTTTGTGCATATAACTTCTAACACATTAAAAACTGTCTTACTGCATTTGCAAAAACATTGTATTTCATAAGGCATAAGCATCTTTCAGTTTGGCAAGATTTGCACTGAACATTGAATGAAGCAGCTCTAACTCACAGAGAGAGAAGCTTTTGAGCAGATTTGGGCTAGATTTCACTTCATTTGAACAGAAGCACTATTTCAACATTACTGGTCTCAGAAACCTGTAAACTGACAATCTTGAGAATTGAAGTCCTAACATCTGTTTTTGTGCATATAACTTCTAACACTTTAAAAACTGTATCACTGCATTGCAAAAATCATTTTATTTCATAAGACATAAGCATCTTTCAGTTTGGCAAGATTTGCACTGAACATTGAATGAAGCACCTCTAACTCACAGAGAGAGAAGCTTTTGAGCAGATTTGGGCTAGATTTCACTTCATTTGAACAGAAGCACTATTTCAACATTACTGGTCTCAGAAACCTGTAAACTGACAATCTTGAGCATTGAAGTCCTAACATAATGTTTTGTGCATGTAACTTCTAACACATTAAAAACTGTCTTACAGCATTGCAAAAACATTGTATTTCATAAGGCATAAGCATCTTTCAGTTTGGCAAGATTTGCACTGAATATTGAATGAAGCAGCTTTCTCTCATAGAGAGACAAGCTTTTGAGCAGATTTGGGCTAGATTTCACTTCATTTGAACAGAAGCACTATTTCAACATTACTGGTCTCAGAAACCTGTAAACAGACAATCTTGAGCATTGAAGTCCTAACATAACGTTTTGTGCATATAACTTCTAACACATTAAAAACTGTCTTACAGCATTGCAAAAACATTGTATTTCATAAGGCATAAGCATCTTTCAGTTTGGCAAGATTTGCACTGAACATTGAATGAAGCAGCTCTAACTCACAGAGAGACAAGCTTTTGAGCAGATTTGGACTAGATTTCACTTCATTTGAACAGAAGCACTATTTCAACATTACTGGTCTCAGAAACCTGTAAACTGACAATCTTCAGCATTGAAGTCCTAACATAACGTTTTGTGCATATAACTTCTAACACATTAAAAACTGTCTCACTGCATTGCAGAAATCATTTTATTTCATAAGACATAAGCTTCTTTCAATTTGGCAAGATTTGCACTGAACATTGAATGAAGCACCTCTAACTCACAGAGAGAGAAGCTTTTGAGCAGATTTGGGCTAGATTTCACTTCATTTGAACAGAAGCACTATTTCAACATTACTGGTCTCAGAAACCTGTAAACTGACAATCTTGAGCATTGAAGTCTTAACATCTGTTTTTGTGCATATAACTTCTAAACCATTAAAATCTGTCTCTCTGCATTGCAGAAATCATTTTATTTCATAAGACATAAGCATCTTTCAGTTTGGCAAGATTTGCACTGAACATTGAATGAAGCAGCTTTCTCTCATAGAGAGACAAGCTTTTGAGCAGATTTGGGCTAGATTTCACTTCATTTGAACAGAAGCACTATTTCAACATTACTGGTCTCAGAAACCTGTAAACTGACAATCTTGAGCATTGAAGTCCTAACATCTGTTTTTGTGCATGTAACTTCTAACACATTAAAAACTGTTTCACTGCATTGCAAAAATCATTTTATTTCATAAGACATAAGCATCTTTCAGTTTGGCAAGATTTGCACTGAACATTGAATGAAGCACCTCTAACTCACAGAGAGAGAAGCTTTTGAGCAGATTTGGGCTAGATTTCACTTCATTTGTACAGAAGCACTATTTCGACATTACTGGTCTCAGAAACCTGTAAACTGACAATCTTGAGCATTGAAGTCCTAACATAATGTTTTGTGCATGTAACTTCTAACACATTAAAAACTGCCTTACAGCATTGCAAAAACATTGTATTTCATAAGGCATAAGCATCTTTCAGTTTGGCAAGATTTGCACTGAATATTGAATGAAGCAGCTTTCTCTCATAGAGAGACAAGCTTTTGAGCAGATTTGGGCTAGATTTCACTTCATTTGAACAGAAGCACTATTTCAACATTACTGGTCTCAGAAACCTGTAAACTGACAATCTTGAGCATTGAAGTCCTAACATAACGTTTTGTGCATATAACTTCTAACACATTAAAAACTGTCTTACAGCATTGCAAAAACATTGTATTTCATAAGGCATAAGCATCTTTCAGTTTGGCAAGATTTGCACTGAACATTGAATGAAGCAGCTCTAACTCACAGAGAGACAAGCTTTTGAGCAGATTTGGGCTAGATTTCACTTCATTTGAACAGAAGCACTATTTCAACATTACTGGTCTCAGAAACCTGTAAACTGACAATCTTCAGCATTGAAGTCCTAACATAACGTTTTGTGCATATAACTTCTAACACATTAAAAACTGTCTTACAGCATTGCAAAAACATTGTATTTCATAAGGCATAAGCATCTTTCAGTTTGGCAAGATTTGCACTGAACATTGAATGAAGCAGCTCTAACTCACAGAGAGACAAGCTTTTGAGCAGATTTGGGCTAGATTTCACTTCATTTGAACAGAAGCACTATTTCAACATTACTGGTCTCAGAAACCTGTAAACTGACAATCTTGAGCATTGAAGTCCTAACATCTGTTTTTGTGCATATAACTTCTAAACCATTAAAAACTGTCTCTCTGCATTGCAGAAATCATTTTATTTCATAAGACATAAGCATCTTTCAGTTTGGCAAGATTTGCACTGAACATTGAATGAAGCAGCTTTCTCTCATAGAGAGACAAGCTTTTGAGCAGATTTGGGCTAGATTTCACTTCATTTGAACAGAAGCACTATTTCAACATTACTGGTCTCAGAAACCTGTAAACTGACAATCTTGAGCATTGAAGTCCTAACATAACGTTTTGTGCATATAACTTCTAACACATTAAAAACTGTCTTACAGCATTGCAAAAACATTGTATTTCATAAGGCATAAGCATCTTTCAGTTTGGCAAGATTTGCACTGAACATTGAATGAAGCAGCTCTAACTCACAGAGAGACAAGCTTTTGAGCAGATTTGGGCTAGATTTCACTTCATTTGAACAGAAGCACTATTTCAACATTACTGGTCTCAGAAACCTGTAAACTGACAATCTTCAGCATTGAAGTCCTAACATAACGTTTTGTGCATATAACTTCTAACACATTAAAAACTGTCTTACAGCATTGCAAAAACATTGTATTTCATAAGGCATAAGCATCTTTCAGTTTGGCAAGATTTGCACTGAACATTGAATGAAGCAGCTCTAACTCACAGAGAGACAAGCTTTTGAGCAGATTTGGGCTAGACTTCACTTCATTTGAACAGAAGCACTATTTCAACATTACTGGTCTCAGAAACCTGTAAACTGACAATCTTGAGCATTGAAGCCCTAACATAAGGTTTTGTGCATGTAACTTCTAACACATTAAAAACTGTCTTACAGCATTGCAAAAACATTGTATTTCATAAGGCATAAGCATCTTTCAGTTTGGCAAGATTTGCACTGAATATTGAATGAAGCAGCTTTCTCTCATAGAGAGACAAGCTTTTGAGCAGATTTGGGCTAGATTTCACTTCATTTGAACAGAAGCACTATTTTAACATTACTGGTCTCAGAAACCTGTAAACTGACAATCTTGAGCATTGAAGTCCTAACATAAGGTTTTGTGCATATAACTTCTAACACATTAAAAACTGTCTTACTGCATTTGCAAAAACATTGTATTTCATAAGGCATAAGCATCTTTCAGTTTGGCAAGATTTGCACTGAACATTGAATGAAGCAGCTCTAACTCACAGAGAGAGAAGCTTTTGAGCAGATTTGGGCTAGATTTCACTTCATTTGAACAGAAGCACTATTTCAACATTACTGGTCTCAGAAACCTGTAAACTGACAATCTTGAGAATTGAAGTCCTAACATCTGTTTTTGTGCATATAACTTCTAACACATTAAAAACTGTATCACTGCATTGCAAAAATCATTTTATTTCATAAGACATAAGCATCTTTCAGTTTGGCAAGATTTGCACTGAACATTGAATGAAGCACCTCTAACTCACAGAGAGAGAAGCTTTTGAGCAGATTTGGGCTAGATTTCACTTCATTTGAACAGAAGCACTATTTCAACATTACTGGTCTCAGAAACCTGTAAACTGACAATCTTGAGCATTGAAGTCCTAACATAATGTTTTGTGCATGTAACTTCTAACACATTAAAAACTGTCTTACAGCATTGCAAAAACATTGTATTTCATAAGGCATAAGCATCTTTCAGTTTGGCAAGATTTGCACTGAATATTGAATGAAGCAGCTTTCTCTCATAGAGAGACAAGCTTTTGAGCAGATTTGGGCTAGATTTCACTTCATTTGAACAGAAGCACTATTTCAACATTACTGGTCTCAGAAACCTGTAAACAGACAATCTTGAGCATTGAAGTCCTAACATAACGTTTTGTGCATATAACTTCTAACACATTAAAAACTGTCTTACAGCATTGCAAAAACATTGTATTTCATAAGGCATAAGCATCTTTCAGTTTGGCAAGATTTGCACTGAACATTGAATGAAGCAGCTCTAACTCACAGAGAGACAAGCTTTTGAGCAGATTTGGACTAGATTTCACTTCATTTGAACAGAAGCACTATTTCAACATTACTGGTCTCAGAAACCTGTAAACTGACAATCTTCAGCATTGAAGTCCTAACATAACGTTTTGTGCATATAACTTCTAACACATTAAAAACTGTCTCACTGCATTGCAGAAATCATTTTATTTCATAAGACATAAGCTTCTTTCAATTTGGCAAGATTTGCACTGAACATTGAATGAAGCACCTCTAACTCACAGAGAGAGAAGCTTTTGAGCAGATTTGGGCTAGATTTCACTTCATTTGAACAGAAGCACTATTTCAACATTACTGGTCTCAGAAACCTGTAAACTGACAATCTTGAGCATTGAAGTCTTAACATCTGTTTTTGTGCATATAACTTCTAAACCATTAAAAACTGTCTCTCTGCATTGCAGAAATCATTTTATTTCATAAGACATAAGCATCTTTCAGTTTGGCAAGATTTGCACTGAACATTGAATGAAGCAGCTTTCTCTCATAGAGAGACAAGCTTTTGAGCAGATTTGGGCTAGATTTCACTTCATTTGAACAGAAGCACTATTTCAACATTACTGGTCTCAGAAACCTGTAAACTGACAATCTTGAGCATTGAAGTCCTAACATAACGTTTTGTGCATATAACTTCTAACACATTAAAAACTGTCTTACAGCATTGCAAAAACATTGTATTTCATAAGGCATAAGCATCTTTCAGTTTGGCAAGATTTGCACTGAATATTGAATGAAGCAGCTTTCTCTCATAGAGAGACAAGCTTTTGAGCAGATTTGGGCTAGATTTCACTTCATTTGAACAGAAGCACTATTTTAACATTACTGGTCTCAGAAACCTGTAAACTGACAATCTTGAGCATTGAAGTCCTAACATAAGGTTTTGTGCATATAACTTCTAACACATTAAAAACTGTCTTACTGCATTTGCAAAAACATTGTATTTCATAAGGCATAAGCATCTTTCAGTTTGGCAAGATTTGCACTGAACATTGAATGAAGCAGCTCTAACTCACAGAGAGAGAAGCTTTTGAGCAGATTTGGGCTAGATTTCACTTCATTTGAACAGAAGCACTATTTCAACATTACTGGTCTCAGAAACCTGTAAACTGACAATCTTGAGAATTGAAGTCCTAACATCTGTTTTTGTGCATATAACTTCTAACACATTAAAAACTGTATCACTGCATTGCAAAAATCATTTTATTTCATAAGACATAAGCATCTTTCAGTTTGGCAAGATTTGCACTGAACATTGAATGAAGCACCTCTAACTCACAGAGAGAGAAGCTTTTGAGCAGATTTGGGCTAGATTTCACTTCATTTGAACAGAAGCACTATTTCAACATTACTGGTCTCAGAAACCTGTAAACTGACAATCTTGAGCATTGAAGTCCTAACATAATGTTTTGTGCATGTAACTTCTAACACATTAAAAACTGTCTTACAGCATTGCAAAAACATTGTATTTCATAAGGCATAAGCATCTTTCAGTTTGGCAAGATTTGCACTGAATATTGAATGAAGCAGCTTTCTCTCATAGAGAGACAAGCTTTTGAGCAGATTTGGGCTAGATTTCACTTCATTTGAACAGAAGCACTATTTCAACATTACTGGTCTCAGAAACCTGTAAACAGACAATCTTGAGCATTGAAGTCCTAACATAACGTTTTGTGCATATAACTTCTAACACATTAAAAACTGTCTTACAGCATTGCAAAAACATTGTATTTCATAAGGCATAAGCATCTTTCAGTTTGGCAAGATTTGCACTGAACATTGAATGAAGCAGCTCTAACTCACAGAGAGACAAGCTTTTGAGCAGATTTGGACTAGATTTCACTTCATTTGAACAGAAGCACTATTTCAACATTACTGGTCTCAGAAACCTGTAAACTGACAATCTTCAGCATTGAAGTCCTAACATAACGTTTTGTGCATATAACTTCTAACACATTAAAAACTGTCTCACTGCATTGCAGAAATCATTTTATTTCATAAGACATAAGCTTCTTTCAATTTGGCAAGATTTGCACTGAACATTGAATGAAGCACCTCTAACTCACAGAGAGAGAAGCTTTTGAGCAGATTTGGGCTAGATTTCACTTCATTTGAACAGAAGCACTATTTCAACATTACTGGTCTCAGAAACCTGTAAACTGACAATCTTGAGCATTGAAGTCTTAACATCTGTTTTTGTGCATATAACTTCTAAACCATTAAAATCTGTCTCTCTGCATTGCAGAAATCATTTTATTTCATAAGACATAAGCATCTTTCAGTTTGGCAAGATTTGCACTGAACATTGAATGAAGCAGCTTTCTCTCATAGAGAGACAAGCTTTTGAGCAGATTTGGGCGAGATTTCACTTCATTTGACCAGAAGCACTATTTCAACATTACTGGTCTCAGAAACCTGTAAACTGACAATCTTGAGCATTGAAGCCCTAACATAAGGTTTTGTGCATGTAACTTCTAACACATTAAAAACTGTCTTACAGCATTGCAAAAACATTGTATTTCATAAGGCATAAGCATCTTTCAGTTTGGCAAGATTTGCACTGAATATTGAATGAAGCAGCTTTCTCTCATAGAGAGACAAGCTTTTGAGCAGATTTGGGCTAGATTTCACTTCATTTGAACAGAAGCACTATTTTAACATTACTGGTCTCAGAAACCTGTAAACTGACAATCTTGAGCATTGAAGTCCTAACATAAGGTTTTGTGCATATAACTTCTAACACATTAAAAACTGTCTTACTGCATTTGCAAAAACATTGTATTTCATAAGGCATAAGCATCTTTCAGTTTGGCAAGATTTGCACTGAACATTGAATGAAGCAGCTCTAACTCACAGAGAGAGAAGCTTTTGAGCAGATTTGGGCTAGATTTCACTTCATTTGAACAGAAGCACTATTTCAACATTACTGGTCTCAGAAACCTGTAAACTGACAATCTTGAGCATTGAAGTCCTAACATCTGTTTTTGTGCATGTAACTTCTAACACATTAAAAACTGTTTCACTGCATTGCAAAAATCATTTTATTTCATAAGACATAAGCATCTTTCAGTTTGGCAAGATTTGCACTGAACATTGAATGAAGCACCTCTAACTCACAGAGAGAGAAGCTTTTGAGCAGATTTGGGCTAGATTTCACTTCATTTGTACAGAAGCACTATTTCAACATTACTGGTCTCAGAAACCTGTAAACTGACAATCTTGAGCATTGAAGTCCTAACATAATGTTTTGTGCATGTAACTTCTAACACATTAAAAACTACCTTACAGCATTGCAAAAACATTGTATTTCATAAGGCATAAGCATCTTTCAGTTTGGCAAGATTTGCACTGAATATTGAATGAAGCAGCTTTCTCTCATAGAGAGACAAGCTTTTGAGCAGATTTGGGCTAGATTTCACTTCATTTGAACAGAAGCACTATTTCAACATTACTGGTCTCAGAAACCTGTAAACTGACAATCTTGAGCATTGAAGTCCTAACATAACGTTTTGTGCATATAACTTCTAACACATTAAAAACTGTCTTACAGCATTGCAAAAACATTGTATTTCATAAGGCATAAGCATCTTTCAGTTTGGCAAGATTTGCACTGAACATTGAATGAAGCAGCTCTAACTCACAGAGAGACAAGCTTTTGAGCAGATTTGGGCTAGATTTCACTTCATTTGAACAGAAGCACTATTTCAACATTACTGGTCTCAGAAACCTGTAAACTGACAATCTTTAGCATTGAAGTCCTAACATAACGTTTGGTGCATATAACTTCTAACACATTAAAAACTGTCTTACAGCATTGCAAAAACATTGTATTTCATAAGGCATAAGCATCTTTCAGTTTGGCAAGATTTGCACTGAACATTGAATGAAGCAGCTCTAACTCACAGAGAGACAAGCTTTTGAGCAGATTTGGGCTAGATTTCACTTCATTTGAACAGAAGCACTATTTCAACATTACTGGTCTCAGAAACCTGTAAACTGACAATCTTGAGCATTGAAGTCCTAACATCTGTTTTTGTGCATATAACTTCTAAACCATTAAAAACTGTCTCTCTGCATTGCAGAAATCATTTTATTTCATAAGACATAAGCATCTTTCAGTTTGGCAAGATTTGCACTGAACATTGAATGAAGCAGCTTTCTCTCTTTTAGAGACAAGCTTTTGAGCAGATTTGGGCTAGATTTCACTTCATTTGAACAGAAGCACTATTTCAACATTACTGGTCTCAGAAACCTGTAAACTGACAATCTTGAGCATTGAAGTCCTAACATAACGTTTTGTGCATATAACTTCTAACACATTAAAAACTGTCTTACAGCATTGCAAAAACATTGTATTTCATAAGGCATAAGCATCTTTCAGTTTGGCAAGATTTGCATTGAACATTGAATGAAGCAGCTCTAACTCACAGAGAGACAAGCTTTTGAGCAGATTTGGGCTAGATTTCACTTCATTTGAACAGAAGCACTATTTCAACATTACTGGTCTCAGAAACCTGTAAACTGACAATCTTGAGCATTGAAGCCCTAACATAAGGTTTTGTGCATGTAACTTCTAACACATTAAAAACTGTCTTACAGCATTGCAAAAACATTGTATTTCATAAGGCATAAGCATCTTTCAGTTTGGCAAGATTTTCACTGAATATTGAATGAAGCAGCTTTCTCTCATAGAGAGACAAGCTTTTGAGCAGATTTGGGCTAGATTTCACTTCATTTGAACAGAAGCACTATTTTAACATTACTGGTCTCAGAAACCTGTAAACTGACAATCTTGAGCATTGAAGTCCTAACATAAGGTTTTGTGCATATAACTTCTAACACATTAAAAACTGTCTTACTGCATTTGCAAAAACATTGTATTTCATAAGGCATAAGCATCTTTCAGTTTGGCAAGATTTGCACTGAACATTGAATGAAGCAGCTCTAACTCACAGAGAGAGAAGCTTTTGAGCAGATTTGGGCTAGATTTCACTTCATTTGAACAGAAGCACTATTTCAACATTACTGGTCTCAGAAACCTGTAAACTGACAATCTTGAGCATTGAAGTCCTAACATCTGTTTTTGTGCATATAACTTCTAACACATTAAAAACTGTCTCACTGCATTGCAAAAATCATTTTATTTCATAAGACATAAGCATCTTTCAGTTTGGCAAGATTTGCACTGAACATTGAATGAAGCACCTCTAACTCACAGAGAGAGAAGCTTTTGAGCAGATTTGGGCTAGATTTCACTTCATTTGTACAGAAGCACTATTTCAACATTACTGGTCTCAGAAACCTGTAAACTGACAATCTTGAGCATTGAAGTCCTAACATAATGTTTTGTGCATGTAACTTCTAACACATTAAAAACTGTCTTACAGCATTGCAAAAACATTGTATTTCATAAGGCATAAGCATCTTTCAGTTTGGCAAGATTTGCACTGAATATTGAATGAAGCAGCTTTCTCTCATAGAGAGACAAGCTTTTGAGCATATTTGGGCTAGATTTCACTTCATTTGAATAGAAGCACTATTTCAACATTACTGGTCTCAGAAACCTGTAAACTGACAATCTTGAGCATTGAAGTCCTAACATAACGTTTTGTGCATATAACTTCTAACACATTAAAAACTGTCTTACAGCATTGCAAAAACATTGTATTTCATAAGGCATAAGCATCTTTCAGTTTGGCAAGATTTGCACTGAACATTGAATGAAGCAGCTCTAACTCACAGAGAGACAAGCTTTTGAGCAGATTTGGACTAGATTTCACTTCATTTGAACAGAAGCACTATTTCAACATTACTGGTCTCAGAAACCTGTAAACTGACAATCTTCAGCATTGAAGTCCTAACATAACGTTTTGTGCATATAACTTCTAACACATTAAAAACTGTCTTACAGCATTGCAAAAACATTGTATTTCATAAGGCATAAGCATCTTTCAGTTTGGCAAGATTTGCACTGAACATTGAATGAAGCAGCTCTAACTCACAGAGAGACAAGCTTTTGAGCAGATTTGGGCTAGATTTCACTTCATTTGAACAGAAGCACTATTTCAACATTACTGGTCTCAGAAACCTGTAAACTGACAATCTTGAGCATTGAAGTCCTAACATAACGTTTTGTGCATATAACTTCTAACACATTAAAAACTGTCTTACAGCATTGCAAAAACATTGTATTTCATAAGGCATAAGCATCTTTCAGTTTGGCAAGATTTGCACTGAACATTGAATGAAGCAGCTCTAACTCACAGAGAGACAAGCTTTTGAGCAGATTTGGGCTAGATTTCACTTCATTTGAACAGAAGCACTATTTCAACATTACTGGTCTCAGAAACCTGTAAACTGACAATCTTCAGCATTGAAGTCCTAACATAACGTTTTGTGCATATAACTTCTAACACATTAAAAACTGTCTTACAGCATTGCAAAAACATTGTATTTCATAAGGCATAAGCATCTTTCAGTTTGGCAAGATTTGCACTGAACATTGAATGAAGCAGCTCTAACTCACAGAGAGACAAGCTTTTGAGCAGATTTGGGCTAGATTTCACTTCATTTGAACAGAAGCACTATTTCAACATTACTGGTCTCAGAAACCTGTAAACTGACAATCTTGAGCATTGAAGTCCTAACATCTGTTTTTGTGCATATAACTTCTAAACCATTAAAAACTGTCTCTCTGCATTGCAGAAATCATTTTATTTCATAAGACATAAGCATCTTTCAGTTTGGCAAGATTTGCACTGAACATTGAATGAAGCAGCTTTCTCTCATAGAGAGACAAGCTTTTGAGCAGATTTGGGCTAGATTTCACTTCATTTGAACAGAAGCACTATTTCAACATTACTGGTCTCAGAAACCTGTAAACTGACAATCTTGAGCATTGAAGTCCTAACATAAGGTTTTGTGCATATAACTTCTAACACATTAAAAACTGTCTTACTGCATTTGCAAAAACATTGTATTTCATAAGGCATAAGCATCTTTCAGTTTGGCAAGATTTGCACTAAACATTGAATGAAGCAGCTCTAACTCACAGAGAGACAAGCTTTTGAGCAGATTTGGGCTAGATTTCACTTCATTTGAACAGAAGCACTATTTCAACATTACTGGTCTCAGAAACCTGTAAACTGACAATCTTGAGCATTGAAGTCCTAACATAACGTTTTGTGCATATAACTTCTAACACATTAAAAACTGTCTTACAGCATTGCAAAAACATTGTATTTCATAAGGCATAAGCATCTTTCAGTTTGGCAAGATTTGCACTGAACATTGAATGAAGCAGCTCTAACTCACAGAGAGACAAGCTTTTGAGCAGATTTGGGCTAGATTTCACTTCATTTGAACAGAAGCACTATTTCAACATTACTGGTCTCAGAAACCTGTAAACTGACAATCTTGAGCATTGAAGTCCTAACATAAGGTTTTGTGCATATAACTTCTAACACATTAAAAACTGTCTTACAGCATTTGCAAAAACATTGTATTTCATAAGGCATAAGCATCTTTCAGTTTGGCAAGATTTGCACTGAACATTGAATGAAGCAGCTCTATCTCACAGAGAGACAAGCTTTTGAGCAGATTTGGGCTAGATTTCACTTCATTTGAACAGAAGCACTATTTCAACATTACTGGTCTCAGAAACCTGTAAACTGACAATCTTGAGCATTGAAGTCCTAACATAAGGTTTTGTGCATGTAACTTCTAACACATTAAAAACTGTCTTACAGCATTGCAAAAACATTGTATTTCATAAGGCATAAGCATCTTTCAGTTTGGCAAGATTTGCACTGAATATTGAATGAAGCAGCTTTCTCTCATAGAGAGACAAGCTTTTGAGCAGATTTGGGCTAGATTTCACTTCATTTGAACAGAAGCACTATTTCAACATTACTGGTCTCAGAAACCTGTAAACTGACAATCTTGAGCATTGAAGTCCTAACATAAGGTGTTGTGCATATAACTTCTAACACATTAAAAACTGTCTTACAGCATTTGCAAAAACATTGTATTTCATAAGGCATAAGCATCTTTCAGTTTGGCAAGATTTGCACTGAACATTGAATGAAGCAGCTCTATCTCACAGAGAGACAAGCTTTTGAGCAGATTTGGGCTAGATTTCACTTCATTTGAACAAAAGCAATATTTTAACATTACTGGTCTCAGAAATCTGTAAATAGACAATCTTGAGCATTGAAGTCCTAACATCTGTTTTTGTGCATATAACTTCTAACACATTAAAAACTGTCTCACTGCATTGCAGAAATCATTTTATTTCATAAGACATAAGCTTCTTTCAATTTGGCAAGATTTGCACTGAACATTGAATGAAGCACCTCTAACTCACAGAGAGAGAAGCTTTTGAGCAGATTTGGGCTAGAATTCACTTCATTTGAACAGAAGCACTATTTCAACATTACTGGTCTCAGAAACCTGTAAACTGACAATCTTGAGCATTGAAGTCTTAACATCTGTTTTTGTGCATATAACTTCTAAACCATTAAAATCTGTCTCTCTGCATTGCAGAAAACATTTTATTTCATAAGACATAAGCATCTTCCAGTTTGGCAAGATTTGCACTGAACATTGAATGAAGCAGCTTTCTCTCATAGAGAGACAAGCTTTTGAGCAGATTTGGGCGAGATTTCACTTCATTTGACCAGAAACACTATTTTAACATTACTGGTCTCAGAAACCTGTAAACTGACAATCTTGAGCATTGAAGTCCTAACATAAGTTTTTGTGCATATAACTTCTAACACATTAAAAACTGTCTTACAGCATTTGCAAAAACATTGTATTTCATAAGGCATAAGCATCTTTCAGTTTGGCAAGATTTGCACTGAACATTGAATGAAGCAGCTCTAACTCACAGAGAGAGAAGCTTTTGAGCAGATTTGGGCTAGATTTCACTTCATTTGAACAGAAGCACTATTTCAACATTACTGGTCTCAGAAACCTGTAAACTGACAATCTTGAGCATTGAAGTCTTAACATCTGTTTTTGTGCATATAACTTCTAAACCATTAAAATCTGTCTCTCTGCATTGCAGAAATCATTTTATTTCATAAGACATAAGCATCTTTCAGTTTGGCAAGATTTGCACTAAACATTGAATGAAGCAGCTTTCTCTCATAGAGAGACAAGCTTTTGAGCAGATTTGGGCGAGATTTCACTTCATTTGACCAGAAGCACTATTTCAACATTACTGGTCTCAGAAACCTGTAAACTGACAATCTTGAGCATTGAAGCCCTAACATAAGGTTTTGTGCATGTAACTTCTAACACATTAAAAACTGTCTTACAGCATTGCAAAAACATTGTATTTCATAAGGCATAAGCATCTTTCAGTTTGGCAAGATTTGCACTGAATATTGAATGAAGCAGCTTTCTCTCATAGAGAGACAAGCTTTTGAGCAGATTTGGGCTAGATTTCACTTCATTTGAACAGAAGCACTATTTTAACATTACTGGTCTCAGAAACCTGTAAACTGACAATCTTGAGCATTGAAGTCCTAACATAAGGTCTTGTGCATATAACTTCTAACACATTAAAAACTGTCTTACTGCATTTGCAAAAACATTGTATTTCATAAGGCATAAGCATCTTTCAGTTTGGCAAGATTTGCACTGAACATTGAATGAAGCAGCTCTAACTCACAGAGAGAGAAGCTTTTGAGCAGATTTGGGCTAGATTTCACTTCATTTGAACAGAAGCACTATTTCAACATTACTGGTCTCAGAAACCTGTAAACTGACAATCTTGAGCATTGAAGTCCTAACATCTGTTTTTGTGCATATAACTTCTAACACATTAAAAACTGTTTCACTGAATTGCAAAAATCATTTTATTTCATAAGACATAAGCATCTTTCAGTTTGGCAAGATTTGCACTGAACATTGAATGAAGCACCTCTAACTCACAGAGAGAGAAGCTTTTGAGCAGATTTGGGCTAGATTTCACTTCATTTGTACAGAAGCACTATTTCAACATTACTGGTCTCAGAAACCTGTAAACTGACAATCTTGAGCATTGAAGTCCTAACATAATGTTTTGTGCATGTAACTTCTAACACATTAAAAACTGCCTTACAGCATTGCAAAAACATTGTATTTCATAAGGCATAAGCATCTTTCAGTTTGGCAAGATTTGCACTGAATATTGAATGAAGCAGCTTTCTCTCATAGAGAGACAAGCTTTTGAGCAGATTTGGGCTAGATTTCACTTCATTTGAACAGAAGCACTATTTCAACATTACTGGTCTCAGAAACCTGTAAACTGACAATCTTGAGCATTGAAGTCCTAACATAACGTTTTGTGCATATAACTTCTAACACATTAAAAACTGTCTTACAGCATTGCAAAAACATTGTATTTCATAAGGCATAAGCATCTTTCAGTTTGGCAAGATTTGCACTGAACATTGAATGAAGCAGCTCTAACTCACAGAGAGACAAGCTTTTGAGCAGATTTGGGCTAGATTTCACTTCATTTGAACAGAAGCACTATTTCAACATTACTGGTCTCAGAAACCTGTAAACTGACAATCTTGAGCATTGAAGTCCTAACATACGTTTTTGTGCATATAACTTCTAACACATTAAAAACTGTCTTAAAGCATTGCAAAAACATTGTAATTCACAAGGCATAAGCATCTTTCAGTTTGGCAAGATTTTCACTGAACATTGAATGAAGCAGCTCTAACTCACAGAGACAGAAGCTTTTGAGCAGATTTGGGCTAGATTTCACTTCATTTGAACAGAAGCACTATTTCAACATTACTGGTCTCAGAAACCTGTAAACTGACAATCTTGAGCATTGAAGTCCTAACATAAGTTTTTGTGCATATAACTTCTAACACATTAAAAACTGTCTTACAGCATTGCAAAAACATTGTATTTCATAAGGCATAAGCATCTTTCAGTTTGGCAAGATTTGCACTGAACATTGAATGAAGCAGCTTTCTCTCATAGAGAGACAAGCTTTTGAGCAGATTTGGGCTAGATTTCACTTCATTTGAACAAAAGCAATATTTTAACATTACTGGTCTCAGAAACCTGTAAATAGACAATCTTGAGCATTGAAGTCCTAACATCTGTTTTTGTGCATATAACTTCTAACACATTAAAAACTGTCTCACTGCATTGTAGAAATCATTTTATTTCATAAGACATAAGCATCTTTCAGTTTGGCAAGATTTGCACTGAACATTGAATGAAGCACCTCTAACTCACAGAGAGAGAAGCTTTTGAGCAGATTTGGGCTAGATTTCACTTCATTTGAACAGAAGCACTATTTCAACATTACTGGTCTCAGAAACCTGTAAACTGACAATCTTGAGCATTGAAGTCCTAACATAAGGTTTTGTGCATGTAACTTCTAACACATTAAAAACTGTCTTACAGCATTGCAAAAACATTGTATTTCATAAGGCATAAGCATCTTTCAGTTTGGAAAGATTTGCACTGAATATTGAATGAAGCAGCTTTCTCTCATAGAGAGACAAGCTTTTGAGCAGATTTGGGCTAGATTTCACTTCATTTGAACAGAAGCACTATTTTAACATTACTGGTCTCAGAAACCTGTAAACTGACAATCTTGAGCATTGAAGTCCTAACATAAGGTTTTGTGCATATAACTTCTAACACATTAAAAACTGTCTTACTGCATTTGCAAAAACATTGTATTTCATAAGGCATAAGCATCTTTCAGTTTGGCAAGATTTGCACTGAACATTGAATGAAGCAGCTCTAACTCACAGAGAGAGAAGCTTTTGAGCAGATTTGGGCTAGATTTCACTTCATTTGAACAGAAGCACTATTTCAACATTACTGGTCTCAGAAACCTGTAAACTGACAATCTTGAGCATTGAAGTCCTAACATCTGTTTTTGTGCATATAACTTCTAACACATTAAAAACTGTCTCACTGCATTGCAAAAATCATTTTATTTCATAAGGCATAAGCATCTTTCAGTTTGGCAAGATTTGCACTGAACATTGAATGAAGCAGCTCTAACTCACAGAGAGACAAGCTTTTGAGCAGATTTGGGCTAGATTTCACTTCATTTGAACAGAAGCACTATTTCAACATTACTGGTCTCAGAAACCTGTAAACTGACAATCTTCAGCATTGAAGTCCTAACATAACGTTTTGTGCATATAACTTCTAACACATTAAAAACTGTCTTACTGCATTTGCAAAAACATTGTATTTCATAAGGCATAAGCATCTTTCAGTTTGGCAAGATTTGCACTGAACATTGAATGAAGCAGCTCTAACTCACAGAGAGAGAAGCTTTTGAGCAGATTTGGGCTAGATTTCACTTCATTTGAACAGAAGCACTATTTCAACATTACTGGTCTCAGAAACCTGTAAACTGACAATCTTGAGCATTGAAGTCCTAACATCTGTTTTTGTGCATATAACTTCTAACACATTAAAAACTGTCTCACTGCATTGCAGAAATCATTTTATTTCATAAGACATAAGCATCTTTCAGTTTGGCAAGATTTGCACTGAACATTGAATGAAGCACCTCTAACTCACAGAGAGAGAAGCTTTTGAGCAGATTTGGGCTAGATTTCACTTCATTTGAACAGAAGCACTATTTCAACATTACTGGTCTCAGAAACCTGTAAACTGACAATCTTGAGCATTGAAGTCCTAACATAAGGTTTTGTGCATGTAACTTCTAACACATTAAAAACTGTCTTACAGCATTGCAAAAACATTGTATTTCATAAGGCATAAGCATCTTTCAGTTTGGCAAGATTTGCACTGAATATTGAATGAAGCAGCTTTCTCTCATAGAGAGACAAGCTTTTGAGCAGATTTGGGCTAGATTTCACTTCATTTGAACAGAAGCACTATTTTAACATTACTGGTCTCAGAAACCTGTAAACTGACAATCTTGAGCATTGAAGTCCTAACATAAGGTTTTGTGCATATAACTTCTAACACATTAAAAACTGTCTTACTGCATTTGCAAAAACATTGTATTTCATAAGGCATAAGCATCTTTCAGTTTGGCAAGATTTGCACTGAACATTGAATGAAGCAGCTCTAACTCACAGAGAGACAAGCTTTTGAGCAGATTTGGGCTAGATTTCACTTCATTTGAACAGAAGCACTATTTCAACATTACTGGTCTCAGAAACCTGTAAACTGACAATCTTCAGCATTGAAGTCCTAACATAACGTTTTGTGCATATAACTTCTAACACATTAAAAACTGTCTCACTGCATTGCAAAAATCATTTTATTTCATAAGGCATAAGCATCTTTCAGTTTGGCAAGATTTGCACTGAACATTGAATGAAGCAGCTCTAACTCACAGAGAGACAAGCTTTTGAGCAGATTTGGGCTAGATTTCACTTCATTTGAACAGAAGCACTATTTCAACATTACTGGTCTCAGAAACCTGTAAACTGACAATCTTCAGCATTGAAGTCCTAACATAACGTTTTGTGCATATAACTTCTAACACATTAAAAACTGTCTTACTGCATTTGCAAAAACATTGTATTTCATAAGGCATAAGCATCTTTCAGTTTGGCAAGATTTGCACTGAACATTGAATGAAGCAGCTCTAACTCACAGAGAGAGAAGCTTTTGAGCAGATTTGGGCTAGATTTCACTTCATTTGAACAGAAGCACTATTTCAACATTACTGGTCTCAGAAACCTGTAAACTGACAATCTTGAGCATTGAAGTCCTAACATCTGTTTTTGTGCATATAACTTCTAACACATTAAAAACTGTCTCACTGCATTGCAGAAATCATTTTATTTCATAAGACATAAGCATCTTTCAGTTTGGCAAGATTTGCACTGAACATTGAATGAAGCACCTCTAACTCACAGAGAGAGAAGCTTTTGAGCAGATTTGGGCTAGATTTCACTTCATTTGAACAGAAGCACTATTTCAACATTACTGGTCTCAGAAACCTGTAAACTGACAATCTTCAGCATTGAAGTCCTAACATAACGTTTTGTGCATATAACTTCTAACACATTAAAAACTGTCTCACTGCATTGCAAAAATCATTTTATTTCATAAGGCATAAGCATCTTTCAGTTTGGCAAGATTTGCACTGAACATTGAATGAAGCAGCTCTAACTCACAGAGAGACAAGCTTTTGAGCAGATTTGGGCTAGATTTCACTTCATTTGAACAGAAGCACTATTTCAACATTACTGGTCTCAGAAACCTGTAAACTGACAATCTTCAGCATTGAAGTCCTAACATAACGTTTTGTGCATATAACTTCTAACACATTAAAAACTGTCTTACTGCATTTGCAAAAACATTGTATTTCATAAGGCATAAGCATCTTTCAGTTTGGCAAGATTTGCACTGAACATTGAATGAAGCAGCTCTAACTCACAGAGAGAGAAGCTTTTGAGCAGATTTGGGCTAGATTTCACTTCATTTGAACAGAAGCACTATTTCAACATTACTGGTCTCAGAAACCTGTAAACTGACAATCTTGAGCATTGAAGTCCTAACATCTGTTTTTGTGCATATAACTTCTAACACATTAAAAACTGTCTCACTGCATTGCAGAAATCATTTTATTTCATAAGACATAAGCATCTTTCAGTTTGGCAAGATTTGCACTGAACATTGAATGAAGCACCTCTAACTCACAGAGAGAGAAGCTTTTGAGCAGATTTGGGCTAGATTTCACTTCATTTGAACAGAAGCACTATTTCAACATTACTGGTCTCAGAAACCTGTAAACTGACAATCTTGAGCATTGAAGTCCTAACATAAGGTTTTGTGCATGTAACTTCTAACACATTAAAAACTGTCTTACAGCATTGCAAAAACATTGTATTTCATAAGGCATAAGCATCTTTCAGTTTGGCAAGATGTGCACTGAATATTGAATGAAGCAGCTTTCTCTCATAGAGAGACAAGCTTTTGAGCAGATTTGGGCTAGATTTCACTTCATTTGAACAGAAGCACTATTTTAACATTACTGGTCTCAGAAACCTGTAAACTGACAATCTTGAGCATTGAAGTCCTAACATAAGGTTTTGTGCATATAACTTCTAACACATTAAAAACTGTCTTACTGCATTTGCAAAAACATTGTATTTCATAAGGCATAAGCATCTTTCAGTTTGGCAAGATTTGCACTGAACATTGAATGAAGCAGCTCTAACTCACAGAGAGAGAAGCTTTTGAGCAGATTTGGGCTAGATTTCACTTCATTTGAACAGAAGCACTATTTCAACATTACTGGTCTCAGAAACCTGTAAACTGACAATCTTGAGCATTGAAGTCCTAACATCTGTTTTTGTGCATATAACTTCTAACACATTAAAAACTGTCTCACTGCATTGCAAAAATCATTTTATTTCATAAGACATAAGCATCTTTCAGTTTGGCAAGATTTGCACTGAACATTGAATGAAGCACCTCTAACTCACAGAGAGAGAAGCTTTTGAGCAGATTTGGGCTAGATTTCACTTCATTTGTACAGAAGCACTATTTCAACATTACTGGTCTCAGAAACCTGTAAACTGACAATCTTGAGCATTGAAGTCCTAACATAATGTTTTGTGCATGTAACTTCTAACACATTAAAAACTGTCTTACAGCATTGCAAAAACATTGTATTTCATAAGGCATAAGCATCTTTCAGTTTGGCAAGATTTGCACTGAATATTGAATGAAGCAGCTTTCTCTCATAGAGAGACAAGCTTTTGAGCAGATTTGGGCTAGATTTCACTTCATTTAAACAGAAGCACTATTTCAACATTACTGGTCTCAGAAACCTGTAAACTGACAATCTTGAGCATTGAAGTCCTAACATAACGTTTTGTGCATATAACTTCTAACACATTAAAAACTGTCTTACAGCATTGCAAAAACATTGTATTTCATAAGGCATAAGCATCTTTCAGTTTGGCAAGATTTGCACTGAACATTGAATGAAGCAGCTCTAACTCACAGAGAGAGAAGCTTTTGAGCAGATTTGGGCTAGATTTCACTTCATTTGAACAGAAGCACTATTTCAACATTACTGGTCTCAGAAACCTGTAAACTGACAATCTTGAGCATTGAAGTCCTAACATACGTTTTTGTGCATATAACTTCTAACACATTAAAAACTGTCTTAAAGCATTGCAAAAACATTGTAATTCACAAGGCATAAGCATCTTTCAGTTTGGCAAGATTTTCACTGAACATTGAATGAAGCAGCTCTAACTCACAGAGAGAGAAGCTTTTGAGCAGATTTGGGCTAGATTTCACTTCATTTGAACAGAAGCACTATTTCAACATTACTGGTCTCAGAAACCTGTAAACTGACAATCTTGAGCATTGAAGTCCTAACAAACGTTTTTGTGCATATAACTTCTAACACATTAAAAACTGTCTTACAGCATTGCAAAAACATTGTATTTCATAAGGCATAAGCATCTTTCAGTTTGGCAAGATTTGCACTGAACATTGAATGAAGCAGCTTTCTCTCATAGAGAGACAAGCTTTTGAGCAGATTTGGGCTAGATTTCACTTCATTTGAACAAAAGCAATATTTTAACATTACTGGTCTCAGAAACCTGTAAATAGACAATCTTGAGCATTGAAGTCCTAACATCTGTTTTTGTGCATATAACTTCTAACACATTAAAAACTGTCTCACTGCATTGCAGAAATCATTGTATTTCATAAGGCATAAGCATCTTTCAGTTTGGAAAGATTTGCACTGAATATTGAATGAAGCAGCTTTCTCTCATAGAGAGACAAGCTTTTGAGCAGATTTGGGCTAGATTTCACTTCATTTGAACAGAAGCACTATTTTAACATTACTGGTCTCAGAAACCTGTAAACTGACAATCTTGAGCATTGAAGTCCTAACATAAGGTTTTGTGCATATAACTTCTAACACATTAAAAACTGTCTTACTGCATTTGCAAAAACATTGTATTTCATAAGGCATAAGCATCTTTCAGTTTGGCAAGATTTGCACTGAACATTGAATGAAGCAGCTCTAACTCACAGAGAGAGAAGCTTTTGAGCAGATTTGGGCTAGATTTCACTTCATTTGAACAGAAGCACTATTTCAACATTACTGGTCTCAGAAACCTGTAAACTGACAATCTTGAGCATTGAAGTCCTAACATCTGTTTTTGTGCATATAACTTCTAACACATTAAAAACTGTCTCACTGCATTGCAAAAATCATTTTATTTCATAAGGCATAAGCATCTTTCAGTTTGGCAAGATTTGCACTGAACATTGAATGAAGCAGCTCTAACTCACAGAGAGACAAGCTTTTGAGCAGATTTGGGCTAGATTTCACTTCATTTGAACAGAAGCACTATTTCAACATTACTGGTCTCAGAAACCTGTAAACTGACAATCTTCAGCATTGAAGTCCTAACATAACGTTTTGTGCATATAACTTCTAACACATTAAAAACTGTCTTACTGCATTTGCAAAAACATTGTATTTCATAAGGCATAAGCATCTTTCAGTTTGGCAAGATTTGCACTGAACATTGAATGAAGCAGCTCTAACTCACAGAGAGAGAAGCTTTTGAGCAGATTTGGGCTAGATTTCACTTCATTTGAACAGAAGCACTATTTCAACATTACTGGTCTCAGAAACCTGTAAACTGACAATCTTGAGCATTGAAGTCCTAACATCTGTTTTTGTGCATATAACTTCTAACACATTAAAAACTGTCTCACTGCATTGCAGAAATCATTTTATTTCATAAGACATAAGCATCTTTCAGTTTGGCAAGATTTGCACTGAACATTGAATGAAGCACCTCTAACTCACAGAGAGAGAAGCTTTTGAGCAGATTTGGGCTAGATTTCACTTCATTTGAACAGAAGCACTATTTCAACATTACTGGTCTCAGAAACCTGTAAACTGACAATCTTGAGCATTGAAGTCCTAACATAAGGTTTTGTGCATGTAACTTCTAACACATTAAAAACTGTCTTACAGCATTGCAAAAACATTGTATTTCATAAGGCATAAGCATCTTTCAGTTTGGCAAGATTTGCACTGAATATTGAATGAAGCAGCTTTCTCTCATAGAGAGACAAGCTTTTGAGCAGATTTGGGCTAGATTTCACTTCATTTGAACAGAAGCACTATTTTAACATTACTGGTCTCAGAAACCTGTAAACTGACAATCTTGAGCATTGAAGTCCTAACATAAGGTTTTGTGCATATAACTTCTAACACATTAAAAACTGTCTTACTGCATTTGCAAAAACATTGTATTTCATAAGGCATAAGCATCTTTCAGTTTGGCAAGATTTGCACTGAACATTGAATGAAGCAGCTCTAACTCACAGAGAGAGAAGCTTTTGAGCAGATTTGGGCTAGATTTCACTTCATTTGAACAGAAGCACTATTTCAACATTACTGGTCTCAGAAACCTGTAAACTGACAATCTTGAGCATTGAAGTCCTAACATCTGTTTTTGTGCATATAACTTCTAACACATTAAAAACTGTCTCACTGCATTGCAAAAATCATTTTATTTCATAAGGCATAAGCATCTTTCAGTTTGGCAAGATTTGCACTGAACATTGAATGAAGCAGCTCTAACTCACAGAGAGACAAGCTTTTGAGCAGATTTGGGCTAGATTTCACTTCATTTGAACAGAAGCACTATTTCAACATTACTGGTCTCAGAAACCTGTAAACTGACAATCTTCAGCATTGAAGTCCTAACATAACGTTTTGTGCATATAACTTCTAACACATTAAAAACTGTCTTACAGCATTGCAAAAACATTGTATTTCATAAGGCATAAGCATCTTTCAGTTTGGCAAGATTTGCACTGAACATTGAATGAAGCAGCTCTAACTCACAGAGAGACAAGCTTTTGAGCAGATTTGGGCTAGATTTCACTTCATTTGAACAGAAGCACTATTTTAACATTACTGGTCTCAGAAACCTTTAAACTGACAATCTTGAGCATTGAAGTCCTAACATCTGTTTTTGTGCATATAACTTCTAAACCATTAAAAACTGTCTCTCTGCATTGCAGAAATCATTTTATTTCATAAGACATAAGCATCTTTCAGTTTGGCAAGATTTGCACTGAATATTGAATGAAGCAGCTTTCTCTCATAGAGAGACAAGCTTTTGAGCAGATTTGGGCTAGATTTCACTTCATTTGACCAGAAACACTATTTTAACATTACTGGTCTCAGAAACCTTTAAACTGACAATCTTGAGCATTGAAGTCCTAACATAACGTTTTGTGAATATAACTTCTAACACATTAAAAACTGTCTTACAGCATTGCAAAAACATTGTGTTTCATAAGGCATAAGCATATTTCAGTTTGGCAAGATTTGCACTGAACATTGAATGAAGCAGCTCTATCTCACAGAGAGACAAGCTTTTAAACAGATTTGGGCTAGATTTCTCTTCATTTGAACAGAAGCACTATTTTAACATTACTGGTCTCAGAAAGCTGTAAACTGACAATCTTGAGCATTGAAGTCCTAACATAAGGTTTTGTGCATATAACTTCTAACACATTAAAAACTGTCTTACTGCATTTGCAAAAACATTGTATTTCATAAGGCATAAGCATCTTTCAGTTTGGCAAGATTTGCACTGAACATTGAATGAAGCAGCTCTAACTCACAGAGAGAGAAGCTTTAGAGCAGATTTGGGCTAGATTTCACTTCATTTGAACAGAAGCACTATTTCAACATTACTGGTCTCAGAAACCTGTAAACTGACAATCTTGAGCATTGAAGTCCTAACATCTGTTTTTGTGCATATAACTTCTAACACATTAAAAACTGTCTCACTGCATTGCAGAAATCATTTTATTTCATAAGACATAAGCATCTTTCAGTTTGGCAAGATTTGCACTGAACATTGAATGAAGCACCTCTAACTCACAGAGAGAGAAGCTTTTGAGCAGATTTGGGCTAGATTTCACTTCATTTGAACAGAAGCACTATTTCAACATTACTGGTCTCAGAAACCTGTAAACTGACAATCTTGAGCATTGAAGTCCTAACATAAGGTTTTGTGCATGTAACTTCTAACACATTAAAAACTGTCTTACAGCATTGCAAAAACATTGTATTTCATAAGGCATAAGCATCTTTCAGTTTGGCAAGATTTGCACTGAATATTGAATGAAGCAGCTTTCTCTCATAGAGAGACAAGCTTTTGAGCAGATTTGGGCTAGATTTCACTTCATTTGAACAGAAGCACTATTTCAACATTACTGGTCTCAGAAACCTGTAAACTGACAATCTTGAGCATTGAAGTCCTAACATAAGGTTTTGTGCATATAACTTCTAACACATTAAAAACTGTCTTACAGCATTTGCAAAAACATTGTATTTCATAAGGCATAAGCATCTTTCAGTTTGGCAAGATTTGCACTGAACATTGAATGAAGCAGCTCTATCTCACAGAGAGACAAGCTTTTGAGCAGATTTGGGCTAGATTTCACTTCATTTGAACAGAAGCACTATTTCAACATTACTGGTCTCAGAAACCTGTAAACTGACAATCTTGAGCATTGAAGTCCTAACATACGTTTTTGTGCATATAACTTCTAACACATTAAAAACTGTCTTAAAGCATTGCAAAAACATTGTAATTCACAAGGCATAAGCATCTTTCAGTTTGGCAAGATTTTCACTGAACATTGAATGAAGCAGCTCTAACTCACAGAGAGAGAAGCTTTTGAGCAGATTTGGGCTAGATTTCACTTCATTTGAACAGAAGCACTATTTCAACATTACTGGTCTCAGAAACCTGTAAACTGACAATCTTGAGCATTGAAGTCCTAACATAAGTTTTTGTGCATATAACTTCTAACACATTAAAAACTGTCTTACAGCATTGCAAAAACATTGTATTTCATAAGGCATAAGCATCTTTCAGTTTGGCAAGATTTGCACTGAACATTGAATGAAGCAGCTTTCTCTCATAGAGAGACAAGCTTTTGAGCAGATTTGGGCTAGATTTCACTTCATTTGAACAAAAGCAATATTTTAACATTACTGGTCTCAGAAACCTGTAAATAGACAATCTTGAGCATTGAAGTCCTAACATCTGTTTTTGTGCATATAACTTCTAACACATTAAAAACTGTCTCACTGCATTGCAGAAATCATTTTATTTCATAAGACATAAGCATCTTTCAGTTTGGCAAGACTTGCACTGAACATTGAATGAAGCACCTCTAACTCACAGAGAGACAAGCTTTTGAGCAGATTTGGGCTAGATTTCACTTCATTTGAACAGAAGCACTATTTCAACATTACTGGTCTCAGAAACCTGTAAACTGACAATCTTCAGCATTGAAGTCCTAACATAACGTTTTGTGCATATAACTTCTAACACATTAAAAACTGTCTTACAGCATTGCAAAAACATTGTATTTCATAAGGCATAAGCATCTTTCAGTTTGGCAAGATTTGCACTGAACATTGAATAAAGCAGCTCTAACTCACAGAGAGACAAGCTTTTGAGCAGATTTGGGCTAGATTTCACTTCATTTGAACAGAAGCACTATTTTAACATTACTGGTCTCAGAAACCTGTAAACTGACAATCTTGAGCATTGAAGTCCTAACATCTGTTTTTGTGCATATAACTTCTAAACCATTAAAAACTGTCTCTCTGCATTGCAGAAATCATTTTATTTCATAAGACATAAGCATCTTTCAGTTTGGCAAGATTTGCACTGAATATTGAATGAAGCAGCTTTCTCTCATAGAGAGACAAGCTTTTGAGCAGATTTGGGCTAGATTTCACTTCATTTGACCAGAAACACTATTTTAACATTACTGGTCTCAGAAACCTTTAAACTGACAATCTTGAGCATTGAAGTCCTAACATAACGTTTTGTGAATATAACTTCTAACACATTAAAAACTGTCTTACAGCATTGCAAAAACATTGTGTTTCATAAGGCATAAGCATATTTCAGTTTGGCAAGATTTGCACTGAACATTGAATGAAGCAGCTCTATCTCACAGAGAGACAAGCTTTTAAACAGATTTGGGCTAGATTTCTCTTCATTTGAACAGAAGCACTATTTTAACATTACTGGTCTCAGAAAACTGTAAACTGACAATCTTGAGCATTGAAGTCCTAACATAAGGTTTTGTGCATATAACTTCTAACACATTAAAAACTGTCTTACTGCATTTGCAAAAACATTGTATTTCATAAGGCATAAGCATCTTTCAGTTTGGCAAGATTTGCACTGAACATTGAATGAAGCAGCTCTAACTCACAGAGAGAGAAGCTTTAGAGCAGATTTGGACTAGATTTCACTTCATTTGAACAGAAGCACTATTTCAACATTACTGGTCTCAGAAACCTGTAAACTGACAATCTTGAGCATTGAAGTCCTAACATCTGTTTTTGTGCATATAACTTCTAACACATTAAAAACTGTCTCACTGCATTGCAGAAATCATTTTATTTCATAAGACATAAGCATCTTTCAGTTTGGCAAGATTTGCACTGAACATTGAATGAAGCACCTCTAACTCACAGAGAGAGAAGCTTTTGAGCAGATTTGGGCTAGATTTCACTTCATTTGAACAGAAGCACTATTTCAACATTACTGGTCTCAGAAACCTGTAAACTGACAATCTTGAGCATTGAAGTCCTAACATAAGGTTTTGTGCATGTAACTTCTAACACATTAAAAACTGTCTTACAGCATTGCAAAAACATTGTATTTCATAAGGCATAAGCATCTTTCAGTTTGGCAAGATTTGCACTGAATATTGAATGAAGCAGCTTTCTCTCATAGAGAGACAAGCTTTTGAGCAGATTTGGGCTAGATTTCACTTCATTTGAACAGAAGCACTATTTTAACATTACTGGTCTCAGAAACCTGTAAACTGACAATCTTGAGCATTGAAGTCCTAACATAAGGTTTTGTGCATATAACTTCTAACACATTAAAAACTGTCTTACTGCATTTGCAAAAACATTGTATTTCATAAGGCATAAGCATCTTTCAGTTTGGCAAGATTTGCACTGAACATTGAATGAAGCAGCTCTAACTCACAGAGAGACAAGCTTTTGAGCAGATTTGGGCTAGATTTCACTTCATTTGAACAGAAGCACTATTTTAACATTACTGGTCTCAGAAACCTGTAAACTGACAATCTTGAGCATTGAAGTCCTAACATCTGTTTTTGTGCATATAACTTCTAAACCATTAAAAACTGTCTCTCTGCATTGCAGAAATCATTTTATTTCATAAGACATAAGCATCTTTCAGTTTGGCAAGATTTGCACTGAATATTGAATGAAGCAGCTTTCTCTCATAGAGAGACAAGCTTTTGAGCAGATTTGGGCTAGATTTCACTTCATTTGACCAGAAACACTATTTTAACATTACTGGTCTCAGAAACCTTTAAACTGACAATCTTGAGCATTGAAGTCCTAACATAACGTTTTGTGAATATAACTTCTAACACATTAAAAACTGTCTTACAGCATTGCAAAAACATTGTGTTTCATAAGGCATAAGCATATTTCAGTTTGGCAAGATTTGCACTGAACATTGAATGAAGCAGCTCTATCTCACAGAGAGACAAGCTTTTAAACAGATTTGGGCTAGATTTCTCTTCATTTGAACAGAAGCACTATTTTAACATTACTGGTCTCAGAAACCTGTAAACTGACAATCTTGAGCATTGAAGTCCTAACATAAGGTTTTGTGCATATAACTTCTAACACATTAAAAACTGTCTTACTGCATTTGCAAAAACATTGTATTTCATAAGGCATAAGCATCTTTCAGTTTGGCAAGATTTGCACTGAACATTGAATGAAGCAGCTCTAACTCACAGAGAGAGAAGCTTTTGAGCAGATTTGGGCTAGATTTCACTTCATTTGAACAGAAGCACTATTTCAACATTACTGGTCTCAGAAACCTGTAAACTGACAATCTTGAGCATTGAAGTCCTAACATCTGTTTTAGTGCATATAACTTCTAACACATTAAAAACTGTCTCACTGCATTGCAGAAATCATTTTATTTCATAAGACATAAGCATCTTTCAGTTTGGCAAGATTTGCACTGAACATTGAATGAAGCACCTCTAACTCACAGAGAGAGAAGCTTTTGAGCAGATTTGGGCTAGATTTCACTTCATTTGAACAGAAGCACTATTTCAACATTACTGGTCTCAGAAACCTGTAAACTGACAATCTTGAGCATTGAAGTCCTAACATAAGGTTTTGTGCATGTAACTTCTAACACATTAAAAACTGTCTTACAGCATTGCAAAAACATTGTATTTCATAAGGCATAAGCATCTTTCAGTTTGGCAAGATTTGCACTGAATATTGAATGAAGCAGCTTTCTCTCATAGAGAGACAAGCTTTTGAGCAGATTTGGGCTAGATTTCACTTCATTTGAACAGAAGCACTATTTTAACATTACTGGTCTCAGAAACCTGTAAACTGACAATCTTGAGCATTGAAGTCCTAACATAAGGTTTTGTGCATATAACTTCTAACACATTAAAAACTGTCTTACTGCATTTGCAAAAACATTGTATTTCATAAGGCATAAGCATCTTTCAGTTTGGCAAGATTTGCACTGAACATTGAATGAAGCAGCTCTAACTCACAGAGAGAGAAGCTTTTGAGCAGATTTGGGCTAGATTTCCTTCATTTGAACAGAAGCACTATTTCAACATTACTGGTCTCAGAAACCTGTAAACTGACAATCTTGAGCATTGAAGTCCTAACATCTGTTTTTGTGCATATAACTTCTAACACATTAAAAACTGTCTCACTGCATTGCAAAAATCATTTTATTTCATAAGACATAAGCATCTTTCAGTTTGGCAAGATTTGCACTGAACATTGAATGAAGCACCTCTAACTCACAGAGAGAGAAGCTTTTGAGCAGATTTGGGCTAGATTTCACTTCATTTGTACAGAAGCACTATTTCAACATTACTGGTCTTAGAAACCTGTAAACTGACAATCTTGAGCATTGAAGTCCTAACATAATGTTTTGTGCATGTAACTTCTAACACATTAAAAACTGTCTTACAGCATTGCAAAAACATTGTATTTCATAAGGCATAAGCATCTTTCAGTTTGGCAAGATTTGCACTGAATATTGAATGAAGCAGCTTTCTCTCATAGAGAGACAAGCTTTTGAGCAGATTTGGGCTAGATTTCACTTCATTTGAACAGAAGCACTATTTCAACATTACTGGTCTCAGAAACCTGTAAACTGACAATCTTCAGCATTGAAGTCCTAACATAACGTTTTGTGCATATAACTTCTAACACATTAAAAACTGTCTTACAGCATTGCAAAAACATTGTATTTCATAAGGCATAAGCATCTTTCAGTTTGGCAAGATTTGCACTGAACATTGAATGAAGCAGCTCTAACTCACAGAGAGACAAGCTTTTGAGCAGATTTGGGCTAGATTTCACTTCATTTGAACAGAAGCACTATTTTAACATTACTGGTCTCAGAAACCTGTAAACTGACAATCTTGAGCATTGAAGTCCTAACATCTGTTTTTGTGCATATAACTTCTAAACCATTAAAAACTGTCTTACAGCATTGCAAAAACATTGTATTTCATAAGGCATAAGCATCTTTCAGTTTGGCAAGATTTGCACTGAACATTGAATGAAGCAGCTTTCTCTCATAGAGGGACAAGCTTTTGAGCAGATTTGGGCGAGATTTCACTTCATTTGACCAGAAACACTATTTTAACATTACTGGTCTCAGAAACCTGTAAACTGACAATCTTGAGCATTGAAGTCCTAACATAAGTTTTTGTGCATATAACTTCTAACACATTAAAAAATGTCTTACAGCATTGCAAAAACATTGTATTTCATAAGGCATAAGCATCTTTTAGTTTGGCAAGATTTGCACTGAATATTGAATGAAGCAGCTTTCTCTCATAGAGAGACAATCTTTTGAGCAGATTTGGGCTAGATTTCACTTCATTTGAACAGAAGCACTATTTTAACATTACTGGTCTCAGAAACCTGTAAACTGACAATCTTGAGCATTGAAGTCCTAACAAAAGGTTTTGTGCATATAACTTCTAACACATTAAAAACTGTCTTACTGCATTTGCAAAAACATTGTATTTCATAAGGCATAAGCATCTTTCAGTTTGGCAAGATTTGCACTAAACATTGAATGAAGCAGCTCTAACTCACAGAGAGACAAGCTTTTGAGCAGATTTGGGCTAGATTTCACTTCATTTGAACAGAAGCACTATTTCAACATTACTGGTCTCAGAAACCTGTAAACTGACAATCTTGAGCATTGAAGTCCTAACATAACGTTTTGTGCATATAACTTCTAACACATTAAAAACTGTCTTACAGCATTGCAAAAACATTGTATTTCATAAGGCATAAGCATCTTTCAGTTTGGCAAGATTTGCACTGAACATTGAATGAAGCACCTCTAACTCACAGAGAGAGAAGCTTTTGAGCAGATTTGGGCTAGATTTCACTTCATTTGAACAGAAGCACTATTTCAACATTACTGGTCTCAGAAACCTGTAAACTGACAATCTTGAGCATTGAAGTCCTAACATAAGGTTTTGTGCATGTAACTTCTAACACATTAAAAACTGTCTTACTGCATTTGCAAAAACATTGTATTTCATAAGGCATAAGCATCTTTCAGTTTGGCAAGATTTGCACTGAACATTGAATGAAGCAGCTCTATCTCACAGAGAGACAAGCTTTTGAGCAGATTTGGGCTAGATTTCACTTCATTTGAACAGAAGCACTATTTCAACATTACTGGTCTCAGAAACCTGTAAACTGACAATCTTGAGCATTGAAGTCCTAACATCTGTTTTTGTGCATATAACTTCTAACACATTAAAAACTGTCTCACTGCATTGCAGAAATCATTTTATTTCATAAGACATAAGCATCTTTCAGTTTGGCAAGATTTGCACTGAACATTGAATGAAGCACCTCTAACTCACAGAGAGAGAAGCTTTTGAGCAGATTTGGGCTAGATTTCACTTCATTTGAACAGAAGCACTATTTCAACATTACTGGTCTCAGAAACCTGTAAACTGACAATCTTGAGCATTGAAGTCCTAACATAAGGTTTTGTGCATGTAACTTCTAACACATTAAAAACTGTCTTACAGCATTGCAAAAACATTGTATTTCATAAGGCATAAGCATCTTTCAGTTTGGCAAGATTTGCACTGAATATTGAATGAAGCAGCTTTCTCTCATAGAGAGACAAGCTTTTGAGCAGATTTGGGCTAGATTTCACTTCATTTGAACAGAAGCACTATTTTAACATTACTGGTCTCAGAAACCTGTAAACTGACAATCTTGAGCATTGAAGTCCTAACATAAGGTTTTGTGCATATAACTTCTAACACATTAAAAACTGTCTTACTGCATTTGCAAAAACATTGTATTTCATAAGGCATAAGCATCTTTCAGTTTGGCAAGATTTGCACTGAACATTGAATGAAGCAGCTCTAACTCACAGAGAGACAAGCTTTTGAGCAGATTTGGGCTAGATTTCACTTCATTTGAACAGAAGCACTATTTTAACATTACTGGTCTCAGAAACCTGTAAACTGACAATCTTGAGCATTGAAGTCCTAACATCTGTTTTTGTGCATATAACTTCTAAACCATTAAAAACTGTCTCTCTGCATTGCAGAAATCATTTTATTTCATAAGACATAAGCATCTTTCAGTTTGGCAAGATTTGCACTGAATATTGAATGAAGCAGCTTTCTCTCATAGAGAGACAAGCTTTTGAGCAGATTTGGGCTAGATTTCACTTCATTTGACCAGAAACACTATTTTAACATTACTGGTCTCAGAAACCTTTAAACTGACAATCTTGAGCATTGAAGTCCTAACATAACGTTTTGTGAATATAACTTCTAACACATTAAAAACTGTCTTACAGCATTGCAAAAACATTGTGTTTCATAAGGCATAAGCATATTTCAGTTTGGCAAGATTTGCACTGAACATTGAATGAAGCAGCTCTATCTCACAGAGAGACAAGCTTTTAAACAGATTTGGGCTAGATTTCTCTTCATTTGAACAGAAGCACTATTTTAACATTACTGGTCTCAGAAACCTGTAAACTGACAATCTTGAGCATTGAAGTCCTAACATAAGGTTTTGTGCATATAACTTCTAACACATTAAAAACTGTCTTACTGCATTTGCAAAAACATTGTATTTCATAAGGCATAAGCATCTTTCAGATTGGCAAGATTTGCACTGAACATTGAATGAAGCAGCTCTAACTCACAGAGAGAGAAGCTTTTGAGCAGATTTGGGCTAGATTTCACTTCATTTGAACAGAAGCACTATTTCAACATTACTGGTCTCAGAAACCTGTAAACTGACAATCTTGAGCATTGAAGTCCTAACATCTGTTTTAGTGCATATAACTTCTAACACATTAAAAACTGTCTCACTGCATTGCAGAAATCATTTTATTTCATAAGACATAAGCATCTTTCAGTTTGGCAAGATTTGCACTGAACATTGAATGAAGCACCTCTAACTCACAGAGAGAGAAGCTTTTGAGCAGATTTGGGCTAGATTTCACTTCATTTGAACAGAAGCACTATTTCAACATTACTGGTCTCAGAAACCTGTAAACTGACAATCTTGAGCATTGAAGTCCTAACATAAGGTTTTGTGCATGTAACTTCTAACACATTAAAAACTGTCTTACAGCATTGCAAAAACATTGTATTTCATAAGGCATAAGCATCTTTCAGTTTGGCAAGATTTGCACTGAATATTGAATGAAGCAGCTTTCTCTCATAGAGAGACAAGCTTTTGAGCAGATTTGGGCTAGATTTCACTTCATTTGAACAGAAGCACTATTTCAACATTACTGGTCTCAGAAACCTGTAAACTGACAATCTTGAGCATTGAAGTCCTAACATAAGGTTTTGTGCATATAACTTCTAACACATTAAAAACTGTCTTACAGCATTTGCAAAAACATTGTATTTCATAAGGCATAAGCATCTTTCAGTTTGGCAAGATTTGCACTGAACATTGAATGAAGCAGCTCTATCTCACAGAGAGACAAGCTTTTGAGCAGATTTGGGCTAGATTTCACTTCATTTGAACAGAAGCACTATTTCAACATTACTGGTCTCAGAAACCTGTAAACTGACAATCTTGAGCATTGAAGTCCTAACATACGTTTTTGTGCATATAACTTCTAACACATTAAAAACTGTCTTAAAGCATTGCAAAAACATTGTAATTCACAAGGCATAAGCATCTTTCAGTTTGGCAAGATTTTCACTGAACATTGAATGAAGCAGCTCTAACTCACAGAGAGAGAAGCTTTTGAGCAGATTTGGGCTAGATTTCACTTCATTTGAACAGAAGCACTATTTCAACATTACTGGTCTCAGAAACCTGTAAACTGACAATCTTGAGCATTGAAGTCCTAACATAAGTTTTTGTGCATATAACTTCTAACACATTAAAAACTGTCTTACAGCATTGCAAAAACATTGTATTTCATAAGGCATAAGCATCTTTCAGTTTGGCAAGATTTGCACTGAACATTGAATGAAGCAGCTTTCTCTCATAGAGAGACAAGCTTTTGAGCAGATTTGGGCTAGATTTCACTTCATTTGAACAAAAGCAATATTTTAACATTACTGGTCTCAGAAACCTGTAAATAGACAATCTTGAGCATTGAAGTCCTAACATCTGTTTTTGTGCATATAACTTCTAACACATTAAAAACTGTCTCACTGCATTGCAGAAATCATTTTATTTCATAAGACATAAGCATCTTTCAGTTTGGCAAGACTTGCACTGAACATTGAATGAAGCACCTCTAACTCACAGAGAGACAAGCTTTTGAGCAGATTTGGGCTAGATTTCACTTCATTTGAACAGAAGCACTATTTCAACATTACTGGTCTCAGAAACCTGTAAACTGACAATCTTCAGCATTGAAGTCCTAACATAACGTTTTGTGCATATAACTTCTAACACATTAAAAACTGTCTTACAGCATTGCAAAAACATTGTATTTCATAAGGCATAAGCATCTTTCAGTTTGGCAAGATTTGCACTGAACATTGAATAAAGCAGCTCTAACTCACAGAGAGACAAGCTTTTGAGCAGATTTGGGCTAGATTTCACTTCATTTGAACAGAAGCACTATTTTAACATTACTGGTCTCAGAAACCTGTAAACTGACAATCTTGAGCATTGAAGTCCTAACATCTGTTTTTGTGCATATAACTTCTAAACCATTAAAAACTGTCTCTCTGCATTGCAGAAATCATTTTATTTCATAAGACATAAGCATCTTTCAGTTTGGCAAGATTTGCACTGAATATTGAATGAAGCAGCTTTCTCTCATAGAGAGACAAGCTTTTGAGCAGATTTGGGCTAGATTTCACTTCATTTGACCAGAAACACTATTTTAACATTACTGGTCTCAGAAACCTTTAAACTGACAATCTTGAGCATTGAAGTCCTAACATAACGTTTTGTGAATATAACTTCTAACACATTAAAAACTGTCTTACAGCATTGCAAAAACATTGTGTTTCATAAGGCATAAGCATATTTCAGTTTGGCAAGATTTGCACTGAACATTGAATGAAGCAGCTCTATCTCACAGAGAGACAAGCTTTTAAACAGATTTGGGCTAGATTTCTCTTCATTTGAACAGAAGCACTATTTTAACATTACTGGTCTCAGAAAACTGTAAACTGACAATCTTGAGCATTGAAGTCCTAACATAAGGTTTTGTGCATATAACTTCTAACACATTAAAAACTGTCTTACTGCATTTGCAAAAACATTGTATTTCATAAGGCATAAGCATCTTTCAGTTTGGCAAGATTTGCACTGAACATTGAATGAAGCAGCTCTAACTCACAGAGAGAGAAGCTTTAGAGCAGATTTGGACTAGATTTCACTTCATTTGAACAGAAGCACTATTTCAACATTACTGGTCTCAGAAACCTGTAAACTGACAATCTTGAGCATTGAAGTCCTAACATCTGTTTTTGTGCATATAACTTCTAACACATTAAAAACTGTCTCACTGCATTGCAGAAATCATTTTATTTCATAAGACATAAGCATCTTTCAGTTTGGCAAGATTTGCACTGAACATTGAATGAAGCACCTCTAACTCACAGAGAGAGAAGCTTTTGAGCAGATTTGGGCTAGATTTCACTTCATTTGAACAGAAGCACTATTTCAACATTACTGGTCTCAGAAACCTGTAAACTGACAATCTTGAGCATTGAAGTCCTAACATAAGGTTTTGTGCATGTAACTTCTAACACATTAAAAACTGTCTTACAGCATTGCAAAAACATTGTATTTCATAAGGCATAAGCATCTTTCAGTTTGGCAAGATTTGCACTGAATATTGAATGAAGCAGCTTTCTCTCATAGAGAGACAAGCTTTTGAGCAGATTTGGGCTAGATTTCACTTCATTTGAACAGAAGCACTATTTTAACATTACTGGTCTCAGAAACCTGTAAACTGACAATCTTGAGCATTGAAGTCCTAACATAAGGTTTTGTGCATATAACTTCTAACACATTAAAAACTGTCTTACTGCATTTGCAAAAACATTGTATTTCATAAGGCATAAGCATCTTTCAGTTTGGCAAGATTTGCACTGAACATTGAATGAAGCAGCTCTAACTCACAGAGAGACAAGCTTTTGAGCAGATTTGGGCTAGATTTCACTTCATTTGAACAGAAGCACTATTTTAACATTACTGGTCTCAGAAACCTGTAAACTGACAATCTTGAGCATTGAAGTCCTAACATCTGTTTTTGTGCATATAACTTCTAAACCATTAAAAACTGTCTCTCTGCATTGCAGAAATCATTTTATTTCATAAGACATAAGCATCTTTCAGTTTGGCAAGATTTGCACTGAATATTGAATGAAGCAGCTTTCTCTCATAGAGAGACAAGCTTTTGAGCAGATTTGGGCTAGATTTCACTTCATTTGACCAGAAACACTATTTTAACATTACTGGTCTCAGAAACCTTTAAACTGACAATCTTGAGCATTGAAGTCCTAACATAACGTTTTGTGAATATAACTTCTAACACATTAAAAACTGTCTTACAGCATTGCAAAAACATTGTGTTTCATAAGGCATAAGCATATTTCAGTTTGGCAAGATTTGCACTGAACATTGAATGAAGCAGCTCTATCTCACAGAGAGACAAGCTTTTAAACAGATTTGGGCTAGATTTCTCTTCATTTGAACAGAAGCACTATTTTAACATTACTGGTCTCAGAAACCTGTAAACTGACAATCTTGAGCATTGAAGTCCTAACATAAGGTTTTGTGCATATAACTTCTAACACATTAAAAACTGTCTTACTGCATTTGCAAAAACATTGTATTTCATAAGGCATAAGCATCTTTCAGTTTGGCAAGATTTGCACTGAACATTGAATGAAGCAGCTCTAACTCACAGAGAGAGAAGCTTTTGAGCAGATTTGGGCTAGATTTCACTTCATTTGAACAGAAGCACTATTTCAACATTACTGGTCTCAGAAACCTGTAAACTGACAATCTTGAGCATTGAAGTCCTAACATCTGTTTTAGTGCATATAACTTCTAACACATTAAAAACTGTCTCACTGCATTGCAGAAATCATTTTATTTCATAAGACATAAGCATCTTTCAGTTTGGCAAGATTTGCACTGAACATTGAATGAAGCACCTCTAACTCACAGAGAGAGAAGCTTTTGAGCAGATTTGGGCTAGATTTCACTTCATTTGAACAGAAGCACTATTTCAACATTACTGGTCTCAGAAACCTGTAAACTGACAATCTTGAGCATTGAAGTCCTAACATAAGGTTTTGTGCATGTAACTTCTAACACATTAAAAACTGTCTTACAGCATTGCAAAAACATTGTATTTCATAAGGCATAAGCATCTTTCAGTTTGGCAAGATTTGCACTGAATATTGAATGAAGCAGCTTTCTCTCATAGAGAGACAAGCTTTTGAGCAGATTTGGGCTAGATTTCACTTCATTTGAACAGAAGCACTATTTTAACATTACTGGTCTCAGAAACCTGTAAACTGACAATCTTGAGCATTGAAGTCCTAACATAAGGTTTTGTGCATATAACTTCTAACACATTAAAAACTGTCTTACTGCATTTGCAAAAACATTGTATTTCATAAGGCATAAGCATCTTTCAGTTTGGCAAGATTTGCACTGAACATTGAATGAAGCAGCTCTAACTCACAGAGAGAGAAGCTTTTGAGCAGATTTGGGCTAGATTTCCTTCATTTGAACAGAAGCACTATTTCAACATTACTGGTCTCAGAAACCTGTAAACTGACAATCTTGAGCATTGAAGTCCTAACATCTGTTTTTGTGCATATAACTTCTAACACATTAAAAACTGTCTCACTGCATTGCAAAAATCATTTTATTTCATAAGACATAAGCATCTTTCAGTTTGGCAAGATTTGCACTGAACATTGAATGAAGCACCTCTAACTCACAGAGAGAGAAGCTTTTGAGCAGATTTGGGCTAGATTTCACTTCATTTGTACAGAAGCACTATTTCAACATTACTGGTCTTAGAAACCTGTAAACTGACAATCTTGAGCATTGAAGTCCTAACATAATGTTTTGTGCATGTAACTTCTAACACATTAAAAACTGTCTTACAGCATTGCAAAAACATTGTATTTCATAAGGCATAAGCATCTTTCAGTTTGGCAAGATTTGCACTGAATATTGAATGAAGCAGCTTTCTCTCATAGAGAGACAAGCTTTTGAGCAGATTTGGGCTAGATTTCACTTCATTTGAACAGAAGCACTATTTCAACATTACTGGTCTCAGAAACCTGTAAACTGACAATCTTGAGCATTGAAGTCCTAACATAACGTTTTGTGCATATAACTTCTAACACATTAAAAACTGTCTTACAGCATTGCAAAAACATTGTATTTCATAAGGCATAAGCATCTTTCAGTTTGGCAAGATTTGCACTGAACATTGAATGAAGCAGCTCTAACTCACAGAGAGACAAGCTTTTGAGCAGATTTGGGTTAGATTTCACTTCATTTGAACAGAAGCACTATTTCAACATTACTGGTCTCAGAAACCTGTAAACTGACAATCTTCAGCATTGAAGTCCTAACATAACGTTTTGTGCATATAACTTCTAACACATTAAAAACTGTCTTACAGCATTGCAAAAACATTGTATTTCATAAGGCATAAGCATCTTTCAGTTTGGCAAGATTTGCACTGAACATTGAATGAAGCAGCTCTAACTCACAGAGAGACAAGCTTTTGAGCAGATTTGGGCTAGATTTCACTTCATTTGAACAGAAGCACTATTTTAACATTACTGGTCTCAGAAACCTGTAAACTGACAATCTTGAGCATTGAAGTCCTAACATCTGTTTTTGTGCATATAACTTCTAAACCATTAAAAACTGTCTTACAGCATTGCAAAAACATTGTATTTCATAAGGCATAAGCATCTTTCAGTTTGGCAAGATTTGCACTGAACATTGAATGAAGCAGCTTTCTCTCATAGAGGGACAAGCTTTTGAGCAGATTTGGGCGAGATTTCACTTCATTTGACCAGAAACACTATTTTAACATTACTGGTCTCAGAAACCTGTAAACTGACAATCTTGAGCATTGAAGTCCTAACATAAGTTTTTGTGCATATAACTTCTAACACATTAAAAAATGTCTTACAGCATTGCAAAAACATTGTATTTCATAAGGCATAAGCATCTTTTAGTTTGGCAAGATTTGCACTGAATATTGAATGAAGCAGCTTTCTCTCATAGAGAGACAATCTTTTGAGCAGATTTGGGCTAGATTTCACTTCATTTGAACAGAAGCACTATTTTAACATTACTGGTCTCAGAAACCTGTAAACTGACAATCTTGAGCATTGAAGTCCTAACAAAAGGTTTTGTGCATATAACTTCTAACACATTAAAAACTGTCTTACTGCATTTGCAAAAACATTGTATTTCATAAGGCATAAGCATCTTTCAGTTTGGCAAGATTTGCACTAAACATTGAATGAAGCAGCTCTAACTCACAGAGAGACAAGCTTTTGAGCAGATTTGGGCTAGATTTCACTTCATTTGAACAGAAGCACTATTTCAACATTACTGGTCTCAGAAACCTGTAAACTGACAATCTTGAGCATTGAAGTCCTAACATAACGTTTTGTGCATATAACTTCTAACACATTAAAAACTGTCTTACAGCATTGCAAAAACATTGTATTTCATAAGGCATAAGCATCTTTCAGTTTGGCAAGATTTGCACTGAACATTGAATGAAGCACCTCTAACTCACAGAGAGAGAAGCTTTTGAGCAGATTTGGGCTAGATTTCACTTCATTTGAACAGAAGCACTATTTCAACATTACTGGTCTCAGAAACCTGTAAACTGACAATCTTGAGCATTGAAGTCCTAACATAAGGTTTTGTGCATGTAACTTCTAACACATTAAAAACTGTCTTACTGCATTTGCAAAAACATTGTATTTCATAAGGCATAAGCATCTTTCAGTTTGGCAAGATTTGCACTGAACATTGAATGAAGCAGCTCTATCTCACAGAGAGACAAGCTTTTGAGCAGATTTGGGCTAGATTTCACTTCATTTGAACAGAAGCACTATTTCAACATTACTGGTCTCAGAAACCTGTAAACTGACAATCTTGAGCATTGAAGTCCTAACATCTGTTTTTGTGCATATAACTTCTAACACATTAAAAACTGTCTCACTGCATTGCAGAAATCATTTTATTTCATAAGACATAAGCATCTTTCAGTTTGGCAAGATTTGCACTGAACATTGAATGAAGCACCTCTAACTCACAGAGAGAGAAGCTTTTGAGCAGATTTGGGCTAGATTTCACTTCATTTGAACAGAAGCACTATTTCAACATTACTGGTCTCAGAAACCTGTAAACTGACAATCTTGAGCATTGAAGTCCTAACATAAGGTTTTGTGCATGTAACTTCTAACACATTAAAAACTGTCTTACAGCATTGCAAAAACATTGTATTTCATAAGGCATAAGCATCTTTCAGTTTGGCAAGATTTGCACTGAATATTGAATGAAGCAGCTTTCTCTCATAGAGAGACAAGCTTTTGAGCAGATTTGGGCTAGATTTCACTTCATTTGAACAGAAGCACTATTTTAACATTACTGGTCTCAGAAACCTGTAAACTGACAATCTTGAGCATTGAAGTCCTAACATAAGGTTTTGTGCATATAACTTCTAACACATTAAAAACTGTCTTACTGCATTTGCAAAAACATTGTATTTCATAAGGCATAAGCATCTTTCAGTTTGGCAAGATTTGCACTGAACATTGAATGAAGCAGCTCTAACTCACAGAGAGACAAGCTTTTGAGCAGATTTGGGCTAGATTTCACTTCATTTGAACAGAAGCACTATTTTAACATTACTGGTCTCAGAAACCTGTAAACTGACAATCTTGAGCATTGAAGTCCTAACATCTGTTTTTGTGCATATAACTTCTAAACCATTAAAAACTGTCTCTCTGCATTGCAGAAATCATTTTATTTCATAAGACATAAGCATCTTTCAGTTTGGCAAGATTTGCACTGAATATTGAATGAAGCAGCTTTCTCTCATAGAGAGACAAGCTTTTGAGCAGATTTGGGCTAGATTTCACTTCATTTGACCAGAAACACTATTTTAACATTACTGGTCTCAGAAACCTTTAAACTGACAATCTTGAGCATTGAAGTCCTAACATAACGTTTTGTGAATATAACTTCTAACACATTAAAAACTGTCTTACAGCATTGCAAAAACATTGTGTTTCATAAGGCATAAGCATATTTCAGTTTGGCAAGATTTGCACTGAACATTGAATGAAGCAGCTCTATCTCACAGAGAGACAAGCTTTTAAACAGATTTGGGCTAGATTTCTCTTCATTTGAACAGAAGCACTATTTTAACATTACTGGTCTCAGAAACCTGTAAACTGACAATCTTGAGCATTGAAGTCCTAACATAAGGTTTTGTGCATATAACTTCTAACACATTAAAAACTGTCTTACTGCATTTGCAAAAACATTGTATTTCATAAGGCATAAGCATCTTTCAGTTTGGCAAGATTTGCACTGAACATTGAATGAAGCAGCTCTAACTCACAGAGAGAGAAGCTTTTGAGCAGATTTGGGCTAGATTTCACTTCATTTGAACAGAAGCACTATTTCAACATTACTGGTCTCAGAAACCTGTAAACTGACAATCTTGAGCATTGAAGTCCTAACATCTGTTTTAGTGCATATAACTTCTAACACATTAAAAACTGTCTCACTGCATTGCAGAAATCATTTTATTTCATAAGACATAAGCATCTTTCAGTTTGGCAAGATTTGCACTGAACATTGAATGAAGCACCTCTAACTCACAGAGAGAGAAGCTTTTGAGCAGATTTGGGCTAGATTTCACTTCATTTGAACAGAAGCACTATTTCAACATTACTGGTCTCAGAAACCTGTAAACTGACAATCTTGAGCATTGAAGTCCTAACATAAGGTTTTGTGCATGTAACTTCTAACACATTAAAAACTGTCTTACAGCATTGCAAAAACATTGTATTTCATAAGGCATAAGCATCTTTCAGTTTGGCAAGATTTGCACTGAATATTGAATGAAGCAGCTTTCTCTCATAGAGAGACAAGCTTTTGAGCAGATTTGGGCTAGATTTCACTTCATTTGAACAGAAGCACTATTTTAACATTACTGGTCTCAGAAACCTGTAAACTGACAATCTTGAGCATTGAAGTCCTAACATTAGGTTTTGTGCATATAACTTCTAACACATTAAAAACTGTCTTACTGCATTTGCAAAAACATTGTATTTCATAAGGCATAAGCATCTTTCAGTTTGGCAAGATTTGCACTGAACATTGAATGAAGCAGCTCTAACTCACAGAGAGAGAAGCTTTTGAGCAGATTTGGGCTAGATTTCACTTCATTTGAACAGAAGCACTATTTCAACATTACTGGTCTCAGAAACCTGTAAACTGACAATCTTGAGCATTGAAGTCCTAACATCTGTTTTTGTGCATATAACTTCTAACACATTAAAAACTGTCTCACTGCATTGCAAAAATCATTTTATTTCATAAGACATAAGCATCTTTCAGTTTGGCAAGATTTGCACTGAACATTGAATGAAGCACCTCTAACTCACAGAGAGAGAAGCTTTTGAGCAGATTTGGGCTAGATTTCACTTCATTTGTACAGAAGCACTATTTCAACATTACTGGTCTCAGAAACCTGTAAACTGACAATCTTGAGCATTGAAGTCCTAACATCTGTTTTTGTGCATATAACTTCTAACACATTAAAAACTGTCTCACTGCATTGCAGAAATCATTTTATTTCATAAGACATAAGCATCTTTCAGTTTGGCAAGATTTGCACTGAACATTGAATGAAGCACGTCTAACTCACAGAGAGAGAAGCTTTTGAGCAGATTTGGGCTAGATTTCACTTCATTTGAACAGAAGCACTATTTCAACATTACTGGTCTCAGAAACCTGTAAACTGACAATCTTGAGCATTGAAGTCCTAACATAAGGTGTTGTGCATATAACTTCTAACACATTAAAAACTGTCTTACAGCATTTGCAAAAACATTGTATTTCATAAGGCATAAGCATCTTTCAGTTTGGCAAGATTTGCACTGAACATTGAATGAAGCAGCTCTATCTCACAGAGAGACAAGCTTTTGAGCAGATTTGGGCTAGATTTCACTTCATTTGAACAAAAGCAATATTTTAACATTACTGGTCTCAGAAACCTGTAAATAGACAATCTTGAGCATTGAAGTCCTAACATCTGTTTTTGTGCATATAACTTCTAACACATTAAAAACTGTCTCACTGCATTGCAGAAATCATTTTATTTCATAAGACATAAGCTTCTTTCAATTTGGCAAGATTTGCACTGAACATTGAATGAAGCACCTCTAACTCACAGAGAGAGAAGCTTTTGAGCAGATTTGGGCTAGATTTCACTTCATTTGAACAGAAGCACTATTTCAACATTACTGGTCTCAGAAACCTGTAAACTGACAATCTTGAGCATTGAAGTCTTAACATCTGTTTTTGTGCATATAACTTCTAAACCATTAAAATCTGTCTCTCTGCATTGCAGAAATCATTTTATTTCATAAGACATAAGCATCTTTCAGTTTGGCAAGATTTGCACTGAACATTGAATGAAGCAGCTTTCTCTCATAGAGAGACAAGCTTTTGAGCAGATTTGGGCGAGATTTCACTTCATTTGACCAGAAGCACTATTTCAACATTACTGGTCTCAGAAACCTGTAAACTGACAATCTTGAGCATTGAAGCCCTAACATAAGGTTTTGTGCATGTAACTTCTAACACATTAAAAACTGTCTTACAGCATTGCAAAAACATTGTATTTCATAAGGCATAAGCATCTTTCAGTTTGGCAAGATTTGCACTGAATATTGAATGAAGCAGCTTTCTCTCATAGAGAGACAAGCTTTTGAGCAGATTTGGGCTAGATTTCACTTCATTTGAACAGAAGCACTATTTTAACATTACTGGTCTCAGAAACCTGTAAACTGACAATCTTGAGCATTGAAGTCCTAACATAAGGTTTTGTGCATATAACTTCTAACACATTAAAAACTGTCTTACTGCATTTGCAAAAACATTGTATTTCATAAGGCATAAGCATCTTTCAGTTTGGCAAGATTTGCACTGAACATTGAATGAAGCAGCTCTAACTCACAGAGAGAGAAGCTTTTGAGCAGATTTGGGCTAGATTTCACTTCATTTGAACAGAAGCACTATTTCAACATTACTGGTCTCAGAAACCTGTAAACTGACAATCTTGAGCATTGAAGTCCTAACATCTGTTTTTGTGCATATAACTTCTAACACATTAAAAACTGTTTCACTGCATTGCAAAAATCATTTTATTTCATAAGACATAAGCATCTTTCAGTTTGGCAAGATTTGCACTGAACATTGAATGAAGCACCTCTAACTCACAGAAAGAGAAGCTTTTGAGCAGATTTGGGCTAGATTTCACTTCATTTGTACAGAAGCACTATTTCGACATTACTGGTCTCAGAAACCTGTAAACTGACAATCTTGAGCATTGAAGTCCTAACATAATGTTTTGTGCATGTAACTTCTAACACATTAAAAACTGCCTTACAGCATTGCAAAAACATTGTATTTCATAAGGCATAAGCATCTTTCAGTTTGGCAAGATTTGCACTGAATATTGAATGAAGCAGCTTTCTCTCATAGAGAGACAAGCTTTTGAGCAGATTTGGGCTAGATTTCACTTCATTTGAACAGAAGCACTATTTCAACATTACTGGTCTCAGAAACCTGTAAACTGACAATCTTGAGCATTGAAGTCCTAACATAACGTTTTGTGCATATAACTTCTAACACATTAAAAACTGTCTTACAGCATTGCAAAAACATTGTATTTCATAAGGCATAAGCATCTTTCAGTTTGGCAAGATTTGCACTGAACATTGAATGAAGCAGCTCAAACTCACAGAGAGACAAGCTTTTGAGCAGATTTGGGCTAGATTTCACTTCATTTGAACAGAAGCACTATTTCAACATTACTGGTCTCAGAAACCTGTAAACTGACAATCTTCAGCATTGAAGTCCTAACATAACGTTTTGTGCATATAACTTCTAACACATTAAAAACTGTCTTACAGCATTGCAAAAACATTGTATTTCATAAGGCATAAGCATCTTTCAGTTTGGCAAGATTTGCACTGAACATTGAATGAAGCAGCTCTAACTCACAGAGAGACAAGCTTTTGAGCAGATTTGGGCTAGATTTCACTTCATTTGAACAGAAGCACTATTTCAACATTACTGGTCTCAGAAACCTGTAAACTGACAATCTTGAGCATTGAAGTCCTAACATCTGTTTTTGTGCATATAACTTCTAAACCATTAAAAACTGTCTCTCTGCATTGCAGAAATCATTTTATTTCATAAGACATAAGCATCTTTCAGTTTGGCAAGATTTGCACTGAACATTGAATGAAGCAGCTTTCTCTCATAGAGAGACAAGCTTTTGAGCAGATTTGGGCTAGATTTCACTTCATTTGAACAGAAGCACTATTTCAACATTACTGGTCTCAGAAACCTGTAAACTGACAATCTTGAGCATTGAAGTCCTAACATAACGTTTTGTGCATATAACTTCTAACACATTAAAAACTGTCTTACAGCATTGCAAAAACATTGTATTTCATAAGGCATAAGCATCTTTCAGTTTGGCAAGATTTGCACTGAACATTGAATGAATCAGCTCTAACTCACAGAGAGACAAGCTTTTGAGCAGATTTGGGCTAGATTTCACTTCATTTGAACAGAAGCACTATTTCAACATTACTGGTCTCAGAAACCTGTAAACTGACAATCTTCAGCATTGAAGTCCTAACATAACGTTTTGTGCATATAACTTCTAACACATTAAAAACTGTCTTACAGCATTGCAAAAACATTGTATTTCATAAGGCATAAGCATCTTTCAGTTTGGCAAGATTTGCACTGAACATTGAATGAAGCAGCTCTAACTCACAGAGAGACAAGCTTTTGAGCAGATTTGGGCTAGACTTCACTTCATTTGAACAGAAGCACTATTTCAACATTACTGGTCTCAGAAACCTGTAAACTGACAATCTTGAGCATTGAAGCCCTAACATAAGGTTTTGTGCATGTAACTTCTAACACATTAAAAACTGTCTTACAGCATTGCAAAAACATTGTATTTCATAAGGCATAAGCATCTTTCAGTTTGGCAAGATTTGCACTGAATATTGAATGAAGCAGCTTTCTCTCATAGAGAGACAAGCTTTTGAGCAGATTTGGGCTAGATTTCACTTCATTTGAACAGAAGCACTATTTTAACATTACTGGTCTCAGAAACCTGTAAACTGACAATCTTGAGCATTGAAGTCCTAACATAAGGTTTTGTGCATATAACTTCTAACACATTAAAAACTGTCTTACTGCATTTGCAAAAACATTGTATTTCATAAGGCATAAGCATCTTTCAGTTTGGCAAGATTTGCACTGAACATTGAATGAAGCAGCTCTAACTCACAGAGAGAGAAGCTTTTGAGCAGATTTGGGCTAGATTTCACTTCATTTGAACAGAAGCACTATTTCAACATTACTGGTCTCAGAAACCTGTAAACTGACAATCTTGAGAATTGAAGTCCTAACATCTGTTTTTGTGCATATAACTTCTAACACATTAAAAACTGTATCACTGCATTGCAAAAATCATTTTATTTCATAAGACATAAGCATCTTTCAGTTTGGCAAGATTTGCACTGAACATTGAATGAAGCACCTCTAACTCACAGAGAGAGAAGCTTTTGAGCAGATTTGGGCTAGATTTCACTTCATTTGAACAGAAGCACTATTTCAACATTACTGGTCTCAGAAACCTGTAAACTGACAATCTTGAGCATTGAAGTCCTAACATAATGTTTTGTGCATGTAACTTCTAACACATTAAAAACTGTCTTACAGCATTGCAAAAACATTGTATTTCATAAGGCATAAGCATCTTTCAGTTTGGCAAGATTTGCACTGAATATTGAATGAAGCAGCTTTCTCTCATAGAGAGACAAGCTTTTGAGCAGATTTGGGCTAGATTTCACTTCATTTGAACAGAAGCACTATTTCAACATTACTGGTCTCAGAAACCTGTAAACAGACAATCTTGAGCATTGAAGTCCTAACATAACGTTTTGTGCATATAACTTCTAACACATTAAAAACTGTCTTACAGCATTGCAAAAACATTGTATTTCATAAGGCATAAGCATCTTTCAGTTTGGCAAGATTTGCACTGAACATTGAATGAAGCAGCTCTAACTCACAGAGAGACAAGCTTTTGAGCAGATTTGGACTAGATTTCACTTCATTTGAACAGAAGCACTATTTCAACATTACTGGTCTCAGAAACCTGTAAACTGACAATCTTCAGCATTGAAGTCCTAACATAACGTTTTGTGCATATAACTTCTAACACATTAAAAACTGTCTCACTGCATTGCAGAAATCATTTTATTTCATAAGACATAAGCTTCTTTCAATTTGGCAAGATTTGCACTGAACATTGAATGAAGCACCTCTAACTCACAGAGAGAGAAGCTTTTGAGCAGATTTGGGCTAGATTTCACTTCATTTGAACAGAAGCACTATTTCAACATTACTGGTCTCAGAAACCTGTAAACTGACCATCTTGAGCATTGAAGTCTTAACATCTGTTTTTGTGCATATAACTTCTAAACCATTAAAATCTGTCTCTCTGCATTGCAGAAATCATTTTATTTCATAAGACATAAGCATCTTTCAGTTTGGCAAGATTTGCACTGAACATTGAATGAAGCAGCTTTCTCTCATAGAGAGACAAGCTTTTGAGCAGATTTGGGCGAGATTTCACTTCATTTGACCAGAAGCACTATTTCAACATTACTGGTCTCAGAAACCTGTAAACTGACAATCTTGAGCATTGAAGCCCTAACATAAGGTTTTGTGCATGTAACTTCTAACACATTAAAAACTGTCTTACAGCATTGCAAAAACATTGTATTTCATAAGGCATAAGCATCTTTCAGTTTGGCAAGATTTGCACTGAATATTGAATGAAGCAGCTTTCTCTCATAGAGAGACAAGCTTTTGAGCAGATTTGGGCTAGATTTCACTTCATTTGAACAGAAGCACTATTTTAACATTACTGGTCTCAGAAACCTGTAAACTGACAATCTTGAGCATTGAAGTCCTAACATAAGGTTTTGTGCATATAACTTCTAACACATTAAAAACTGTCTTACTGCATTTGCAAAAACATTGTATTTCATAAGGCATAAGCATCTTTCAGTTTGGCAAGATTTGCACTGAACATTGAATGAAGCAGCTCTAACTCACAGAGAGAGAAGCTTTTGAGCAGATTTGGGCTAGATTTCACTTCATTTGAACAGAAGCACTATTTCAACATTACTGGTCTCAGAAACCTGTAAACTGACAATCTTGAGCATTGAAGTCCTAACATCTGTTTTTGTGCATGTAACTTCTAACACATTAAAAACTGTTTCACTGCATTGCAAAAATCATTTTATTTCATAAGACATAAGCATCTTTCAGTTTGGCAAGATTTGCACTGAACATTGAATGAAGCACCTCTAACTCACAGAGAGAGAAGCTTTTGAGCAGATTTGGGCTAGATTTCACTTCATTTGTACAGAAGCACTATTTCAACATTACTGGTCTCAGAAACCTGTAAACTGACAATCTTGAGCATTGAAGTCCTAACATAATGTTTTGTGCATGTAACTTCTAACACATTAAAAACTACCTTACAGCATTGCAAAAACATTGTATTTCATAAGGCATAAGCATCTTTCAGTTTGGCAAGATTTGCACTGAATATTGAATGAAGCAGCTTTCTCTCATAGAGAGACAAGCTTTTGAGCAGATTTGGGCTAGATTTCACTTCATTTGAACAGAAGCACTATTTCAACATTACTGGTCTCAGAAACCTGTAAACTGACAATCTTGAGCATTGAAGTCCTAACATAACGTTTTGTGCATATAACTTCTAACACATTAAAAACTGTCTTACAGCATTGCAAAAACATTGTATTTCATAAGGCATAAGCATCTTTCAGTTTGGCAAGATTTGCACTGAACATTGAATGAAGCAGCTCTAACTCACAGAGAGACAAGCTTTTGAGCAGATTTGGGCTAGATTTCACTTCATTTGAACAGAAGCACTATTTCAACATTACTGGTCTCAGAAACCTGTAAACTGACAATCTTCAGCATTGAAGTCCTAACATAACGTTTGGTGCATATAACTTCTAACACATTAAAAACTGTCTTACAGCATTGCAAAAACATTGTATTTCATAAGGCATAAGCATCTTTCAGTTTGGCAAGATTTGCACTGAACATTGAATGAAGCAGCTCTAACTCACAGAGAGACAAGCTTTTGAGCAGATTTGGGCTAGATTTCACTTCATTTGAACAGAAGCACTATTTCAACATTACTGGTCTCAGAAACCTGTAAACTGACAATCTTGAGCATTGAAGTCCTAACATCTGTTTTTGTGCATATAACTTCTAAACCATTAAAAACTGTCTCTCTGCATTGCAGAAATCATTTTATTTCATAAGACATAAGCATCTTTCAGTTTGGCAAGATTTGCACTGAACATTGAATGAAGCAGCTTTCTCTCTTTTAGAGACAAGCTTTTGAGCAGATTTGGGCTAGATTTCACTTCATTTGAACAGAAGCACTATTTCAACATTACTGGTCTCAGAAACCTGTAAACTGACAATCTTGAGCATTGAAGTCCTAACATAACGTTTTGTGCATATAACTTCTAACACATTAAAAACTGTCTTACAGCATTGCAAAAACATTGTATTTCATAAGGCATAAGCATCTTTCAGTTTGGCAAGATTTGCATTGAACATTGAATGAAGCAGCTCTAACTCACAGAGAGACAAGCTTTTGAGCAGATTTGGGCTAGATTTCACTTCATTTGAACAGAAGCACTATTTCAACATTACTGGTCTCAGAAACCTGTAAACTGACAATCTTGAGCATTGAAGCCCTAACATAAGGTTTTGTGCATGTAACTTCTAACACATTAAAAACTGTCTTACAGCATTGCAAAAACATTGTATTTCATAAGGCATAAGCATCTTTCAGTTTGGCAAGATTTTCACTGAATATTGAATGAAGCAGCTTTCTCTCATAGAGAGACAAGCTTTTGAGCAGATTTGGGCTAGATTTCACTTCATTTGAACAGAAGCACTATTTTAACATTACTGGTCTCAGAAACCTGTAAACTGACAATCTTGAGCATTGAAGTCCTAACATAAGGTTTTGTGCATATAACTTCTAACACATTAAAAACTGTCTTACTGCATTTGCAAAAACATTGTATTTCATAAGGCATAAGCATCTTTCAGTTTGGCAAGATTTGCACTGAACATTGAATGAAGCAGCTCTAACTCACAGAGAGAGAAGCTTTTGAGCAGATTTGGGCTAGATTTCACTTCATTTGAACAGAAGCACTATTTCAACATTACTGGTCTCAGAAACCTGTAAACTGACAATCTTGAGCATTGAAGTCCTAACATCTGTTTTTGTGCATATAACTTCTAACACATTAAAAACTGTCTCACTGCATTGCAAAAATCATTTTATTTCATAAGACATAAGCATCTTTCAGTTTGGCAAGATTTGCACTGAACATTGAATGAAGCACCTCTAACTCACAGAGAGAGAAGCTTTTGAGCAGATTTGGGCTAGATTTCACTTCATTTGTACAGAAGCACTATTTCAACATTACTGGTCTCAGAAACCTGTAAACTGACAATCTTGAGCATTGAAGTCCTAACATAATGTTTTGTGCATGTAACTTCTAACACATTAAAAACTGTCTTACAGCATTGCAAAAACATTGTATTTCATAAGGCATAAGCATCTTTCAGTTTGGCAAGATTTGCACTGAATATTGAATGAAGCAGCTTTCTCTCATAGAGAGACAAGCTTTTGAGCATATTTGGGCTAGATTTCACTTCATTTGAATAGAAGCACTATTTCAACATTACTGGTCTCAGAAACCTGTAAACTGACAATCTTGAGCATTGAAGTCCTAACATAACGTTTTGTGCATATAACTTCTAACACATTAAAAACTGTCTTACAGCATTGCAAAAACATTGTATTTCATAAGGCATAAGCATCTTTCAGTTTGGCAAGATTTGCACTGAACATTGAATGAAGCAGCTCTAACTCACAGAGAGACAAGCTTTTGAGCAGATTTGGACTAGATTTCACTTCATTTGAACAGAAGCACTATTTCAACATTACTGGTCTCAGAAACCTGTAAACTGACAATCTTCAGCATTGAAGTCCTAACATAACGTTTTGTGCATATAACTTCTAACACATTAAAAACTGTCTTACAGCATTGCAAAAACATTGTATTTCATAAGGCATAAGCATCTTTCAGTTTGGCAAGATTTGCACTGAACATTGAATGAAGCAGCTCTAACTCACAGAGAGACAAGCTTTTGAGCAGATTTGGGCTAGATTTCACTTCATTTGAACAGAAGCACTATTTCAACATTACTGGTCTCAGAAACCTGTAAACTGACAATCTTGAGCATTGAAGTCCTAACATCTGTTTTTGTGCATATAACTTCTAAACCATTAAAAACTGTCTCTCTGCATTGCAGAAATCATTTTATTTCATAAGACATAAGCATCTTTCAGTTTGGCAAGATTTGCACTGAACATTGAATGAAGCAGCTTTCTCTCATAGAGAGACAAGCTTTTGAGCAGATTTGGGCTAGATTTCACTTCATTTGAACAGAAGCACTATTTTAACATTACTGGTCTCAGAAACCTGTAAACTGACAATCTTGAGCATTGAAGTCCTAACATAACGTTTTGTGCATATAACTTCTAACACATTAAAAACTGTCTTACAGCATTGCAAAAACATTGTATTTCATAAGGCATAAGCATCTTTCAGTTTGGCAAGATTTGCACTGAACATTGAATGAAGCAGCTTTCTCTCATAGAGAGACAAGCTTTTGAGCAGATTTGGGCTAGATTTCACTTCATTTGAACAGAAGCACTATTTCAACATTACTGGTCTCAGAAACCTGTAAACTGACAATCTTGAGCATTGAAGTCCTAACATAACGTTTTGTGCATATAACTTCTAACACATTAAAAACTGTCTTACAGCATTGCAAAAACATTGTATTTCATAAGGCATAAGCATCTTTCAGTTTGGCAAGATTTGCACTGAACATTGAATGAAGCAGCTCTAACTCACAGAGAGACAAGCTTTTGAGCAGATTTGGGCTAGATTTCACTTCATTTGAACAGAAGCACTATTTCAACATTACTGGTCTCAGAAACCTGTAAACTGACAATCTTGAGCATTGAAGTCCTAACATAAGGTTTTGTGCATATAACTTCTAACACATTAAAAACTGTCTTACTGCATTTGCAAAAACATTGTATTTCATAAGGCATAAGCATCTTTCAGTTTGGCAAGATTTGCACTAAACATTGAATGAAGCAGCTCTAACTCACAGAGAGACAAGCTTTTGAGCAGATTTGGGCTAGATTTCACTTCATTTGAACAGAAGCACTATTTCAACATTACTGGTCTCAGAAACCTGTAAACTGACAATCTTGAGCATTGAAGTCCTAACATAAGGTGTTGTGCATATAACTTCTAACACATTAAAAACTGTCTTACAGCATTTGCAAAAACATTGTATTTCATAAGGCATAAGCATCTTTCAGTTTGGCAAGATTTGCACTGAACATTGAATGAAGCAGCTCTATCTCACAGAGAGACAAGCTTTTGAGCAGATTTGGGCTAGATTTCACTTCATTTGAACAGAAGCACTATTTCAACATTACTGGTCTCAGAAACCTGTAAACTGACAATCTTGAGCATTGAAGTCCTAACATAACGTTTTGTGCATATAACTTCTAACACATTAAAAACTGTCTTACAGCATTGCAAAAACATTGTATTTCATAAGGCATAAGCATCTTTCAGTTTGGCAAGATTTGCACTGAACATTGAATGAAGCAGCTTTCTCTCATAGAGAGACAAGCTTTTGAGCAGATTTGGGCTAGATTTCACTTCATTTGAACAGAAGCACTATTTCAACATTACTGGTCTCAGAAACCTGTAAACTGACAATCTTGAGCATTGAAGTCCTAACATAACGTTTTGTGCATATAACTTCTAACACATTAAAAACTGTCTTACAGCATTGCAAAAACATTGTATTTCATAAGGCATAAGCATCTTTCAGTTTGGCAAGATTTGCACTGAACATTGAATGAAGCAGCTCTAACTCACAGAGAGACAAGCTTTTGAGCAGATTTGGGCTAGATTTCACTTCATTTGAACAGAAGCACTATTTCAACATTACTGGTCTCAGAAACCTGTAAACTGACAATCTTGAGCATTGAAGTCCTAACATAAGGTTTTGTGCATATAACTTCTAACACATTAAAAACTGTCTTACTGCATTTGCAAAAACATTGTATTTCATAAGGCATAAGCATCTTTCAGTTTGGCAAGATTTGCACTAAACATTGAATGAAGCAGCTCTAACTCACAGAGAGACAAGCTTTTGAGCAGATTTGGGCTAGATTTCACTTCATTTGAACAAAAGCACTATTTCAACATTACTGGTCTCAGAAACCTGTAAACTGACAATCTTGAGCATTGAAGTCTTAACATCTGTTTTTGTGCATATAACTTCTAAACCATTAAAATCTGTCTCTCTGCATTGCAGAAATCATTTTATTTCATAAGACATAAGCATCTTTCAGTTTGGCAAGATTTGCACTGAACATTGAATGAAGCAGCTTTCTCTCATAGAGAGACAAGCTTTTGAGCAGATTTGGGCGAGATTTCACTTAATTTGACCAGAAGCACTATTTCAACATTACTGGTCTCAGAAACCTGTAAACTGACAATCTTGAGCATTGAAGCCCTAACATAAGGTTTTGTGCATGTAACTTCTAACACATTAAAAACTGTCTTACAGCATTGCAAAAACATTGTATTTCATAAGGCATAAGCATCTTTCAGTTTGGCAAGATTTGCACTGAATATTGAATGAAGCAGCTTTCTCTCATAGAGAGACAAGCTTTTGAGCAGATTTGGGCTAGATTTCACTTCATTTGAACAGAAGCACTATTTTAACATTACTGGTCTCAGAAACCTGTAAACTGACAATCTTGAGCATTGAAGTCCTAACATAAGGTTTTGTGCATATAACTTCTAACACATTAAAAACTGTCTTACTGCATTTGCAAAAACATTGTATTTCATAAGGCATAAGCATCTTTCAGTTTGGCAAGATTTGCACTGAACATTGAATGAATCAGCTCTAACTCACAGAGAGAGAAGCTTTTGAGCAGATTTGGGCTAGATTTCACTTCATTTGAACAGAAGCACTATTTCAACATTACTGGTCTCAGAAACCTGTAAACTGACAATCTTGAGCATTGAAGTCCTAACATCTGTTTTTGTGCATATAACTTCTAACACATTAAAAACTGTCTCACTGCATTGCAGAAATCATTTTATTTCATAAGACATAAGCATCTTTCAGTTTGGCAAGATTTGCACTGAACATTGAATGAAGCACGTCTAACTCACAGAGAGAGAAGCTTTTGAGCAGATTTGGGCTAGATTTCACTTCATTTGAACAGAAGCACTATTTCAGCATTACTGGTCTCAGAAACCTGTAAACTGACAATCTTGAGCATTGAAGTCCTAACATAAGGTTTTGTGCATATAACTTCTAACACATTAAAAACTGTCTTACTGCATTTGCAAAAACATTGTATTTCATAAGGCATAAGCATCTTTCAGTTTGGCAAGATTTGCACTAAACATTGAATGAAGCAGCTCTAACTCACAGAGAGACAAGCTTTTGAGCAGATTTGGGCTAGATTTCACTTCATTTGAACAGAAGCACTATTTCAACATTACTGGTCTCAGAAACCTGTAAACTGACAATCTTGAGCATTGAAGTCCTAACATAAGGTTTTGTGCATATAACTTCTAACACATTAAAAACTGTCTTACTGCATTTGCAAAAACATTGTATTTCATAAGGCATAAGCATCTTTCAGTTTGGCTAGAGTTGCACTGAACATTGAATGAAGCAGCTCTAACTCACAGAGAGAGAAGCTTTTGAGCAGATTTGGGCTAGATTTCACTTCATTTGAACAGAAGCACTATTTCAACATTACTGGTCTCAGAAACCTGTAAACTGACAATCTTGAGCATTGAAGTCCTAACATCTGTTTTTGTGCATATAACTTCTAACACATTAAAAACTGTTTCACTGCATTGCAAAAATCATTTTATTTCATAAGACATAAGCATCTTTCAGTTTGGCAAGATTTGCACTGAACATTGAATGAAGCACCTCTAACTCACAGAGAGAGAAGCTTTTGAGCAGATTTGGGCTAGATTTCACTTCATTTGTACAGAAGCACTATTTCAACATTACTGGTCTCAGAAACCTGTAAACTGACAATCTTGAGCATTGAAGTCCTAACATAATGTTTTGTGCATGTAACTCCTAACACATTAAAAACTGCCTTACAGCATTGCAAAAACATTGTATTTCATAAGGCATAAGCATCTTTCAGTTTGGCAAGATTTGCACTGAATATTGAATGAAGCAGCTTTCTCTCATAGAGAGACAAGCTTTTGAGCAGATTTGGGCTAGATTTCACTTCATTTGAACAGAAGCACTATTTCAACATTACTGGTCTCAGAAACCTGTAAACTGACAATCTTGAGCATTGAAGTCCTAACATAACGTTTTGTGCATATAACTTCTAACACATTAAAAACTGTCTTACAGCATTGCAAAAACATTGTATTTCATAAGGCATAAGCATCTTTCAGTTTGGCAAGATTTGCACTGAACATTGAATGAAGCAGCTCTAACTCACAGAGAGACAAGCTTTTGAGCAGATTTGGGCTAGATTTCACTTCATTTGAACAGAAGCACTATTTCAACATTACTGGTCTCAGAAACCTGTAAACTGACAATCTTCAGCATTGAAGTCCTAACATAACGTTTTGTGCATATAACTTCTAACACATTAAAAACTGTCTTACAGCATTGCAAAAACATTGTATTTCATAAGGCATAAGCATCTTTCAGTTTGGCAAGATTTGCACTGAACATTCAATGAAGCAGCTCTAACTCACAGAGAGACAAGCTTTTGAGCAGATTTGGGCTAGATTTCACTTCATTTGAACAGAAGCACTATTTCAACATTACTGGTCTCAGAAACCTGTAAACTGACAATCTTGAGCATTGAAGTCCTAACATCTGTTTTTGTGCATATAACTTCTAAACCATTAAAAACTGTCTCTCTGCATTGCAGAAATCATTTTATTTTATAAGACATAAGCATCTTTCAGTTTGGCAAGATTTGCACTGAACATTGAATGAAGCAGCTTTCTCTCATAGAGAGACAAGCTTTTGAGCAGATTTGGGCTAGATTTCACTTCATTTGAACAGAAGCACTATTTCAACATTACTGGTCTCAGAAACCTGTAAACTGACAATCTTGAGCATTGAAGTCCTAACATAACGTTTTGTGCATATAACTTCTAACACATTAAAAACTGTCTTACAGCATTGCAAAAACATTGTATTTCATAAGGCATAAGCATCTTTCAGTTTGGCAAGATTTGCACTGAACATTGAATGAAGCAGCTCTAACTCACAGAGAGACAAGCTTTTGAGCAGATTTGGGCTAGATTTCACTTCATTTGAACAGAAGCACTATTTCAACATTACTGGTCTCAGAAACCTGTAAACTGACAATCTTCAGCATTGAAGTCCTAACATAACGTTTTGTGCATATAACTTCTAACACATTAAAAACTGTCTTACAGCATTGCAAAAACATTGTATTTCATAAGGCATAAGCATCTTTCAGTTTGGCAAGATTTGCACTGAACATTGAATGAAGCAGCTCTAACTCACAGAGAGACAAGCTTTTGAGCAGATTTGGGCTAGATTTCACTTCATTTGAACAGAAGCACTATTTCAACATTACTGGTCTCAGAAACCTGTAAACTGACAATCTTGAGCATTGAAGCCCTAACATAAGGTTTTGTGCATGTAACTTCTAACACATTAAAAACTGTCTTACAGCATTGCAAAAACATTGTATTTCATAAGGCATAAGCATCTTTCAGTTTGGCAAGATTTGCACTGAACATTGAATGAAGCAGCTCTATCTCACAGAGAGACAAGTTTTGAGCAGATTTGGGCTAGATTTCACTTCATTTGAACAAAAGCAATATTTTAACATTACTGGTCTCAGAAACCTGTAAATAGACAATCTTGAGCATTGAAGTCCTAACATCTGTTTTTGTGCATATAACTTCTAACACATTAAAAACTGTCTCACTGCATTGCAGAAATCATTTTATTTCATAAGACATAAGCATCTTTCAGTTTGGCAAGATTTGCACTGCACATTGAATGAAGCACGTCTAACTCACAGAGAGAGAAGCTTTTGAGCAGATTTGGGCTAGATTTCACTTCATTTGAACAGAAGCACTATTTCAACATTACTGGTCTCAGAAACCTGTAAACTGACAATCTTGAGCATTGAAGCCCTAACATAAGGTTTTGTGCATATAACTTCTAAACCATTAAAAACTGTCTCTCTGCATTGCAGAAATCATTTTATTTCATAAGACATAAGCATCTTTCAGTTTGGCAAGATTTGCACTGAACATTGAATGAAGCAGCTTTCTCTCATAGAGAGACAAGCTTTTGAGCAGATTTGGGCTAGATTTCACTTCATTTGAACAGAAGCACTATTTCAACATTACTGGTCTCAGAAACCTGTAAACTGACAATCTTGAGCATTGAAGTCCTAACATAACGTTTTGTGCATATAACTTCTAACACATTAAAAACTGTCTTACAGCATTGCAAAAACATTGTATTTCATAAGGCATAAGCATCTTTCAGTTTGGCAAGATTTGCACTGAACATTGAATGAAGCAGCTCTAACTCACAGAGAGACAAGCTTTTGAGCAGATTTGGGCTAGATTTCACTTCATTTGAACAGAAGCACTATTTCAACATTACTGGTCTCAGAAACCTGTAAACTGACAATCTTCAGCATTGAAGTCCTAACATAACGTTTTGTGCATATAACTTCTAACACATTAAAAACTGTCTTACAGCATTGCAAAAACATTGTATTTCATAAGGCATAAGCATCTTTCAGTTTGGCAAGATTTGCACTGAACATTGAATGAAGCAGCTCTAACTCACAGAGAGACAAGCTTTTGAGCAGATTTGGGCTAGATTTCACTTCATTTGAACAGAAGCACTATTTCAACATTACTGGTCTCAGAAACCTGTAAACTGACAATCTTGAGCATTGAAGTCCTAACATAAGGTTTTGTGCATATAACTTCTAACACATTAAAAACTGTCTTACTGCATTTGCAAAAACATTGTATTTCATAAGGCATAAGCATCTTTCAGTTTGGCTAGATTTGCACTGAACATTGAATGAAGCAGCTCTAACTCACAGAGAGAGAAGCTTTTGAGCAGATTTGGGCTAGATTTCACTTCATTTGAACAGAAGCACTATTTCAACATTACTGGTCTCAGAAACCTGTAAACTGACAATCTTGAGCATTGAAGTCCTAACATCTGTTTTTGTGCATATAACTTCTAACACATTAAAAACTGTTTCACTGCATTGCAAAAATCATTTTATTTCATAAGACATAAGCATCTTTCAGTTTGGCAAGATTTGCACTGAACATTGAATGAAGCACCTCCAACTCACAGAGAGAGAAGCTTTTGAGCAGATTTGGGCTAGATTTCACTTCATTTGTACAGAAGCACTATTTCAACATTACTGGTCTCAGAAACCTGTAAACTGACAATCTTGAGCATTGAAGTCCTAACATAATGTTTTGTGCATGTAACTTCTAACACATTAAAAACTGCCTTACAGCATTGCAAAAACATTGTATTTCATAAGGCATAAGCATCTTTCAGTTTGGCAAGATTTGCACTGAATATTGAATGAAGCAGCTTTCTCTCATAGAGAGACAAGCTTTTGAGCAGATTTGGGCTAGATTTCACTTCATTTGAACAGAAGCACTATTTCAACATTACTGGTCTCAGAAACCTGTAAACTGACAATCTTGAGCATTGAAGTCCTAACATAACGTTTTGTGCATATAACTTCTAACACATTAAAAACTGTCTTACAGCATTGCAAAAACATTGTATTTCATAAGGCATAAGCATCTTTCAGTTTGGCAAGATTTGCACTGAACATTGAATGAAGCAGCTCTAACTCACAGAGAGACAAGCTTTTGAGCAGATTTGGGCTAGATTTCACTTCATTTGAACAGAAGCACTATTTCAACATTACTGGTCTCAGAAACCTGTAAACTGACAATCTTCAGCATTGAAGTCCTAACATAACGTTTTGTGCATATAACTTCTAACACATTAAAAACTGTCTTACAGCATTGCAAAAACATTGTATTTCATAAGGCATAAGCATCTTTCAGTTTGGCAAGATTTGCACTGAACATTGAATGAAGCAGCTCTAACTCACAGAGAGACAAGCTTTTGAGCAGATTTGGGCTAGATTTCACTTCATTTGAACAGAAGCACTATTTCAACATTACTGGTCTCAGAAACCTGTAAACTGACAATCTTGAGCATTGAAGTCCTAACATAACGTTTTGTGCATATAACTTCTAACACATTAAAAACTGTCTTACAGCATTGCAAAAACATTGTATTTCATAAGGCATAAGCATCTTTCAGTTTGGCAAGATTTGCACTGAACATTGAATGAAGCAGCTCTAACTCACAGAGAGACAAGCTTTTGAGCAGATTTGGGCTAGATTTCACTTCATTTGAACAGAAGCACTATTTCAACATTACTGGTCTCAGAAACCTGTAAACTGACAATCTTGAGCATTGAAGTCCTAACATAAGGTTTTGTGCATATAACTTCTAACACATTAAAAACTGTCTTACTGCATTTGCAAAAACATTGTATTTCATAAGGCATAAGCATCTTTCAGTTTGGCAAGATTTGCACTAAACATTGAATGAAGCAGCTCTAACTCACAGAGAGACAAGCTTTTGAGCAGATTTGGGCTAGATTTCACTTCATTTGAACAGAAGCACTATTTCAACATTACTGGTCTCAGAAACCTGTAAACTGACAATCTTGAGCATTGAAGTCCTAACATAAGGTGTTGTGCATATAACTTCTAACACATTAAAAACTGTCTTACAGCATTTGCAAAAACATTGTATTTCATAAGGCATAAGCATCTTTCAATTTGGCAAGATTTGCACTGAACATTGAATGAAGCACCTCTAACTCACAGAGAGAGAAGCTTTTGAGCAGATTTGGGCTAGATTTCACTTCATTTGAACAGAAGCACTATTTCAACATTACTGGTCTCAGAAACCTGTAAACTGACAATTTTGAGCATTGAAGTCTTAACATCTGTTTTTGTGCATATAACTTCTAAACCATTAAAATCTGTCTCTCTGCATTGCAGAAATCATTTTATTTCATAAGACATAAGCATCTTTCAGTTTGGCAAGATTTGCACTGAACATTGAATGAAGCAGCTTTCTCTCATAGAGAGACAAGCTTTTGAGCAGATTTGGGCGAGATTTCACTTCATTTGACCAGAAGCACTATTTCAACATTACTGGTCTCAGAAACCTGTGAACTGACAATCTTGAGCATTGAAGCCCTAACATAAGGTTTTGTGCATGTAACTTCTAACACATTAAAAACTGTCTTACAGCATTGCAAAAACATTGTATTTCATAAGGCATAAGCATCTTTCAGTTTGGCAAGATTTGCACTGAACATTGAATGAAGCACCTCTAACTCACAGAGAGAGAAGCTTTTGAGCAGATTTGGGCTAGATTTCACTTCATTTGTACAGAAGCACTATTTCAACATTACTGGTCTCAGAAACCTGTAAACTGACAATCTTGAGCATTGAAGTCCTAACATCTGTTTTTGTGCATATAACTTCTAACACATTAAAAACTGTCTCACTGCATTGCAGAAATCATTTTATTTCATAAGACATAAGCATCTTTCAGTTTGGCAAGATTTGCACTGAACATTGAATGAAGCACGTCTAACTCACAGAGAGAGAAGCTTTTGAGCAGATTTGGGCTAGATTTCACTTCATTTGAACAGAAGCACTATTTCAACATTACTGGTCTCAGAAACCTGTAAACTGACAATCTTGAGCATTGAAGTCCTAACATAAGGTTTTGTGCATATAACTTCTAACACATTAAAAACTGTCTTACTGCATTTGCAAAAACATTGTATTTCATAAGGCATAAGCATCTTTCAGTTTGGCAAGATTTGCACTAAACATTGAATGAAGCAGCTCTAACTCACAGAGAGACAAGCTTTTGAGCAGATTTGGGCTAGATTTCACTTCATTTGAACAGAAGCACTATTTCAACATTACTGGTCTCAGAAACCTGTAAACTGACAATCTTGAGCATTGAAGTCCTAACATAAGGTGTTGTGCATATAACTTCTAACACATTAAAAACTGTCTTACAGCATTTGCAAAAACATTGTATTTCATAAGGCATAAGCATCTTTCAGTTTGGCAAGATTTGCACTGAACATTGAATGAAGCAGCTCTATCTCACAGAGAGACAAGCTTTTGAGTAGATTTGGGCTAGATTTCACTTCATTTGAACAAAAGCAATATTTTAACATTACTGGTCTCAGAAACCTGTAAATAGACAATCTTGAGCATTGAAGTCCTAACATCTGTTTTTGTGCATATAACTTCTAACACATTAAAAACTGTCTCACTGCATTGCAGAAATCATTTTATTTCATAAGACATAAGCTTCTTTCAATTTGGCAAGATTTGCACTGAACATTGAATGAAGCACCTCTAACTCACAGAGAGAGAAGCTTTTGAGCAGATTTGGGCTAGATTTCACTTCATTTGAACAGAAGCACTATTTCAACATTACTGGTCTCAGAAACCTGTAAACTGACAATCTTGAGCATTGAAGTCTTAACATCTGTTTTTGTGCATATAACTTCTAAACCATTAAAATCTGTCTCTCTGCATTGCAGAAATCATTTTATTTCATAAGACATAAGCATCTTTCAGTTTGGCAAGATTTGCACTGAACATTGAATGAAGCAGCTTTCTCTCATAGAGAGACAAGCTTTTGAGCAGATTTGGGCGAGATTTCACTTCATTTGACCAGAAGCACTATTTCAACATTACTGGTCTCAGAAACCTGTGAACTGACAATCTTGAGCATTGAAGCCCTAACATAAGGTTTTGTGCATGTAACTTCTAACACATTAAAAACTGTCTTACAGCATTGCAAAAACATTGTATTTCATAAGGCATAAGCATCTTTCAGTTTGGCAAGATTTGCACTGAATATTGAATGAAGCAGCTTTCTCTCATAGAGAGACAAGCTTTTGAGCAGATTTGGGCTAGATTTCACTTCATTTGAACAGAAGCACTATTTTAACATTACTGGTCTCAGAAACCTGTAAACTGACAATCTTGAGCATTGAAGTCCTAACATAAGGTTTTGTGCATATAACTTCTAACACATTAAAAACTGTCTTACTGCATTTGCAAAAACATTGTATTTCATAAGGCATAAGCATCTTTCAGTTTGGCAAGATTTGCACTGAACATTGAATGAAGCAGCTCTAACTCACAGAGAGAGAAGCTTTTGAGCAGATTTGGGCTAGATTTCACTTCATTTGAACAGAAGCACTATTTCAACATTACTGGTCTCAGAAACCTGTAAACTGACAATCTTGAGCATTGAAGTCCTAACATAAGGTTTTGTGCATATAACTTCTAACACATTAAAAACTGTCTTACTGCATTTGCAAAAACATTGTATTTCATAAGGCATAAGCATCTTTCAGTTTGGCAAGATTTGCACTAAACATTGAATGAAGCAGCTCTAACTCACAGAGAGACAAGCTTTTGAGCAGATTTGGGCTAGATTTCACTTCATTTGAACAGAAGCACTATTTCAACATTACTGGTCTCAGAAACCTGTAAACTGACAATCTTGAGCATTGAAGTCCTAACATAAGGTTTTGTGCATATAACTTCTAACACATTAAAAACTGTCTTACTGCATTTGCAAAAACATTGTATTTCATAAGGCATAAGCATCTTTCAGTTTGGCTAGATTTGCACTGAACATTGAATGAAGCAGCTCTAACTCACAGAGAGAGAAGCTTTTGAGCAGATTTGGGCTAGATTTCACTTCATTTGAACAGAAGCACTATTTCAACATTACTGGTCTCAGAAACCTGTAAACTGACAATCTTGAGCATTGAAGTCCTAACATCTGTTTTTGTGCATATAACTTCTAACACATTAAAAACTGTTTCACTGCATTGCAAAAATCATTTTATTTCATAAGACATAAGCATCTTTCAGTTTGGCAAGATTTGCACTGAACATTGAATGAAGCACCTCTAACTCACAGAGAGAGAAGCTTTTGAGCAGATTTGGGCTAGATTTCACTTCATTTGTACAGAAGCACTATTTCAACATTACTGGTCTCAGAAACCTGTAAACTGACAATCTTGAGCATTGAAGTCCTAACATAATGTTTTGTGCATGTAACTTCTAACACATTAAAAACTGCCTTACAGCATTGCAAAAACATTGTATTTCATAAGGCATAAGCATCTTTCAGTTTGGCAAGATTTGCACTGAATATTGAATGAAGCAGCTTTCTCTCATAGAGAGACAAGCTTTTGAGCAGATTTGGGCTAGATTTCACTTCATTTGAACAGAAGCACTATTTCAACATTACTGGTCTCAGAAACCTGTAAACTGACAATCTTGAGCATTGAAGTCCTAACATAACGTTTTGTGCATATAACTTCTAACACATTAAAAACTGTCTTACAGCATTGCAAAAACATTGTATTTCATAAGGCATAAGCATCTTTCAGTTTGGCAAGATTTGCACTGAACATTGAATGAAGCAGCTCTAACTCACAGAGAGACAAGCTTTTGAACAGATTTGGGCTAGATTTCACTTCATTTGAACAGAAGCACTATTTCAACATTACTGGTCTCAGAAACCTGTAAACTGACAATCTTCAGCATTGAAGTCCTAACATAACGTTTTGTGCATATAACTTCTAACACATTAAAAACTGTCTTACAGCATTGCAAAAACATTGTATTTCATAAGGCATAAGCATCTTTCAGTTTGGCAAGATTTGCACTGAACATTGAATGAAGCAGCTCTAACTCACAGAGAGACAAGCTTTTGAGCAGATTTGGGCTAGATTTCACTTCATTTGAACAGAAGCACTATTTCAACATTACTGGTCTCAGAAACCTGTAAACTGACAATCTTGAGCATTGAAGTCCTAACATCTGTTTTTGTGCATATAACTTCTAAACCATTAAAAACTGTCTCTCTGCATTGCAGAAATCATTTTATTTCATAAGACATAAGCATCTTTCAGTTTGGCAAGATTTGCACTGAACATTGAATGAAGCAGCTTTCTCTCATAGAGAGACAAGCTTTTGAGCAGATTTGGGCTAGATTTCACTTCATTTGAACAGAAGCACTATTTCAACATTACTGGTCTCAGAAACCTGTAAACTGACAATCTTGAGCATTGAAGTCCTAACATAACGTTTTGTGCATATAACTTCTAACACATTAAAAACTGTCTTACAGCATTGCAAAAACATTGTATTTCATAAGGCATAAGCATCTTTCAGTTTGGCAAGATTTGCACTGAACATTGAATGAAGCAGCTCTAACTCACAGAGAGACAAGCTTTTGAGCAGATTTGGGCTAGATTTCACTTCATTTGAACAGAAGCACTATTTCAACATTACTGGTCTCAGAAACCTGTAAACTGACAATCTTCAGCATTGAAGTCCTAACATAACGTTTTGTGCATATAACTTCTAACACATTAAAAACTGTCTTACAGCATTGCAAAAACATTGTATTTCATAAGGCATAAGCATCTTTCAGTTTGGCAAGATTTGCACTGAACATTGAATGAAGCAGCTCTAACTCACAGAGAGACAAGCTTTTGAGCAGATTTGGGCTAGATTTCACTTCATTTGAACAGAAGCACTATTTCAACATTACTGGTCTCAGAAACCTGTAAACTGACAATCTTGAGCATTGAAGTCCTAACATAAGGTTTTGTGCATATAACTTCTAACACATTAAAAACTGTCTTACTGCATTTGCAAAAACATTGTATTTCATAAGGCATAAGCATCTTTCAGTTTGGCTAGATTTGCACTGAACATTGAATGAAGCAGCTCTAACTCACAGAGAGAGAAGCTTTTGAGCAGATTTGGGCTAGATTTCACTTCATTTGAACAGAAGCACTATTTCAACATTACTGGTCTCAGAAACCTGTAAACTGACAATCTTGAGCATTGAAGTCCTAACATCTGTTTTTGTGCATATAACTTCTAACACATTAAAAACTGTTTCACTGCATTGCAAAAATCATTTTATTTCATAAGACATAAGCATCTTTCAGTTTGGCAAGATTTGCACTGAACATTGAATGAAGCACCTCTAACTCACAGAGAGAGAAGCTTTTGAGCAGATTTGGGCTAGATTTCACTTCATTTGTACAGAAGCACTATTTCAACATTACTGGTCTCAGAAACCTGTAAACTGACAATCTTGAGCATTGAAGTCCTAACATAATGTTTTGTGCATGTAACTTCTAACACATTAAAAACTGCCTTACAGCATTGCAAAAACATTGTATTTCATAAGGCATAAGCATCTTTCAGTTTGGCAAGATTTGCACTGAATATTGAATGAAGCAGCTTTCTCTCATAGAGAGACAAGCTTTTGAGCAGATTTGGGCTAGATTTCACTTCATTTGAACAGAAGCACTATTTCAACATTACTGGTCTCAGAAACCTGTAAACTGACAATCTTGAGCATTGAAGTCCTAACATAACGTTTTGTGCATATAACTTCTAACACATTAAAAACTGTCTTACAGCATTGCAAAAACATTGTATTTCATAAGGCATAAGCATCTTTCAGTTTGGCAAGATTTGCACTGAACATTGAATGAAGCAGCTCTAACTCACAGAGAGACAAGCTTTTGAGCAGATTTGGGCTAGATTTCACTTCATTTGAACAGAAGCACTATTTCAACATTACTGGTCTCAGAAACCTGTAAACTGACAATCTTCAGCATTGAAGTCCTAACATAACGTTTTGTGCATATAACTTCTAACACATTAAAAACTGTCTTACAGCATTGCAAAAACATTGTATTTCATAAGGCATAAGCATCTTTCAGTTTGGCAAGATTTGCACTGAACATTGAATGAAGCAGCTCTAACTCACAGAGAGACAAGCTTTTGAGCAGATTTGGGCTAGATTTCACTTCATTTGAACAGAAGCACTATTTCAACATTACTGGTCTCAGAAACCTGTAAACTGACAATCTTGAGCATTGAAGCCCTAACATAAGGTTTTGTGCATGTAACTTCTAACACATTAAAAACTGTCTTACAGCATTGCAAAAACATTGTATTTCATAAGGCATAAGCATCTTTCAGTTTGGCAAGATTTGCACTGAACATTGAATGAAGCAGCTCTATCTCACAGAGAGACAAGTTTTGAGCAGATTTGGGCTAGATTTAACTTCATTTGAACAAAAGCAATATTTTAACATTACTGGTCTCAGAAACCTGTAAATAGACAATCTTGAGCATTGAAGTCCTAACATCTGTTTTTGTGCATATAACTTCTAACACATTAAAAACTGTCTCACTGCATTGCAGAAATCATTTTATTTCATAAGACATAAGCATCTTTCAGTTTGGCAAGATTTGCACTGCACATTGAATGAAGCACGTCTAACTCACAGAGAGAGAAGCTTTTGAGCAGATTTGGGCTAGATTTCACTTCATTTGAACAGAAGCACTATTTCAACATTACTGGTCTCAGAAACCTGTAAACTGACAATCTTGAGCATTGAAGCCCTAACATAAGGTTTTGTGCATGTAACTTCTAACACATTAAAAACTGTCTTACAGCATTGCAAAAACATTGTATTTCATAAGGCATAAGCATCTTTCAGTTTGGCAAGATTTGCACTGAATATTGAATGAAGCAGCTTTCTCTCATAGAGAGACAAGCTTTTGAGCAGATTTGGGCTAGATTTCACTTCATTTGAACAGAAGCACTATTTTAACATTACTGGTCTCAGAAACCTGTAAACTGACAATCTTGAGCATTGAAGTCCTAACATTAGGTTTTGTGCATATAACTTCTAACACATTAAAAACTGTCTTACTGCATTTGCAAAAACATTGTATTTCATAAGGCATAAGCATCTTTCAGTTTGGCAAGATTTGCACTGAACATTGAATGAAGCAGCTCTAACTCACAGAGAGAGAAGCTTTTGAGCAGATTTGGGCTAGATTTCACTTCATTTGAACAGAAGCACTATTTCAACATTACTGGTCTCAGAAACCTGTAAACTGACAATCTTGAGCATTGAAGTCCTAACATCTGTTTTTGTGCATATAACTTCTAACACATTAAAAACTGTCTCACTGCATTGCAAAAATCATTTTATTTCATAAGACATAAGCATCTTTCAGTTTGGCAAGATTTGCACTGAACATTGAATGAAGCACCTCTAACTCACAGAGAGAGAAGCTTTTGAGCAGATTTGGGCTAGATTTCACTTCATTTGTACAGAAGCACTATTTCAACATTACTGGTCTCAGAAACCTGTAAACTGACAATCTTGAGCATTGAAGTCCTAACATCTGTTTTTGTGCATATAACTTCTAACACATTAAAAACTGTCTCACTGCATTGCAGAAATCATTTTATTTCATAAGACATAAGCATCTTTCAGTTTGGCAAGATTTGCACTGAACATTGAATGAAGCACGTCTAACTCACAGAGAGAGAAGCTTTTGAGCAGATTTGGGCTAGATTTCACTTCATTTGAACAGAAGCACTATTTCAACATTACTGGTCTCAGAAACCTGTAAACTGACAATCTTGAGCATTGAAGTCCTAACATAAGGTTTTGTGCATATAACTTCTAACACATTAAAAACTGTCTTACTGCATTTGCAAAAACATTGTATTTCATAAGGCATAAGCATCTTTCAGTTTGGCAAGATTTGCACTAAACATTGAATGAAGCAGCTCTAACTCACAGAGAGACAAGCTTTTGAGCAGATTTGGGCTAGATTTCACTTCATTTGAACAGAAGCACTATTTCAACATTACTGGTCTCAGAAACCTGTAAACTGACAATCTTGAGCATTGAAGTCCTAACATAAGGTGTTGTGCATATAACTTCTAACACATTAAAAACTGTCTTACAGCATTTGCAAAAACATTGTATTTCATAAGGCATAAGCATCTTTCAGTTTGGCAAGATTTGCACTGAACATTGAATGAAGCAGCTCTATCTCACAGAGAGACAAGCTTTTGAGTAGATTTGGGCTAGATTTCACTTCATTTGAACAAAAGCAATATTTTAACATTACTGGTCTCAGAAACCTGTAAATAGACAATCTTGAGCATTGAAGTCCTAACATCTGTTTTTGTGCATATAACTTCTAACACATTAAAAACTGTCTCACTGCATTGCAGAAATCATTTTATTTCATAAGACATAAGCTTCTTTCAATTTGGCAAGATTTGCACTGAACATTGAATGAAGCACCTCTAACTCACAGAGAGAGAAGCTTTTGAGCAGATTTGGGCTAGATTTCACTTCATTTGAACAGAAGCACTATTTCAACATTACTGGTCTCAGAAACCTGTAAACTGACAATCTTGAGCATTGAAGTCTTAACATCTGTTTTTGTGCATATAACTTCTAAACCATTAAAATCTGTCTCTCTGCATTGCAGAAATCATTTTATTTCATAAGACATAAGCATCTTTCAGTTTGGCAAGATTTGCACTGAACATTGAATGAAGCAGCTTTCTCTCATAGAGAGACAAGCTTTTGAGCAGATTTGGGCGAGATTTCACTTCATTTGACCAGAAGCACTATTTCAACATTACTGGTCTCAGAAACCTGTAAACTGACAATCTTGAGCATTGAAGCCCTAACATAAGGTTTTGTGCATGTAACTTCTAACACATTAAAAACTGTCTTACAGCATTGCAAAAACATTGTATTTCATAAGGCATAAGCATCTTTCAGTTTGGCAAGATTTGCACTGAATATTGAATGAAGCAGCTTTCTCTCATAGAGAGACAAGCTTTTGAGCAGATTTGGGCTAGATTTCACTTCATTTGAACAGAAGCACTATTTTAACATTACTGGTCTCAGAAACCTGTAAACTGACAATCTTGAGCATTGAAGTCCTAACATAAGGTTTTGTGCATATAACTTCTAACACATTAAAAACTGTCTTACTGCATTTGCAAAAACATTGTATTTCATAAGGCATAAGCATCTTTCAGTTTGGCAAGATTTGCACTGAACATTGAATGAAGCAGCTCTAACTCACAGAGAGAGAAGCTTTTGAGCATATTTGGGCTAGATTTCACTTCATTTGAACAGAAGCACTATTTCAACATTACTGGTCTCAGAAACCTGTAAACTGACAATCTTGAGCATTGAAGTCCTAACATCTGTTTTTGTGCATATAACTTCTAACACATTAAAAACTGTTTCACTGCATTGCAAAAATCATTTTATTTCATAAGACATAAGCATCTTTCAGTTTGGCAAGATTTGCACTGAACATTGAATGAAGCACCTCTAACTCACAGAAAGAGAAGCTTTTGAGCAGATTTGGGCTAGATTTCACTTCATTTGTACAGAAGCACTATTTCGACATTACTGGTCTCAGAAACCTGTAAACTGACAATCTTGAGCATTGAAGTCCTAACATAATGTTTTGTGCATGTAACTTCTAACACATTAAAAACTGCCTTACAGCATTGCAAAAACATTGTATTTCATAAGGCATAAGCATCTTTCAGTTTGGCAAGATTTGCACTGAATATTGAATGAAGCAGCTTTCTTTCATAGAGAGACAAGCTTTTGAGCAGATTTGGGCTAGATTTCACTTCATTTGAACAGAAGCACTATTTCAACATTACTGGTCTCAGAAACCTGTAAACTGACAATCTTGAGCATTGAAGTCCTAACATAACGTTTTGTGCATATAACTTCTAACACATTAAAAACTGTCTTACAGCATTGCAAAAACATTGTATTTCATAAGGCATAAGCATCTTTCAGTTTGGCAAGATTTGCACTGAACATTGAATGAAGCAGCTCTAACTCACAGAGAGACAAGCTTTTGAGCAGATTTGGGCTAGATTTCACTTCATTTGAACAGAAGCACTATTTCAACATTACTGGTCTCAGAAACCTGTAAACTGACAATCTTGAGCATTGAAGCCCTAACATAAGGTTTTGTGCATGTAACTTCTAACACATTAAAAACTGTCTTACAGCATTGCAAAAACATTGTATTTCATAAGGCATAAGCATCTTTCAGTTTGGCAAGATTTGCACTGAATATTGAATGAAGCAGCTTTCTCTCATAGAGAGACAAGCTTTTGAGCAGATTTGGGCTAGATTTCACTTCATTTGAACAGAAGCACTATTTTAACATTACTGGTCTCAGAAACCTGTAAACTGACAATCTTGAGCATTGAAGTCCTAACATAAGGTTTTGTGCATATAACTTCTAACACATTAAAAACTGTCTTACTGCATTTGCAAAAACATTGTATTTCATAAGGCATAAGCATCTTTCAGTTTGGCAAGATTTGCACTGAATATTGAATGAAGCAGCTTTCTCTCATAGAGAGACAAGCTTTTGAGCAGATTTGGGCTAGATTTCACTTCATTTGAACAGAAGCACTATTTCAACATTACTGGTCTCAGAAACCTGTAAACTGACAATCTTGAGCATTGAAGTCCTAACATAACGTTTTGTGCATATAACTTCTAACACATTAAAAACTGTCTTACAGCATTGCAAAAACATTGTATTTCATAAGGCATAAGCATCTTTCAGTTTGGCAAGATTTGCACTGAACATTGAATGAAGCAGCTCTAACTCACAGAGAGACAAGCTTTTGAGCAGATTTGGACTAGATTTCACTTCATTTGAACAGAAGCACTATTTCAACATTACTGGTCTCAGAAACCTGTAAACTGACAATCTTGAGCATTGAAGTCCTAACATAATGTTTTGTGCATGTAACTTCTAACACATTAAAAACTGTCTTACAGCATTGCAAAAACATTGTATTTCATAAGGCATAAGCATCTTTCAGTTTGGCAAGATTTGCACTGAATATTGAATGAAGCAGCTTTCTCTCATAGAGAGACAAGCTTTTGAGCAGATTTGGGCTAGATTTCACTTCATTTGAACAGAAGCACTATTTCAACATTACTGGTCTCAGAAACCTGTAAACTGACAATCTTGAGCATTGAAGTCCTAACATCTGTTTTTGTGCATATAACTTCTAAACCATTAAAAACTGTCTCTCTGCATTGCAGAAATCATTTTATTTCATAAGACATAAGCATCTTTCAGTTTGGCAAGATTTGCACTGAACATTGAATGAAGCAGCTTTCTCTCATAGAGAGACAAGCTTTTGAGCAGATTTGGGCTAGATTTCACTTCATTTGAACAGAAGCACTATTTTAACATTACTGGTCTCAGAAACCTGTAAACTGACAATCTTGAGCATTGAAGTCCTAACATAACGTTTTGTGCATATAACTTCTAACACATTAAAAACTGTCTTACAGCATTGCAAAAACATTGTATTTCATAAGGCATAAGCATCTTTCAGTTTGGCAAGATTTGCACTGAACATTGAATGAAGCAGCTTTCTCTCATAGAGAGACAAGCTTTAGAGCAGATTTGGGCTAGATTTCACTTCATTTGAACAGAAGCACTATTTCAACATTACTGGTCTCAGAAACCTGTAAACTGACAATCTTGAGCATTGAAGTCCTAACATAACGTTTTGTGCATATAACTTCTAACACATTAAAAACTGTCTTACAGCATTGCAAAAACATTGTATTTCATAAGGCATAAGCATCTTTCAGTTTGGCAAGATTTGCACTGAACATTGAATGAAGCAGCTCTAACTCACAGAGAGACAAGCTTTTGAGCAGATTTGGGCTAGATTTCACTTCATTTGAACAGAAGCACTATTTCAACATTACTGGTCTCAGAAACCTGTAAACTGACAATCTTGAGCATTAAAGTCCTAACATCTGTTTTTGTGCATATAACTTCTAAACTATTAAAAACTGTCTCTCTGCATTGCAGAAATCATTTTATTTCATAAGACATAAGCATCTTTCAGTTTGGCAAGATTTGCACTGAACATTGAATGAAGCAGCTTTCTCTCATAGAGAGACAAGCTTTTGAGCAGATTTGGGCGAGATTTCACTTCATTTGACCAGAAACACTATTTTAACATTACTGGTCTCAGAAACCTGTAAACTGACAATCTTGAGCATTGAAGTCCTAACATAATGTTTTGTGCATGTAACTTCTAACACATTAAAAACTGCCTTACAGCATTGCAAAAACATTGTATTTCATAAGGCATAAGCATCTTTCAGTTTGGCAAGATTTGCACTGAATATTGAATGAAGCAGCTTTCTCTCATAGAGAGACAAGCTTTTGAGCAGATTTGGGCTAGATTTCACTTCATTTGAACAGAAGCACTATTTCAACATTACTGGTCTCAGAAACCTGTAAACTGACAATCTTGAGCATTGAAGTCCTAACATAACGTTTTGTGCATATAGCTTCTAACACATTAAAAACTGTCTTACAGCATTGCAAAAACATTGTATTTCATAAGGCATAAGCATCTTTCAGTTTGGCAAGATTTGCACTGAACATTGAATGAAGCAGCTCTAACTCACAGAGAGACAAGCTTTTGAGCAGATTTGGGCTAGATTTCACTTCATTTGAACAGAAGCACTATTTCAACATTACTGGTCTCAGAAACCTGTAAACTGACAATCTTCAGCATTGAAGTCCTAACATAACGTTTTGTGCATATAACTTCTAACACATTAAAAACTGTCTTACAGCATTGCAAAAACATTGTATTTCATAAGGCATAAGCATCTTTCAGTTTGGCAAGATTTGCACTGAACATTGAATGAAGCAGCTCTAACTCACAGAGAGACAAGCTTTTGAGCAGATTTGGGCTAGATTTCACTTCATTTGAACAGAAGCACTATTTCAACATTACTGGTCTCAGAAACCTGTAAACTGACAATCTTGAGCATTGAAGTCCTAACATCTGTTTTTGTGCATATAACTTCTAAACCATTAAAAACTGTCTCTCTGCATTGCAGAAATCATTTTATTTCATAAGACATAAGCATCTTTCAGTTTGGCAAGATTTGCACTGAACATTGAATGAAGCAGCTTTCTCTCATAGAGAGACAAGCTTTTGAGCAGATTTGGGCTAGATTTCACTTCATTTGAACAGAAGCACTATTTCAACATTACTGGTCTCAGAAACCTGTAAACTGACAATCTTGAGCATTGAAGTCCTAACATAACGTTTTGTGCATATAACTTCTAACACATTAAAAACTGTCTTACAGCATTGCAAAAACATTGTATTTCATAAGGCATAAGCATCTTTCAGTTTGGCAAGATTTGCACTGAACATTAAATGAAGCAGCTCTAACTCACAGAGAGACAAGCTTTTGAGCAGATTTGGGCTAGATTTCACTTCATTTGAACAGAAGCACTATTTCAACATTACTGGTCTCAGAAACCTGTAAACTGACAATCTTCAGCATTGAAGTCCTAACATAACGTTTTGTGCATATAACTTCTAACACATTAAAAACTGTCTTACAGCATTGCAAAAACATTGTATTTCATAAGGCATAAGCATCTTTCAGTTTGGCAAGATTTGCACTGAACATTGAATGAAGCAGCTCTAACTCACAGAGAGACAAGCTTTTGAGCAGATTTGGGCTAGATTTCACTTCATTTGAACAGAAGCACTATTTCAACATTACTGGTCTCAGAAACCTGTAAACTGACAATCTTGAGCATTGAAGCCCTAACATAAGGTTTTGTGCATGTAACTTCTAACACATTAAAAACTGTCTTACAGCATTGCAAAAACATTGTATTTCATAAGGCATAAGCATCTTTCAGTTTGGCAAGATTTGCACTGAACATTGAATGAAGCAGCTCTATCTCACAGAGAGACAAGTTTTGAGCAGATTTGGGCTAGATTTCACTTCATTTGAACAAAAGCAATATTTTAACATTACTGGTCTCAGAAACCTGTAAATAGACAACCTTGAGCATTGAAGTCCTAACATCTGTTTTTGTGCATATAACTTCAAACACATTAAAAACTGTCTCACTGCATTGCAGAAATCATTTTATTTCATAAGACATAAGCATCTTTCAGTTTGGCAAGATTTGCACTGCACATTGAATGAAGCACGTCTAACTCACAGAGAGACAAGCTTTTGAGCAGATTTGGGCTAGATTTCACTTCATTTGAACAGAAGCACTATTTCAACATTACTGGTCTCAGAAACCTGTAAACTGACAATCTTGAGCATTGAAGCCCTAACATAAGGTTTTGTGCATGTAACTTCTAACACATTAAAAACTGTCTTACAGCATTGCAAAAACATTGTATTTCATAAGGCATAAGCATCTTTCAGTTTGGCAAGATTTGCACTGAATATTGAATGAAGCAGCTTTCTCTCATAGAGAGACAAGCTTTTGAGCAGATTTGGGCTAGATTTCACTTCATTTGAACAGAAGCACTATTTTAACATTACTGGTCTCAGAAACCTGTAAACTGACAATCTTGAGCATTGAAGTCCTAACATCTGTTTTTGTGCATATAACTTCTAACACATTAAAAACTGTCTCACTGCATTGCAAAAATCATTTTATTTCATAAGACATAAGCATCTTTCAGTTTGGCAAGATTTGCACTGAACATTGAATGAAGCACCTCTAACTCACAGAGAGAGAAGCTTTTGAGCAGATTTGGGCTAGATTTCACTTCATTTGTACAGAAGCACTATTTCAACATTACTGGTCTCAGAAACCTGTAAACTGACAATCTTGAGCATTGAAGTCCTAACATCTGTTTTTGTGCATATAACTTCTAACACATTAAAAACTGTCTCACTGCATTGCAGAAATCATTTTATTTCATAAGACATAAGCATCTTTCAGTTTGGCAAGATTTGCACTGAACATTGAATGAAGCACGTCTAACTCACAGAGAGAGAAGCTTTTGAGCAGATTTTGGCTAGATTTCACTTCATTTGAACAGAAGCACTATTTCAACATTACTGGTCTCAGAAACCTGTAAACTGACAATCTTGAGCATTGAAGTCCTAACATAAGGTTTTGTGCATATAACTTCTAACACATTAAAAACTGTCTTACTGCATTTGCAAAAACATTGTATTTCATAAGGCATAAGCATCTTTCAGTTTGGCAAGATTTGCACTAAACATTGAATGAAGCAGCTCTAACTCACAGAGAGACAAGCTTTTGAGCAGATTTGGGCTAGATTTCACTTCATTTGAACAGAAGCACTATTTCAACATTACTGGTCTCAGAAACCTGTAAACTGACAATCTTGAGCATTGAAGTCCTAACATCTGTTTTTGTGCATATAACTTCTAAACCATTAAAAACTGTCTCTCTGCATTGCAGAAATCATTTTATTTCATAAGACATAAGCATCTTTCAGTTTGGCAAGATTTGCACTGAACATTGAATGAAGCAGCTTTCTCTCATAGAGAGACAAGCTTTTGAGCACATTTGGGCTAGATTTCACTTCATTTGAACAGAAGCACTATTTTAACATTACTGGTCTCAGAAACCTGTAAACTGACAATCTTGAGCATTGAAGTCCTAACATAACGTTTTGTGCATATAACTTCTAACACATTAAAACTGTCTTACAGCATTGCAAAAACATTGTATTTCATAAGGCATAAGCATCTTTCAGTTTGGCAAGATTTGCACTGAACATTGAATGAAGCAGCTTTCTCTCATAGAGAGACAAGCTTTTGAGCAGATTTGGGCTAGATTTCACTTCATTTGAACAGAAGCACTATTTCAACATTACTGGTCTCAGAAACCTGTAAACTGACAATCTTGAGCATTGAAGTCCTAACATAACGTTTTGTGCATATAACTTCTAACACATTAAAAACTGTCTTACAGCATTGCAAAAACATTGTATTTCATAAGGCATAAGCATCTTTCAGTTTGGCAAGATTTGCACTGAACATTGAATGAAGCAGCTCTAACTCACAGAGAGACAAGCTTTTGAGCAGATTTGGGCTAGATTTCACTTCATTTGAACAGAAGCACTATTTCAACATTACTGGTCTCAGAAACCTGTAAACTGACAATCTTCAGCATTGAAGTCCTAACATAACGTTTTGTGCATATAACTTCTAACACATTAAAAACTGTCTTACAGCATTGCAAAAACATTGTATTTCATAAGGCATAAGCATCTTTCAGTTTGGCAAGATTTGCACTGAACATTGAATGAAGCAGCTCTAACTCACAGAGAGACAAGCTTTTGAGCAGATTTGGGCTAGATTTCACTTCATTTGAACAGAAGCACTATTTCAACATTACTGGTCTCAGAAACCTGTAAACTGACAATCTTGAGCATTAAAGTCCTAACATCTGTTTTTGTGCATATAACTTCTAAACTATTAAAAACTGTCTCTCTGCATTGCAGAAATCATTTTATTTCATAAGACATAAGCATCTTTCAGTTTGGCAAGATTTGCACTGAACATTGAATGAAGCAGCTTTCTCTCATAGAGAGACAAGCTTTTGAGCAGATTTGGGCGAGATTTCACTTCATTTGACCAGAAACACTATTTTAACATTACTGGTCTCAGAAACCTGTAAACTGACAATCTTGAGCATTGAAGTCCTAACATAATGTTTTGTGCATGTAACTTCTAACACATTAAAAACTGCCTTACAGCATTGCAAAAACATTGTATTTCATAAGGCATAAGCATCTTTCAGTTTGGCAAGATTTGCACTGAATATTGAATGAAGCAGCTTTCTCTCATAGAGAGACAAGCTTTTGAGCAGATTTGGGCTAGATTTCACTTCATTTAATCAGAAGCACTATTTCAACATTACTGGTCTCAGAAACCTGTAAACTGACAATCTTGAGCATTGAAGTCCTAACATAACGTTTTGTGCATATAGCTTCTAACACATTAAAAACTGTCTTACAGCATTGCAAAAACATTGTATTTCATAAGGCATAAGCATCTTTCAGTTTGGCAAGATTTGCACTGAACATTGAATGAAGCAGCTCTAACTCACAGAGAGACAAGCTTTTGAGCAGATTTGGGCTAGATTTCACTTCATTTGAACAGAAGCACTATTTCAACATTACTGGTCTCAGAAACCTGTAAACTGACAATCTTCAGCATTGAAGTCCTAACATAACGTTTTGTGCATATAACTTCTAACACATTAAAAACTGTCTTACAGCATTGCAAAAACATTGTATTTCATAAGGCATAAGCATCTTTCAGTTTGGCAAGATTTGCACTGAACATTGAATGAAGCAGCTCTAACTCACAGAGAGACAAGCTTTTGAGCAGATTTGGGCTAGATTTCACTTCATTTGAACAGAAGCACTATTTCAACATTACTGGTCTCAGAAACCTGTAAACTGACAATCTTGAGCATTGAAGTCCTAACATCTGTTTTTGTGCATATAACTTCTAAACCATAAAAAACTGTCTCTCTGCATTGCAGAAATCATTTTATTTCATAAGACATAAGCATCTTTCAGTTTGGCAAGATTTGCACTGAACTTTGAATGAAGCAGCTTTCTCTCATAGAGAGACAAGCTTTTGAGCAGATTTGGGCTAGATTTCACTTCATTTGAACAGAAGCACTATTTCAACATTACTGGTCTCAGAAACCTGTAAACTGACAATCTTGAGCATTGAAGTCCTAACATAACGTTTTGTGCATATAACTTCTAACACATTAAAAACTGTCTTACAGCATTGCAAAAACATTGTATTTCATAAGGCATAAGCATCTTTCAGTTTGGCAAGATTTGCACTGAACATTAAATGAAGCAGCTCTAACTCACAGAGAGACAAGCTTTTGAGCAGATTTGGGCTAGATTTCACTTCATTTGAACAGAAGCACTATTTCAACATTACTGGTCTCAGAAACCTGTAAACTGACAATCTTCAGCATTGAAGTCCTAACATAACGTTTTGTGCATATAACTTCTAACACATTAAAAACTGTCTTACAGCATTGCAAAAACATTGTATTTCATAAGGCATAAGCATCTTTCAGTTTGGCAAGATTTGCACTGAACATTGAATGAAGCAGCTCTAACTCACAGAGAGACAAGCTTTTGAGCAGATTTGGGCTAGATTTCACTTCATTTGAACAGAAGCACTATTTCAACATTACTGGTCTCAGAAACCTGTAAACTGACAATCTTGAGCATTGAAGCCCTAACATAAGGTTTTGTGCATGTAACTTCTAACACATTAAAAACTGTCTTACAGCATTGCAAAAACATTGTATTTCATAAGGCATAAGCATCTTTCAGTTTGGCAAGATTTGCACTGAACATTGAATGAAGCAGCTCTATCTCACAGAGAGACAAGTTTTGAGCAGATTTGGGCTAGATTTCACTTCATTTGAACAAAAGCAATATTTTAACATTACTGGTCTCAGAAACCTGTAAATAGACAATCTTGAGCATTGAAGTCCTAACATCTGTTTTTGTGCATATAACTTCTAACACATTAAAAACTGTCTCACTGCATTGCAGAAATCATTTTATTTCATAAGACATAAGCATCTTTCAGTTTGGCAAGATTTGCACTGCACATTGAATGAAGCACGTCTAACTCACAGAGAGAGAAGCTTTTGAGCAGATTTGGGCTAGATTTCACTTCATTTGAACAGAAGCACTATTTCAACATTACTGGTCTCAGAAACCTGTAAACTGACAATCTTGAGCATTGAAGCCCTAACATAAGGTTTTGTGCATGTAACTTCTAACACATTAAAAACTGTCTTACAGCATTGCAAAAACATTGTATTTCATAAGGCATAAGCATCTTTCAGTTTGGCAAGATTTGCACTGAATATTGAATGAAGCAGCTTTCTCTCATAGAGAGACAAGCTTTTGAGCAGATTTGGGCTAGATTTCGCTTCATTTGAACAGAAGCACTATTTTAACATTACTGGTCTCAGAAACCTGTAAACTGACAATCTTGAGCATTGAAGTCCTAACATTAGGTTTTGTGCATATAACTTCTAACACATTAAAAACTGTCTTACTGCATTTGCAAAAACATTGTATTTCATAAGGCATAAGCATCTTTCAGTTTGGCAAGATTTGCACTGAACATTGAATGAAGCAGCTCTAACTCACAGAGAGAGAAGCTTTTGAGCAGATTTGGGCTAGATTTCACTTCATTTGAACAGAAGCACTATTTCAACATTACTGGTCTCAGAAACCTGTAAACTGACAATCTTGAGCATTGAAGTCCTAACATCTGTTTTTGTGCATATAACTTCTAACACATTAAAAACTGTCTCACTGCATTGCAAAAATCATTTTATTTCATAAGACATAAGCATCTTTCAGTTTGGCAAGATTTGCACTGAACATTGAATGAAGCACCTCTAACTCACAGAGAGAGAAGCTTTTGAGCAGATTTGGGCTAGATTTCACTTCATTTGTACAGAAGCACTATTTCAACATTACTGGTCTCAGAAACCTGTAAACTGACAATCTTGAGCATTGAAGTCCTAACATCTGTTCCCTTTCAAGGGAACTTCGAACTGCGTCCTCTGAGGGGACACTATGGGGAACACCTCGTCGTGACCCGTGTCTGAAGCATACTTTGAAAAACGCCAACGTGTTGGCCGGCGACAGCCTCTGACGTCACTACCAGCGCGACTATAAATACGCGCCCGTAGGACCCGTCACTATTTTCTTCGTCTTCAGTTGACTGTTTTGTTTGAAGCGTGCATCTGAGAAACGACCAAAACGGTAAGAGCGATCTATTACTGTTTTCATCATGGCTTCCACTAGCAAGGCGTTTAGACAGTGTGTGCATCCGTGTCAGCGTTATCTGACACCCGATGACACGCACACTCTTTGCGTCTCTTGTTTGGGCGAAGAGCACGCGCGCGATGTCCTTGAGGGGGCGGTCTGCGTGCACTGCGAGCGTTTCTCTCTGAGAAAGCTCCACTCTCGTTTGTCTCTCTTTTCGAGGAAAGAGGGACAGCCATCTGGATCCCGCGGCTCAGGTCCCGCCGTTGCCGAGGCACGGAGGAGAATGAGCTCGTGGGGATCACAAATGGATCTCGCTGAGGAGTGTAGAGAGGGACCTTCCTTTTCACACTCTCTGGCGGCGAACGAGAGCGAACTTCGGGAGGCAGATGTGGTATCATTAACCCATTCTGACACTGAAGTTAGTGCTCTGCTGGGTTCTACCCAGGAAGAGCAGGAGATGTCTGAGAGTGGTGAAGAAGCTGAGGCTGAGCCTTCTCAATCCTCCTGTCCCGCGTATGAGGAGCTGTTAGAGGTTATGGATCGCGCCACGGCAAAATTAGATTTGCCATGGAAGCGTGCCAGCAAGGTGGCGCCACGAGGTCGCCTTGCTGAGCGGTACTTGTCTGACCATAGCCCTCCAGCCCAGGTGAGCCTTCCATTCTTGCCTGACTTGCATGCAGAAGTCGAAAAGGAATGGAAGAGGCCGTTTTCCTCTCGCATCCACCGGTTTCAGCATACGAGCTATGCTAATATCGAGGGCTTGCATGAGAACGGCTATGAGAGGATGCCCCCTGTAGAAGAGACGCTGGCTTGCTATCTCTCTGTGGGGCAAACATCCTCTCTTAAATCTCCCGCTTTGCCATCTAAGCCCCTCCAAGATACATCCCGCTTAAATGGCAGGTCATACGCGGCAGCCGGTCAGGCTGTGGCTTCACTGCACACGATGGCGGTGCTCCAGGCCTACCAGGCTGACCTGCTGAAGGACCTGGATACAGGTGAGGGCCTTTCACCTGACCAGGTAGCCGAGCTGCGCCGCACCACAGACCTCTCTCTCCGAGCTACCAAGCAGGCCGCCTCCGCCATGGGCAGGTCTATGGCGGCCATGGTGGTGACGGAGAGACATCTATGGGTGAACCTGGCTGACATCGGGAAGGAAGAAAGGGGGTTTCTTCTCGATGCTCCGGTCTCGCCTTCTGAGCTTTTTGGTACCTCCATCGAGATGGTGGTCGGGAAGTTCAGGGAGGCAAGGGCGCGCTCAGCGGCCTTTAAATCCTTCATTCCACGAAGGTCCAGGTCCGAGCCCGAGCAACTCAGGGGTCCTGGCTCATCTCGATCTGAGGGTCGTAGAGGGGCGCAGAAGGCTAGTGTTGCGGCTCGCGCTCCTCCCCCGCCTAAGGGCAGGGGCAAGAGGAACCGCGGGTCACGGAGCGGTAAGCAGGGTCTGAGGGACGTGATTCGGACGAGGCAGCGTCCTCGCCCGGGTCAGAGCGGTAGTATGACCTAGTAGCTCCGGATGTTTTTAACCTCTGTTTTTAACCTCTGTTTTTTGTCCTCCCCTGCCTAATTCCCCTGTAGCCACCAGCTTCCACCTGATCGAGGTTAGGTGGACGGTCTCTCACATAACAGTCTCCTTCTGGACCTATGATGTTTTGGTTGGTTCTATGTTCATAGCAACCGCCTTACTGACGGTCTGGACCAGAAGGGGGCGCCCCGCAGCGGGACTCCAGTACAGGAGGGTGGGTGAGTAGGTAACCCTTGCTCTACCTGTTTATGGACGTTATGTTGCTGGTGGTTATATGTCTACTAACAATCTCTGTGAGTTTCCTTACAGTAGCTAGGTGGCCAAAGAATTGGCACAGCACTGCAGGGAATTCCATAGATGTCCGGCTAGAGGACGCAGTGTCTCGTTCCCTCTCAGGGAACCATGGTTACATTCGTAACCTGAGACGTTCCCTTTCAAGGGAACTTCGAACTGCGTCCTCTGAGGGGCCGCCTGGCGAGGTGATGCTCCCCTCGCCTAGAAAAGAGGGTTGGAGCTCACCGCTCCCGTGCGATCCAGCGCCTCTGCGATGCTTGGGAACCTCTCTGTACACACGCTTGCCTGTGTACTTTCTCAAAGCCACATAAGTGGTAAGTGTGCACGCAAGACTCTGCGCACTTTCTGAAATCCACATAAAGTGGTAAGTGTGCACGCAAGACTCTGCGCACTTTCTAAAATCCTGTATGGTAAGGGTTACGCGCTCCGCTTCGTTCCCTTTCTTGGGATGATTCGCCCCCGGTGTTCCTTGGGCTTCATCCAACCAGTGTGTATTTGTTATGCACCTCAAGCATCGCTTCCCTCAACATGAGGGGCTGGGTGGTCTCCCTGGAGATTTGGCTCCCACATACTGTGCGTCTCCACTAAATAGCATATTGTGGTTTTCAGATAGTAGGCTTCACCAGGTCTCTCTGAAGGTGAGCTCCCACGTTCGGTGGTCGCCAGGTAGTAGGCCTCACCAGGCCTCCCTGGAGATTTAGCTCCCACATACTATGCGTTTCCACGGAATAGCATGTTGTGGCTTTTTTCAGATAGTAGGCTTCACCAGGTCTCTCTGAAGACGAGCTCCCACATACTGTGGTTGCCAGGTAGTAGGCCTCACCAGGCCTCCCTGGAGATTTAGCTCCCACATATTGTGCGTTCCACTAAATAGCACATTGTGGTTTTCAGATAGTAGGCTTCATCAGGTCTCTCTGAAGACGAGCTCCCACATACTGTGGTTGCCAGGTGGTAGGCCTCACCAGGCCTCCCTGGAGATTTAGCTCCCACATATTGTGCGTTCCACTAAATAGCACATTGTGGTTTTCAGATAGTAGGCTTCATCAGGTCTCTCTGAAGACGAGCTCCCACATACTGTGGTTGCCAGGTGGTAGGCCTCACCAGGCCTCCCTGGAGATTTAGCTCCCACATACTGTGCGTTTCATAAAGAAAATACGAGCTCCCCCGATTTGTGGATGTCAGGTGGTAGGCCTCACCAAGCCTCCCTGGAGTTGAGTTCCATATTGCTTTCAGTTTCCACTGAGGTGGTTATCTGGTAACAGATAGTAAGCCTCTCTAGGCCTCTCTGTAGATGAACTCCCACATATTGTGGTTATCAGGTAGCAGGCTTCACAGGCCTCTCTGAATGTGAGCTCCCACATACTGTGGTTGTCAGGTAACCTTTCAGTACACACGCTTGCCTGTGTACTTTCTCAAATCCACGTAAAGTGGTAAGTGTGCACGCAAGACTCTGCGCACTTTCTGAAATCCACGTAAAGTGGTAAGTGTGCACGCAAGACTCTGCGCACTTTCTAAAATCCTGTATGGTAAGGGTTACGCGCTCCACTTCGTTCCCTTTCTCGGGATGATTCGCCCCGGTGTTCCTTGGGCTTCATCCAACCGGTGTGTACTTATTGTACACCCCAAGCCCCCTCAACTTGGGGGGGCTGTGTGGGCAATTCTCGGGTAGTTCAGCAGCACCCCCCTTTTCTGAAAGGGTCACCTATGAGCATGCTGCTCGGAGCTCGGAGTCTTCCTCTCTTGGGAGACTGATTCCCGGTTCTTCAGAGCGCTCCAGTACCACATACTGTTTGAGACGCTCTGTGAGAGCAGGCATCCTGCTGAGGCAGGGGCTGAGGCCTCCAATTGCTCTGCTCCCGGGCCATTCTTCTACGAGCTGCTCTGACAGAGTCCCACGAGAACCCCTCCTTAGAACAGTATTTTAAATCCATGTTATGGTAAGTGTGCACGGGAGTCTTTGCGCACTTTCTAAAATCCACATTGTGGTAAGTTCGCACGCTAGTCTCTGCGTTCTTTCTAAAATCCCTAGATGGTAAGGGCTTCGCGCTGCTGCTTCGTGCCCTTTTCTTGAGTTGGTTTAAGCCCCGTTCATCTTGGGCACCACTCCACCTAGGTATCCTCGGATACCTATCTAGAACAGGGCGCCGCTACTAGAGTGCTGTAGGGACAGCCCTTTCGGCAGGTTTTTGCGAAAGCTAGCAGTAGCCCCTGTGTGACAGGCAAAGACTTGGTAGAGGAAAGTGCCAGGCTCTTAGCCGTATCCCTTTAAAGGAATCTCCGTGATTCCAAGCCTTTAGCTCTACCCCGGGCCAAGGCCCTACAGGATAAGTTGGGTATGTAGCTTAGGCCTTTGGCCGTAAGGGATAATGTCATAAGGCAGCCGTCAGACCGTCCCAGGGGCGACTCCCGGTGAAGAGAAAAGCGGTAGAGTTGGTACTTAGTGTTTGCCATGATTCTGGTCTGCACTCCCCTCAGCATGGCGGCGTGGGTATACTGTTCCCCATAGTGTCCCCTCAGAGGACGCAGTTCGAAGTTCCCTTGAAAGGGAACGTCTCAGGTTACGAATGTAACCATGGTTCCCTGAGAGGGAACGAGACACTGCGTCCTCTAGCTCCCTGCCATGCTTCGGACGCAAGCTTCACGAAGAAGATAGTGACGGGTCCTACGGGCGCGTATTTATAGTCGCGCTGGTAGTGACGTCAGAGGCTGTCGCCGGCCAACACGTTGGCGTTTTTCAAAGTATGCTTCAGACACGGGTCACGACGAGGTGTTCCCCATAGTGTCCCCTCAGAGGACGCAGTGTCTCGTTCCCTCTCAGGGAACCATGGTTACATTCGTAACCTGAGACGTTTTTGTGCATATAACTTCTAACACATTAAAAACTGTCTCACTGCATTGCAGAAATCATTTTATTTCATAAGACATAAGCATCTTTCAGTTTGGCAAGATTTGCACTGAACATTGAATGAAGCACGTCTAACTCACAGAGAGAGAAGCTTTTGAGCAGATTTTGGCTAGATTTCACTTCATTTGAACAGAAGCACTATTTCAACATTACTGGTCTCAGAAACCTGTAAACTGACAATCTTGAGCATTGAAGTCCTAACATAAGGTTTTGTGCATATAACTTCTAACACATTAAAAACTGTCTTACTGCATTTGCAAAAACATTGTATTTCATAAGGCATAAGCATCTTTCAGTTTGGCAAGATTTGCACTAAACATTGAATGAAGCAGCTCTAACTCACAGAGAGACAAGCTTTTGAGCAGATTTGGGCTAGATTTCACTTCATTTGAACAGAAGCACTATTTCAACATTACTGGTCTCAGAAACCTGTAAACTGACAATCTTGAGCATTGAAGTCCTAACATAAGGTGTTGTGCATATAACTTCTAACACATTAAAAACTGTCTTACAGCATTTGCAAAAACATTGTATTTCATAAGGCATAAGCATCTTTCAGTTTGGCAAGATTTACACTGAACATTGAATGAAGCAGCTCTATCTCACAGAGAGACAAGCTTTTGAGCAGATTTGGGCTAGATTTCACTTCATTTGAACAAAAGCAATATTTTAACATTACTGGTCTCAGAAACCTGTAAATAGACAATCTTGAGCATTGAAGCCCTAACATCTGTTTTTGTGCATATAACTTCTAACACATTAAAAACTGTCTCACTGCATTGCAGAAATCATTTTATTTCATAAGACATAAGCTTCTTTCAATTTGGCAAGATTTGCACTGAACATTGAATGAAGCACCTCTAACTCACAGAGAGAGAAGCTTTTGAGCAGATTTGGGCTAGATTTCACTTCATTTGAACAGAAGCACTATTTCAACATTACTGGTCTCAGAAACCTGTAAACTGACAATCTTGAGCATTGAAGTCTTAACATCTGTTTTTGTGCATATAACTTCTAAACCATTAAAATCTGTCTCTCTGCATTGCAGAAATCATTTTATTTCATAAGACATAAGCATCTTTCAGTTTGGCAAGATTTGCACTGAACATTGAATGAAGCAGCTTTCTCTCATAGAGAGACAAGCTTTTGAGCAGATTTGGGCGAGATTTCACTTCATTTGACCAGAAGCAATATTTCAACATTACTGGTCTCAGAAACCTGTAAACTGACAATCTTGAGCATTGAAGCCCTAACATAAGGTTTTGTGCATGTAACTTCTAACACATTAAAAACTGTCTTACAGCATTGCAAAAACATTGTATTTCATAAGGCATAAGCATCTTTCAGTTTGGCAAGATTTGCACTGAATATTGAATGAAGCAGCTTTCTCTCATAGAGAGACAAGCTTTTGAGCAGATTTGGGCTAGATTTCACTTCATTTGAACAGAAGCACTATTTTAACATTACTGGTCTCAGAAACCTGTAAACTGACAATCTTGAGCATTGAAGTCCTAACATAAGGTTTTGTGCATATAACTTCTAACACATTAAAAACTGTCTTACTGCATTTGCAAAAACATTGTATTTCATAAGGCATAAGCATCTTTCAGTTTGGCAAGATTTGCACTGAACATTGAATGAAGCAGCTCTAACTCACAGAGAGAGAAGCTTTTGAGCAGATTTGGGCTAGATTTCACTTCATTTGAACAGAAGCACTATTTCAACATTACTGGTCTCAGAAACCTGTAAACTGACAATCTTGAGCATTGAAGTCCTAACATCTGTTTTTGTGCATGTAACTTCTAACACATTAAAAACTGTTTCACTGCATTGCAAAAATCATTTTATTTCATAAGACATAAGCATCTTTCAGTTTGGCAAGATTTGCACTGAACATTGAATGAAGCAGCTCTAACTCACAGAGAGACAAGCTTTTGAGCAGATTTGGGCTAGATTTCACTTCATTTGAACAGAAGCACTATTTCAACATTACTGGTCTCAGAAACCTGTAAACTGACAATCTTCAGCATTGAAGTCCTAACATAACGTTTTGTGCATATAACTTCTAACACATTAAAAACTGTCTTACAGCATTGCAAAAACATTGTATTTCATAAGGCATAAGCATCTTTCAGTTTGGCAAGATTTGCACTGAACATTGAATGAAGCAGCTCTAACTCACAGAGAGACAAGCTTTTGAGCAGATTTGGGCTAGATTTCACTTCATTTGAACAGAAGCACTATTTCAACATTACTGGTCTCAGAAACCTGTAAACTGACAATCTTGAGCATTGAAGTCCTAACATCTGTTTTTGTGCATATAACTTCTAAACCATTAAAAACTGTCTCTCTGCATTGCAGAAATCATTTTATTTCATAAGACATAAGCATCTTTCAGTTTGGCAAGATTTGCACTGAACATTGAATGAAGCAGCTTTCTCTCATAGAGAGACAAGCTTTTGAGCAGATTTGGGCTAGATTTCACTTCATTTGAACAGAAGCACTATTTCAACATTACTGGTCTCAGAAACCTGTAAACTGACAATCTTGAGCATTGAAGTCCTAACATAACGTTTTGTGCATATAACTTCTAACACATTAAAAACTGTCTTACAGCATTGCAAAAACATTGTATTTCATAAGGCATAAGCATCTTTCAGTTTGGCAAGATTTGCATTGAACATTGAATGAAGCAGCTCTAACTCACAGAGAGACAAGCTTTTGAGCAGATTTGGGCTAGATTTCACTTCATTTGAACAGAAGCACTATTTCAACATTACTGGTCTCAGAAACCTGTAAACTGACAATCTTGAGCATTGAAGCCCTAACATAAGGTTTTGTGCATGTAACTTCTAACACATTAAAAACTGTCTTACAGCATTGCAAAAACATTGTATTTCATAAGGCATAAGCATCTTTCAGTTTGGCAAGATTTTCACTGAATATTGAATGAAGCAGCTTTCTCTCATAGAGAGACAAGCTTTTGAGCAGATTTGGGCTAGATTTCACTTCATTTGAACAGAAGCACTATTTTAACATTACTGGTCTCAGAAACCTGTAAACTGACAATCTTGAGCATTGAAGTCCTAACATAAGGTTTTGTGCATATAACTTCTAACACATTAAAAACTGTCTTACTGCATTTGCAAAAACATTGTATTTCATAAGGCATAAGCATCTTTCAGTTTGGCAAGATTTGCACTGAACATTGAATGAAGCAGCTCTAACTCACAGAGAGAGAAGCTTTTGAGCAGATTTGGGCTAGATTTCACTTCATTTGAACAGAAGCACTATTTCAACATTACTGGTCTCAGAAACCTGTAAACTGACAATCTTGAGCATTGAAGTCCTAACATCTGTTTTTGTGCATATAACTTCTAACACATTAAAAACTGTCTCACTGCATTGCAAAAATCATTTTATTTCATAAGACATAAGCATCTTTCAGTTTGGCAAGATTTGCACTGAACATTGAATGAAGCACCTCTAACTCACAGAGAGAGAAGCTTTTGAGCAGATTTGGGCTAGATTTCACTTCATTTGTACAGAAGCACTATTTCAACATTACTGGTCTCAGAAACCTGTAAACTGACAATCTTGAGCATTGAAGTCCTAACATAATGTTTTGTGCATGTAACTTCTAACACATTAAAAACTGTCTTACAGCATTGCAAAAACATTGTATTTCATAAGGCATAAGCATCTTTCAGTTTGGCAAGATTTGCACTGAATATTGAATGAAGCAGCTTTCTCTCATAGAGAGACAAGCTTTTGAGCATATTTGGGCTAGATTTCACTTCATTTGAATAGAAGCACTATTTCAACATTACTGGTCTCAGAAACCTGTAAACTGACAATCTTGAGCATTGAAGTCCTAACATAACGTTTTGTGCATATAACTTCTAACACATTAAAAACTGTCTTACAGCATTGCAAAAACATTGTATTTCATAAGGCATAAGCATCTTTCAGTTTGGCAAGATTTGCACTGAACATTGAATGAAGCAGCTCTAACTCATAGAGAGACAAGCTTTTGAGCATATTTGGGCTAGATTTCACTTCATTTGAACAGAAGCACTATTTCAACATTACTGGTCTCAGAAACCTGTAAACTGACAATCTTCAGCATTGAAGTCCTAACATAACGTTTTGTGCATATAACTTCTAACACATTAAAAACTGTCTTACAGCATTGCAAAAACATTGTATTTCATAAGGCATAAGCATCTTTCAGTTTGGCAAGATTTGCACTGAACATTGAATGAAGCAGCTCTAACTCACAGAGAGACAAGCTTTTGAGCAGATTTGGGCTAGATTTCACTTCATTTGAACACAGCACTATTTCAACATTACTGGTCTCAGAAACCTGTAAACTGACAATCTTGAGCATTGAAGTCCTAACATAACGTTTTGTGCATATAACTTCTAAACCATTAAAAACTGTCTCTCTGCATTGCAGAAATCATTTTATTTCATAAGACATAAACATCTTTCAGTTTGGCAAGATTTGCACTGAACATTGAATGAAGCAGCTTTCTCTCATAGAGAGACAAGCTTTTGAGCAGATTTGGGCTAGATTTCACTTCATTTGAACAGAAGCACTATTTTAACATTACTGGTCTCAGAAACCTGTAAACTGACAATCTTGAGCATTGAAGTCCTAACATAACGTTTTGTGCATATAACTTCTAACACATTAAAAACTGTCTTACAGCATTGCAAAAACATTGTATTTCATAAGGCATAAGCATCTTTCAGTTTGGCAAGATTTGCACTGAACATTGAATGAAGCAGCTTTCTCTCATAGAGAGACAAGCTTTTGAGCAGATTTGGGCTAGATTTCACTTCATTTGAACAGAAGCACTATTTCAACATTACTGGTCTCAGAAACCTGTAAACTGACAATCTTGAGCATTGAAGTCCTAACATAACGTTTTGTGCATATAACTTCTAACACATTAAAAACTGTCTTACAGCATTGCAAAAACATTGTATTTCATAAGGCATAAGCATCTTTCAGTTTGGCAAGATTTGCACTGAACATTCAATGAAGCAGCTCTAACTCACAGAGAGACAAGCTTTTGAGCAGATTTGGGCTAGATTTCACTTCATTTGAACAGAAGCACTATTTCAACATTACTGGTCTCAGAAACCTGTAAACTGACAATCTTCAGCATTGAAGTCCTAACATAACGTTTTGTGCATATAACTTCTAACACATTAAAAACTGTCTTACAGCATTGCAAAAACATTGTATTTCATAAGGCATAAGCATCTTTCAGTTTGGCAAGATTTGCACTGAACATTGAATGAAGCAGCTCTAACTCACAGAGAGACAAGCTTTTGAGCAGATTTGGGCTAGATTTCACTTCATTTGAACAGAAGCACTATTTCAACATTACTGGTCTCAGAAACCTGTAAACTGACAATCTTGAGCATTAAAGTCCTAACATCTGTTTTTGTGCATATAACTTCTAAACTATTAAAAACTGTCTCTCTGCATTGCAGAAATCATTTTATTTCATAAGACATAAGCATCTTTCAGTTTGGCAAGATTTGCACTGAACATTGAATGAAGCAGCTTTCTCTCATAGAGAGACAAGCTTTTGAGCAGATTTGGGCGAGATTTCACTTCATTTGACCAGAAATACTATTTTAACATTACTGGTCTCAGAAACCTGTAAACTGACAATCTTGAGCATTGAAGTCCTAACATAAGTTTTTGTGCATATAACTTCTAACACATTAAAAACTGTCTTACAGCATTGCAAAAACATTGTATTTCATAAGGCATAAGCATCTTTCAGTTTGGCAAGATTTGCACTAAACATTGAATGAAGCAGCTCTAACTCACAGAGAGACAAGCTTTTGAGCAGATTTGGGCTAGATTTCACTTCATTTGAACAGAAGCACTATTTCAACATTACTGGTCTCAGAAACCTGTAAACTGACAATCTTGAGCATTGAAGTCCTAACATAACGTTTTGTGCATATAACTTCTAACACATTAAAAACTGTCTTACAGCATTGCAAAAACATTGTATTTCATAAGGCATAAGCAACTTTCAGTTTGGCAAGATTTGCACTGAACATTGAATGAAGCAGCTCTAACTCACAAAGAGACAAGCTTTTGAGCAGATTTGGGCTAGATTTCACTTCATTTGAACAGAAGCACTATTTCAACATTACTGGTCTCAGAAACCTGTAAACTGACAATCTTGAGCATTGAAGTCCTAACATAAGGTTTTGTGCATATAACTTCTAACACATTAAAAACTGTCTTACAGCATTTGCAAAAACATTATATTTCATAAGGCATAAGCATCTTTCAGTTTGGCAAGATTTGCACTGAACATTGAATGAAGCAGCTCTATCTCACAGAGAGACAAGCTTTTGAGCAGATTTGGGCTAGATTTCACTTCATTTGAACAGAAGCACTATTTCAACATTACTGGTCTCAGAAACCTGTAAACTGACAATCTTGAGCATTGAAGTCCTAACATAAGGTTTTGTGCATATAACTTCTAACACATTAAAAACTGTCTTACAGCATTTGCAAAAACATTGTATTTCATAAGGCATAAGCATCTTTCAGTTTGGCAAGATTTGCACTGAACATTGAATGAAGCAGCTCTATCTCACAGAGAGACAAGCTTTTGAGCAGATTTGGGCTAGATTTCACTTCATTTGAACAGAAGCACTATTTCAACATTACTGGTCTCAGAAACCTGTAAACTGACAATCTTGAGCATTGAAGTCCTAACATCTGTTTTTGTGCATATAACTTCTAAACCATTAAAAACTGTCTCTCTGCATTGCAGAAATCATTTTATTTCATAAGACATAAGCATCTTTCAGTTTGGCAAGATTTGCACTGAACATTGAATGAAGCAGCTTTCTCTCATAGAGAGACAAGCTTTTGAGCAGATTTGGGCGAGATTTCACTTCATTTGACCAGAAACACTATTTTAACATTACTGGTCTCAGAAACCTGTAAACTGACAATCTTGAGCATTGAAGTCCTAACATAAGTTTTTGTGCATATAACTTCTAACACATTAAAAACTGTCTTACAGCATTGCAAAAACATTGTATTTCATAAGGCATAAGCATCTTTCAGTTTGGCAAGATTTGCACTGAATATTGAATGAAGCAGTTTTCTCTCATAGAGAGACAAGCTTTTGAGCAGATTTGGGCTAGATTTCACTTCATTTGACCAGAAACACTATTTTAACATTACTGGTCTCAGAAACCTTTAAACTGACAATCTTGAGCATTGAAGTCCTAACATAACGTTTTGTGAATATAACTTCTAACACATTAAAAACTGTCTTACAGCATTGCAAAAACATTGTATTTCATAAGGCATAAGCATCTTTCAGTTTGGCAAGATTTGCACTGAACATTGAATGAAGCAGCTCTAACTCACAGAGAGACAAGCTTTTGAGCAGATTTGGGCTAGATTTCACTTCATTTGAACAGAAGCACTATTTCAACATTACTGGTCTCAGAAACCTGTAAACTGACAATCTTGAGCATTGAAGTCCTAACATAAGGTTTTGTGCATATAACTTCTAACACATTAAAAACTGTCTTACAGCATTGCAAAAACATTGTATTTCATAAGGCATAAGCATCTTTCAGTTTGGCAAGATTTGCACTGAACATTGAATGAAGCAGCTCTAACTCACAGAGAGACAAGCTTTTGAGCAGATTTGGGCTAGATTTCACTTCATTTGAACAGAAGCACTATTTCAACATTACTGGTCTCAGAAACCTGTAAACTGACAATCTTGAGCATTGAAGTCCTAACATAAGGTGTTGTGCATATAACTTCTAACACATTAAAAACTGTCTTACAGCATTTGCAAAAACATTGTATTTCATAAGGCATAAGCATCTTTCAGTTTGGCAAGATTTGCACTGAACATTGAATGAAGCAGCTCTATCTCACAGAGAGACAAGCTTTTGAGCAGATTTGGGCTAGATTTCACTTCATTTGAACAAAAGCAATATTTTAACATTACTGGTCTCAGAAACCTGTAAATAGACAATCTTGAGCATTGAAGTCCTAACATCTGTTTTTGTGCATATAACTTCTAACACATTAAAAACTGTCTCACTGCATTGCAGAAATCATTTTATTTCATAAGACATAAGCTTCTTTCAATTTGGCAAGATTTGCACTGAACATTGAATGAAGCACCTCTAACTCACAGAGAGAGAAGCTTTTGAGCAGATTTGGGCTAGATTTCACTTCATTTGAACAGAAGCACTATTTCAACATTACTGGTCTCAGAAACCTGTAAACTGACAATCTTGAGCATTGAAGTCCTAACATCTGTTTTTGTGCATATAACTTCTAAACCATTAAAATCTGTCTATCTGCATTGCAGAAATCATTTTATTTCATAAGACATAAGCATCTTTCAGTTTGGCAAGATTTGCACTGAACATTGAATGAAGCAGCTTTCTCTCATAGAGAGACAAGCTTTTGAGCAGATTTGGGCGAGATTTCACTTCATTTAACCAGAAACACTATTTTAACATTACTGGTCTCAGAAACCTGTAAACTGACAATCTTGAGCATTGAAGTCCTAACATAAGTTTTTGTGCATATAACTTCTAACACATTAAAAACTGTCTTACAGCATTGCAAAAACATTGTATTTCATAAGGCATAAGCATCTTTCAGTTTGGCAAGATTTGCACTGAATATTGAATGAAGCAGCTTTCTCTCATAGAGAGACAAGCTTTTGAGCAGATTTGGGCTAGATTTCACTTCATTTGACCAGAAACACTATTTTAACATTACTGGTCTCAGAAACCTTTAAACTGACAATCTTGAGCATTGAAGTCCTAACATAACGTTTTGTGAATATAACTTCTAACACATTAAAAACTGTCTTACAGCATTGCAAAAACATTGTATTTCATAAGGCATAAGCATATTTCAGTTTGGCAAGATTTGCACTGAACATTGAATGAAGCAGCTCTATCTCACAGAGAGACAAGCTTTTAAACAGATTTGGGCTAGATTTCTCTTCATTTGAACAGAAGCACTATTTCAACATTACTGGTCTCAGAAACCTGTAAACTGACAATCTTGAGCACTGAAGTCCTAACATCTGTTTTTGTGCATATAACTTCTAACACATTAAAAACTGTCTTACAGCATTTGCAAAAACATTGTATTTCATAAGGCATAAGCATCTTTCAGTTTGGCAAGATTTGCACTGAATATTGAATGATGCAGCTTTCTCTCATAGAGAGACAAGATTTTGAGCAAATTTGGGCTAGATTTCACTTCATTTGAACAGAAGCACTATTTAAACATTACTGGTCTCAGAAACCTGTAAACTGACAATCTTGAGCATTGAAGTCCTAACATAAGTTTTTGTGCATATAACTTCTAACACATTAAAAACTGTCTTACAGCATTGCAAAAACATTGTATTTCATAAGGCATAAGCATCTTTCAGTTTGGCAAGATTTGCACTGAATATTGAATGAAGCAGCTTTCTCTTATAGAGAGACAAGCTTTTGAGCAGATTTGGGCTAGATTTCACTTCATTTGACCAGAAACACTATTTTAACATTACTGGTCTCAGAAACCTGTAAACTGACAATCTTGAGCATTGAAGTCCTAACATAACGTTTTGTGCATATAACTTCTAACACATTAAAAACTGTCTTACAGCATTGCAAAAACATTGTATTTCATAAGGCATAAGCATATTTCAGTTTGGCAAGATTTGCACTGAACATTGAATGAAGCAGCTCTATCTCACAGAGAGACAAGCTTTTAAACAGATTTGGGCTAGATTTCTCTTCATTTGAACAGAAGCACTATTTCAACATTACTGGTCTCAGAAACCTGTAAACTGACAATCTTGAGCATTGAAGTCCTAACATAAGGTTTTGTGCATATAACTTCTAACACATTAAAAACTGTCTTACAGCATTTGCAAAAACATTGTATTTCATAAGGCATAAGCATCTTTCAGTTTGGCAAGATTTGCACTGAATATTGAATGAAGCAGCTTTCTCTCATAGAGAGACAATCTTTTGAGCAGATTTGGGCTAGATTTCACTTCATTTGAACAGAAGCACTATTTTAACATTACTGGTCTCAGAAACCTGTAAACTGACAATCTTGAGCATTGAAGTCCTAACATCTGTTTTTGTGCATATAACTTCTAAACCATAAAAATCTGTCTCTCTGCATTGCAGAAATCATTTTATTTCATAAGACATAAGCATCTTTCAGTTTGGCAAGATTTGCACTGAACATTGAATGAAGCAGCTTTCTCTCATAGAGAGACAAGCTTTTGAGCAGATTTGGGCGAGATTTCACTTCATTTGACCAGAAACACTATTTTAACATTACTGGTCTCAGAAACCTGTAAACTGACAATCTTGAGCATTGAAGTCCTAACATAAGTTTTTGTGCATATAACTTCTAACACATTAAAAACTGTCTTACAGCATTGCAAAAACATTGTATTTCATAAGGCATAAGCATATTTCAGTTTGGCAAGATTTGCACTGAATATTGAATGAAGCAGCTTTCTCTCATAGAGAGACAATCTTTTGAGCAGATTTGGGCTAGATTTCACTTCATTTGAACAGAAGCACTATTTTAACATTACTGGTCTCAGAAACCTGTAAACTGACAATCTTGAGCATTGAAGTCCTAACATAAGGTTTTGTGCATATAACTTCTAACACATTAAAAACTGTCTTACTGCATTTGCAAAAACATTGTATTTCATAAGGCATAAGCATCTTTCAGTTTGGCAAGATTTGCACTAAACATTGAATGAAGCAGCTCTAACTCACAGAGAGACAAGCTTTTGAGCAGATTTGGGCTAGATTTCACTTCATTTGAACAGAAGCACTATTTCAACATTACTGGTCTCAGAAACCTATAAACTGACAATCTTGAGCATTGAAGTCCTAACATTACGTTTTGTGCATATAACTTCTAACACATTAAAAACTGTCTTACAGCATTGCAGAAATCATTTTATTTCATAAGACATAAGCTTCTTTCAATTTGGCAAGATTTGCACTGAACATTGAATGAAGCACCTCTAACTCACAGAGAGAGAAGCTTTTGAGCAGATTTGGGCTAGATTTCACTTCATTTGAACAGAAGCACTATTTCAACATTACTGGTCTCAGAAACCTGTAAACTGACAATCTTGAGCATTGAAGTCCTAACATCTGTTTTTGTGCATATAACTTCTAAACCATTAAAATCTGTCTATCTGCATTGCAGAAATCATTTTATTTCATAAGACATAAGCATCTTTCAGTTTGGCAAGATTTGCACTGAACATTGAATGAAGCAGCTTTCTCTCATAGAGAGACAAGCTTTTGAGCAGATTTGGGCGAGATTTCACTTCATTTAACCAGAAACACTATTTTAACATTACTGGTCTCAGAAACCTGTAAACTGACAATCTTGAGCATTGAAGTCCTAACATAAGTTTTTGTGCATATAACTTCTAACACATTAAAAACTGTCTTACAGCATTGCAAAAACATTGTATTTCATAAGGCATAAGCATCTTTCAGTTTGGCAAGATTTGCACTGAATATTGAATGAAGCAGCTTTCTCTCATAGAGAGACAAGCTTTTGAGCAGATTTGGGCTAGATTTCACTTCATTTGACCAGAAACACTATTTTAACATTACTGGTCTCAGAAACCTTTAAACTGACAATCTTGAGCATTGAAGTCCTAACATAACGTTTTGTGAATATAACTTCTAACACATTAAAAACTGTCTTACTGCATTTGCAAAAACATTGTATTTCATAAGGCATAAGCATATTTCAGTTTGGCAAGATTTGCACTGAACATTGAATGAAGCAGCTCTATCTCACAGAGAGACAAGCTTTTAAACAGATTTGGGCTAGATTTCTCTTCATTTGAACAGAAGCACTATTTCAACATTACTGGTCTCAGAAACCTGTAAACTGACAATCTTGAGCATTGAAGTCCTAACATCTGTTTTTGTGCATATAACTTCTAACACATTAAAAACTGTCTTACAGCATTTGCAAAAACATTGTATTTCATAAGGCATAAGCATCTTTCAGTTTGGCAAGATTTGCACTGAATATTGAATGATGCAGCTTTCTCTCATAGAGAGACAAGATTTTGAGCAAATTTGGGCTAGATTTCACTTCATTTGAACAGAAGCACTATTTAAACATTACTGGTCTCAGAAACCTGTAAACTGACAATCTTGAGCATTGAAGTCCTAACATAAGTTTTTGTGCATATAACTTCTAACACATTAAAAACTGTCTTACAGCATTGCAAAAACATTGTATTTCATAAGGCATAAGCATCTTTCAGTTTGGCAAGATTTGCACTGAATATTGAATGAAGCAGCTTTCTCTTATAGAGAGACAAGCTTTTGAGCAGATTTGGGCTAGATTTCACTTCATTTGACCAGAAACACTATTTTAACATTACTGGTCTCAGAAACCTGTAAACTGACAATCTTGAGCATTGAAGTCCTAACATAACGTTTTGTGCATATAACTTCTAACACATTAAAAACTGTCTTACAGCATTGCAAAAACATTGTATTTCATAAGGCATAAGCATATTTCAGTTTGGCAAGATTTGCACTGAACATTGAATGAAGCAGCTCTATCTCACAGAGAGACAAGCTTTTAAACAGATTTGGGCTAGATTTCTCTTCATTTGAACAGAAGCACTATTTCAACATTACTGGTCTCAGAAACCTGTAAACTGACAATCTTGAGCATTGAAGTCCTAACATAAGGTTTTGTGCATATAACTTCTAACACATTAAAAACTGTCTTACAGCATTTGCAAAAACATTGTATTTCATAAGGCATAAGCATCTTTCAGTTTGGCAAGATTTGCACTGAATATTGAATGAAGCAGCTTTCTCTCATAGAGAGACAATCTTTTGAGCAGATTTGGGCTAGATTTCACTTCATTTGAACAGAAGCACTATTTTAACATTACTGGTCTCAGAAACCTGTAAACTGACAATCTTGAGCATTGAAGTCCTAACATCTGTTTTTGTGCATATAACTTCTAAACCATTAAAATCTGTCTCTCTGCATTGCAGAAATCATTTTATTTCATAAGACATAAGCATCTTTCAGTTTGGCAAGATTTGCACTGAACATTGAATGAAGCAGCTTTCTCTCATAGAGAGACAAGCTTTTGAGCAGATTTGGGCGAGATTTCACTTCATTTGACCAGAAACACTATTTTAACATTACTGGTCTCAGAAACCTGTAAACTGACAATCTTGAGCATTGAAGTCCTAACATAAGTTTTTGTGCATATAACTTCTAACACATTAAAAACTGTCTTACAGCATTGCAAAAACATTGTATTTCATAAGGCATAAGCATCTTTCAGTTTGGCAAGATTTGCATTGAATATTGAATGAAGCAGCTTTCTCTCATAGAGAGACAAGCTTTTGAGCAGATTTGGGCTAGATTTCACTTCATTTGAACAAAAGCAATATTTTAACATTACTGGTCTCAGAAACCTGTAAACTGACAATCTTGAGCATTGAAGTCCTAACATCTGTTTTTGTGCATATAACTTCTAAACCATTAAAAACTGTCTCTCTGCATTGCAGAAATCATTTTATTTCATAAGACATAAGCATCTTTCAGTTTGGCAAGATTTGCACTGAACATTGAATGAAGCAGCTTTCTCTCATAGAGAGACAAGCTTTTGAGCAGATTTGGGCGAGATTTCACTTCATTTGACCAGAAACACTATTTTAACATTACTGGTCTCAGAAACCTGTAAACTGACAATCTTGAGCATTGAAGTCCTAACATAAGTTTTTGTGCATATAACTTCTAACACATTAAAAACTGTCTTACAGCATTGCAAAAACATTGTATTTCATAAGGCATAAGCATATTTCAGTTTGGCAAGATTTGCACTGAATATTGAATGAAGCAGCTTTCTCTCATAGAGAGACAATCTTTTGAGCAGATTTGGGCTAGATTTCACTTCATTTGAACAGAAGCACTATTTTAACATTACTGGTCTCAGAAACCTGTAAACTGACAATCTTGAGCATTGAAGTCCTAACATAAGGTTTTGTGCATATAACTTCTAACACATTAAAAACTGTCTTACTGCATTTGCAAAAACATTGTATTTCATAAGGCATAAGCATCTTTCAGTTTGGCAAGATTTGCACTAAACATTGAATGAAGCAGCTCTAACTCACAGAGAGACAAGCTTTTGAGCAGATTTGGGCTAGATTTCACTTCATTTGAACAGAAGCACTATTTCAACATTACTGGTCTCAGAAACCTGTAAACTGACAATCTTGAGCATTGAAGTCCTAACATTAGGTTTTGTGCATATAACTTCTAACACATTAAAAACTGTCTTACAGCATTTGCAAAAACATTGTATTTCATAAGGCATAAGCATCTTTCAGTTTGGCAAGATTTGCACTGAACATTGAATGAAGCAGCTCTATCTCACAGAGAGACAAGCTTTTGAGCAGATTTGGGCTAGATTTCACTTCATTTGAACAAAAGCAATATTTTAACATTACTGGTCTCAGAAACCTGTAAATAGACAATCTTGAGCATTGAAGTCCTAACATCTGTTTTTGTGCATATAACTTCTAACACATTAAAAACTGTCTCACTGCATTGCAGAAATCATTTTATTTCATAAGACATAAGCTTCTTTCAATTTGGCAAGATTTGCACTGAACATTGAATGAAGCACCTCTAACTCACAGAGAGAGAAGCTTTTGAGCAGATTTGGGCTAGATTTCACTTCATTTGAACAGAAGCACTATTTCAACATTACTGGTCTCAGAAACCTGTAAACTGACAATCTTGAGCATTGAAGTCCTAACATCTGTTTTTGTGCATATAACTTCTAAACCATTAAAATCTGTCTATCTGCATTGCAGAAATCATTTTATTTCATAAGACATAAGCATCTTTCAGTTTGGCAAGATTTGCACTGAACATTGAATGAAGCAGCTTTCTCTCATAGAGAGACAAGCTTTTGAGCAGATTTGGGCGAGATTTCACTTCATTTAACCAGAAACACTATTTTAACATTACTGGTCTCAGAAACCTGTAAACTGACAATCTTGAGCATTGAAGTCCTAACATAAGTTTTTGTGCATATAACTTCTAACACATTAAAAACTGTCTTACAGCATTGCAAAAACATTGTATTTCATAAGGCATAAGCATCTTTCAGTTTGGCAAGATTTGCACTGAATATTGAATGAAGCAGCTTTCTCTCATAGAGAGACAAGCTTTTGAGCAGATTTGGGCTAGATTTCACTTCATTTGACCAGAAACACTATTTTAACATTACTGGTCTCAGAAACCTTTAAACTGACAATCTTGAGCATTGAAGTCCTAACATAACGTTTTGTGAATATAACTTCTAACACATTAAAAACTGTCTTACAGCATTGCAAAAACATTGTATTTCATAAGGCATAAGCATATTTCAGTTTGGCAAGATTTGCACTGAACATTGAATGAAGCAGCTCTATCTCACAGAGAGACAAGCTTTTAAACAGATTTGGGCTAGATTTCTCTTCATTTGAACAGAAGCACTATTTCAACATTACTGGTCTCAGAAACCTGTAAACTGACAATCTTGAGCATTGAAGTCCTAACATCTGTTTTTGTGCATATAACTTCTAACACATTAAAAACTGTCTTACAGCATTTGCAAAAACATTGTATTTCATAAGGCATAAGCATCTTTCAGTTTGGCAAGATTTGCACTGAATATTGAATGATGCAGCTTTCTCTCATAGAGAGACAAGATTTTGAGCAAATTTGGGCTAGATTTCACTTCATTTGAACAGAAGCACTATTTAAACATTACTGGTCTCAGAAACCTGTAAACTGACAATCTTGAGCATTGAAGTCCTAACATAAGTTTTTGTGCATATAACTTCTAACACATTAAAAACTGTCTTACAGCATTGCAAAAACATTGTATTTCATAAGGCATAAGCATCTTTCAGTTTGGCAAGATTTGCACTGAATATTGAATGAAGCAGCTTTCTCTTATAGAGAGACAAGCTTTTGAGCAGATTTGGGCTAGATTTCACTTCATTTGACCAGAAACACTATTTTAACATTACTGGTCTCAGAAACCTGTAAACTGACAATCTTGAGCATTGAAGTCCTAACATAATGTTTTGTGCATATAACTTCTAACACATTAAAAACTGTCTTACAGCATTGCAAAAACATTGTATTTCATAAGGCATAAGCATATTTCAGTTTGGCAAGATTTGCACTGAACATTGAATGAAGCAGCTCTATCTCACAGAGAGACAAGCTTTTAAACAGATTTGGGCTAGATTTCTCTTCATTTGAACAGAAGCACTATTTCAACATTACTGGTCTCAGAAACCTGTAAACTGACAATCTTGAGCATTGAAGTCCTAACATCTGTTTTTGTGCATATAACTTCTAAACCATTAAAATCTGTCTCTCTGCATTGCAGAAATCATTTTATTTCATAAGACATAAGCATCTTTCAGTTTGGCAAGATTTGCACTGAACATTGAATGAAGCAGCTTTCTCTCATAGAGAGACAAGCTTTTGAGCAGATTTGGGCGAGATTTCACTTCATTTGACCAGAAACACTATTTTAACATTACTGGTCTCAGAAACCTGTAAACTGACAATCTTGAGCATTGAAGTCCTAACATAAGTTTTTGTGCATATAACTTCTAACACATTAAAAACTGTCTTACAGCATTGCAAAAACATTGTATTTCATAAGGCATAAGCATCTTTCAGTTTGGCAAGATTTGCATTGAATATTGAATGAAGCAGCTTTCTCTCATAGAGAGACAAGCTTTTGAGCAGATTTGGGCTAGATTTCACTTCATTTGAACAAAAGCAATATTTTAACATTACTGGTCTCAGAAACCTGTAAACTGACAATCTTGAGCATTGAAGTCCTAACATCTGTTTTTGTGCATATAACTTCTAAACCATTAAAAACTGTCTCTCTGCATTGCAGAAATCATTTTATTTCATAAGACATAAGCATCTTTCAGTTTGGCAAGATTTGCACTGAACATTGAATGAAGCAGCTTTCTCTCATAGAGAGACAAGCTTTTGAGCAGATTTGGGCGAGATTTCACTTCATTTGACCAGAAACACTATTTTAACATTACTGGTCTCAGAAACCTGTAAACTGACAATCTTGAGCATTGAAGTCCTAACATAAGTTTTTGTGCATATAACTTCTAACACATTAAAAACTGTCTTACAGCATTGCAAAAACATTGTATTTCATAAGGCATAAGCATATTTCAGTTTGGCAAGATTTGCACTGAATATTGAATGAAGCAGCTTTCTCTCATAGAGAGACAATCTTTTGAGCAGATTTGGGCTAGATTTCACTTCATTTGAACAGAAGCACTATTTTAACATTACTGGTCTCAGAAACCTGTAAACTGACAATCTTGAGCATTGAAGTCCTAACATAAGGTTTTGTGCATATAACTTCTAACACATTAAAAACTGTCTTACTGCATTTGCAAAAACATTGTATTTCATAAGGCATAAGCATCTTTCAGTTTGGCAAGATTTGCACTAAACATTGAATGAAGCAGCTCTAACTCACAGAGAGACAAGCTTTTGAGCAGATTTGGGCTAGATTTCACTTCATTTGAACAGAAGCACTATTTCAACATTACTGGTCTCAGAAACCTGTAAACTGACAATCTTGAGCATTGAAGTCCTAACATTAGGTTTTGTGCATATAACTTCTAACACATTAAAAACTGTCTTACAGCATTTGCAAAAACATTGTATTTCATAAGGCATAAGCATCTTTCAGTTTGGCAAGATTTGCACTGAACATTGAATGAAGCAGCTCTATCTCACAGAGAGACAAGCTTTTGAGCAGATTTGGGCTAGATTTCACTTCATTTGAACAAAAGCAATATTTTAACATTACTGGTCTCAGAAACCTGTAAATAGACAATCTTGAGCATTGAAGTCCTAACATCTGTTTTTGTGCATATAACTTCTAACACATTAAAAACTGTCTCACTGCATTGCAGAAATCATTTTATTTCATAAGACATAAGCTTCTTTCAATTTGGCAAGATTTGCACTGAACATTGAATGAAGCACCTCTAACTCACAGAGAGAGAAGCTTTTGAGCAGATTTGGGCTAGATTTCACTTCATTTGAACAGAAGCACTATTTCAACATTACTGGTCTCAGAAACCTGTAAACTGACAATCTTGAGCATTGAAGTCCTAACATCTGTTTTTGTGCATATAACTTCTAAACCATTAAAATCTGTCTATCTGCATTGCAGAAATCATTTTATTTCATAAGACATAAGCATCTTTCAGTTTGGCAAGATTTGCACTGAACATTGAATGAAGCAGCTTTCTCTCATAGAGAGACAAGCTTTTGAGCAGATTTGGGCGAGATTTCACTTCATTTAACCAGAAACACTATTTTAACATTACTGGTCTCAGAAACCTGTAAACTGACAATCTTGAGCATTGAAGTCCTAACATAAGTTTTTGTGCATATAACTTCTAACACATTAAAAACTGTCTTACAGCATTGCAAAAACATTGTATTTCATAAGGCATAAGCATCTTTCAGTTTGGCAAGATTTGCACTGAATATTGAATGAAGCAGCTTTCTCTCATAGAGAGACAAGCTTTTGAGCAGATTTGGGCTAGATTTCACTTCATTTGACCAGAAACACTATTTTAACATTACTGGTCTCAGAAACCTTTAAACTGACAATCTTGAGCATTGAAGTCCTAACATAACGTTTTGTGAATATAACTTCTAACACATTAAAAACTGTCTTACAGCATTGCAAAAACATTGTATTTCATAAGGCATAAGCATATTTCAGTTTGGCAAGATTTGCACTGAACATTGAATGAAGCAGCTCTATCTCACAGAGAGACAAGCTTTTAAACAGATTTGGGCTAGATTTCTCTTCATTTGAACAGAAGCACTATTTCAACATTACTGGTCTCAGAAACCTGTAAACTGACAATCTTGAGCATTGAAGTCCTAACATCTGTTTTTGTGCATATAACTTCTAACACATTAAAAACTGTCTTACAGCATTTGCAAAAACATTGTATTTCATAAGGCATAAGCATCTTTCAGTTTGGCAAGATTTGCACTGAATATTGAATGATGCAGCTTTCTCTCATAGAGAGACAAGATTTTGAGCAAATTTGGGCTAGATTTCACTTCATTTGAACAGAAGCACTATTTAAACATTACTGGTCTCAGAAACCTGTAAACTGACAATCTTGAGCATTGAAGTCCTAACATAAGTTTTTGTGCATATAACTTCTAACACATTAAAAACTGTCTTACAGCATTGCAAAAACATTGTATTTCATAAGGCATAAGCATCTTTCAGTTTGGCAAGATTTGCACTGAATATTGAATGAAGCAGCTTTCTCTTATAGAGAGACAAGCTTTTGAGCAGATTTGGGCTAGATTTCACTTCATTTGACCAGAAACACTATTTTAACATTACTGGTCTCAGAAACCTGTAAACTGACAATCTTGAGCATTGAAGTCCTAACATAATGTTTTGTGCATATAACTTCTAACACATTAAAAACTGTCTTACAGCATTGCAAAAACATTGTATTTCATAAGGCATAAGCATATTTCAGTTTGGCAAGATTTGCACTGAACATTGAATGAAGCAGCTCTATCTCACAGAGAGACAAGCTTTTAAACAGATTTGGGCTAGATTTCTCTTCATTTGAACAGAAGCACTATTTCAACATTACTGGTCTCAGAAACCTGTAAACTGACAATCTTGAGCATTGAAGTCCTAACATAAGGTTTTGTGCATATAACTTCTAACACATTAAAAACTGTCTTACAGCATTTGCAAAAACATTGTATTTCATAAGGCATAAGCATCTTTCAGTTTGGCAAGATTTGCACTGAATATTGAATGAAGCAGCTTTCTCTCATAGAGAGACAATCTTTTGAGCAGATTTGGGCTAGATTTCACTTCATTTGAACAGAAGCACTATTTTAACATTACTGGTCTCAGAAACCTGTAAACTGACAATCTTGAGCATTGAAGTCCTAACATCTGTTTTTGTGCATATAACTTCTAAACCATTAAAATCTGTCTCTCTGCATTGCAGAAATCATTTTATTTCATAAGACATAAGCATCTTTCAGTTTGGCAAGATTTGCACTGAACATTGAATGAAGCAGCTTTCTCTCATAGAGAGACAAGCTTTTGAGCAGATTTGGGCGAGATTTCACTTCATTTGACCAGAAACACTATTTTAACATTACTGGTCTCAGAAACCTGTAAACTGACAATCTTGAGCATTGAAGTCCTAACATAAGTTTTTGTGCATATAACTTCTAACACATTAAAAACTGTCTTACAGCATTGCAAAAACATTGTATTTCATAAGGCATAAGCATCTTTCAGTTTGGCAAGATTTGCATTGAATATTGAATGAAGCAGCTTTCTCTCATAGAGAGACAAGCTTTTGAGCAGATTTGGGCTAGATTTCACTTCATTTGAACAAAAGCAATATTTTAACATTACTGGTCTCAGAAACCTGTAAACTGACAATCTTGAGCATTGAAGTCCTAACATCTGTTTTTGTGCATATAACTTCTAAACCATTAAAAACTGTCTCTCTGCATTGCAGAAATCATTTTATTTCATAAGACATAAGCATCTTTCAGTTTGGCAAGATTTGCACTGAACATTGAATGAAGCAGCTTTCTCTCATAGAGAGACAAGCTTTTGAGCAGATTTGGGCGAGATTTCACTTCATTTGACCAGAAACACTATTTTAACATTACTGGTCTCAGAAACCTGTAAACTGACAATCTTGAGCATTGAAGTCCTAACATAAGTTTTTGTGCATATAACTTCTAACACATTAAAAACTGTCTTACAGCATTGCAAAAACATTGTATTTCATAAGGCATAAGCATATTTCAGTTTGGCAAGATTTGCACTGAATATTGAATGAAGCAGCTTTCTCTCATAGAGAGACAATCTTTTGAGCAGATTTGGGCTAGATTTCACTTCATTTGAACAGAAGCACTATTTTAACATTACTGGTCTCAGAAACCTGTAAACTGACAATCTTGAGCATTGAAGTCCTAACATAAGGTTTTGTGCATATAACTTCTAACACATTAAAAACTGTCTTACTGCATTTGCAAAAACATTGTATTTCATAAGGCATAAGCATCTTTCAGTTTGGCAAGATTTGCACTAAACATTGAATGAAGCAGCTCTAACTCACAGAGAGACAAGCTTTTGAGCAGATTTGGGCTAGATTTCACTTCATTTGAACAGAAGCACTATTTCAACATTACTGGTCTCAGAAACCTGTAAACTGACAATCTTGAGCATTGAAGTCCTAACATTAGGTTTTGTGCATATAACTTCTAACACATTAAAAACTGTCTTACAGCATTTGCAAAAACATTGTATTTCATAAGGCATAAGCATCTTTCAGTTTGGCAAGATTTGCACTGAACATTGAATGAAGCAGCTCTATCTCACAGAGAGACAAGCTTTTGAGCAGATTTGGGCTAGATTTCACTTCATTTGAACAAAAGCAATATTTTAACATTACTGGTCTCAGAAACCTGTAAATAGACAATCTTGAGCATTGAAGTCCTAACATCTGTTTTTGTGCATATAACTTCTAACACATTAAAAACTGTCTCACTGCATTGCAGAAATCATTTTATTTCATAAGACATAAGCTTCTTTCAATTTGGCAAGATTTGCACTGAACATTGAATGAAGCACCTCTAACTCACAGAGAGAGAAGCTTTTGAGCAGATTTGGGCTAGATTTCACTTCATTTGAACAGAAGCACTATTTCAACATTACTGGTCTCAGAAACCTGTAAACTGACAATCTTGAGCATTGAAGTCCTAACATCTGTTTTTGTGCATATAACTTCTAAACCATTAAAATCTGTCTATCTGCATTGCAGAAATCATTTTATTTCATAAGACATAAGCATCTTTCAGTTTGGCAAGATTTGCACTGAACATTGAATGAAGCAGCTTTCTCTCATAGAGAGACAAGCTTTTGAGCAGATTTGGGCGAGATTTCACTTCATTTAACCAGAAACACTATTTTAACATTACTGGTCTCAGAAACCTGTAAACTGACAATCTTGAGCATTGAAGTCCTAACATAAGTTTTTGTGCATATAACTTCTAACACATTAAAAACTGTCTTACAGCATTGCAAAAACATTGTATTTCATAAGGCATAAGCATCTTTCAGTTTGGCAAGATTTGCACTGAATATTGAATGAAGCAGCTTTCTCTCATAGAGAGACAAGCTTTTGAGCAGATTTGGGCTAGATTTCACTTCATTTGACCAGAAACACTATTTTAACATTACTGGTCTCAGAAACCTTTAAACTGACAATCTTGAGCATTGAAGTCCTAACATAACGTTTTGTGAATATAACTTCTAACACATTAAAAACTGTCTTACAGCATTGCAAAAACATTGTATTTCATAAGGCATAAGCATATTTCAGTTTGGCAAGATTTGCACTGAACATTGAATGAAGCAGCTCTATCTCACAGAGAGACAAGCTTTTAAACAGATTTGGGCTAGATTTCTCTTCATTTGAACAGAAGCACTATTTCAACATTACTGGTCTCAGAAACCTGTAAACTGACAATCTTGAGCATTGAAGTCCTAACATCTGTTTTTGTGCATATAACTTCTAACACATTAAAAACTGTCTTACAGCATTTGCAAAAACATTGTATTTCATAAGGCATAAGCATCTTTCAGTTTGGCAAGATTTGCACTGAATATTGAATGATGCAGCTTTCTCTCATAGAGAGACAAGATTTTGAGCAAATTTGGGCTAGATTTCACTTCATTTGAACAGAAGCACTATTTAAACATTACTGGTCTCAGAAACCTGTAAACTGACAATCTTGAGCATTGAAGTCCTAACATAAGGTTTTGTGCATATAACTTCTAACACATTAAAAACTGTCTTACAGCCTTTGCAAAAACATTGTATTTCATAAGGCATAAGCATCTTTCAGTTTGGCAAGATTTGCACTGAATATTGAATGAAGCAGCTTTCTCTCATAGAGAGACAATCTTTTGAGCAGATTTGGGCTAGATTTCACTTCATTTGAACAGAAGCACTATTTTAACATTACTGGTCTCAGAAACCTGTAAACTGACAATCTTGAGCATTGAAGTCCTAACATCTGTTTTTGTGCATATAACTTCTAAACCATAAAAATCTGTCTCTCTGCATTGCAGAAATCATTTTATTTCATAAGACATAAGCATCTTTCAGTTTGGCAAGATTTGCACTGAACATTGAATGAAGCAGCTTTCTCTCATAGAGAGACAAGCTTTTGAGCAGATTTGGGCGAGATTTCACTTCATTTGACCAGAAACACTATTTTAACATTACTGGTCTCAGAAACCTGTAAACTGACAATCTTGAGCATTGAAGTCCTAACATAAGTTTTTGTGCATATAACTTCTAACACATTAAAAACTGTCTTACAGCATTGCAAAAACATTGTATTTCATAAGGCATAAGCATCTTTCAGTTTGGCAAGATTTGCATTGAATATTGAATGAAGCAGCTTTCTCTCATAGAGAGACAAGCTTTTGAGCAGATTTGGGCTAGATTTCACTTCATTTGAACAAAAGCAATATTTTAACATTACTGGTCTCAGAAACCTGTAAACTGACAATCTTGAGCATTGAAGTCCTAACATCTGTTTTTGTGCATATAACTTCTAAACCATTAAAAACTGTCTCTCTGCATTGCAGAAATCATTTTATTTCATAAGACATAAGCATCTTTCAGTTTGGCAAGATTTGCACTGAACATTGAATGAAGCAGCTTTCTCTCATAGAGAGACAAGCTTTTGAGCAGATTTGGGCGAGATTTCACTTCATTTGACCAGAAACACTATTTTAACATTACTGGTCTCAGAAACCTGTAAACTGACAATCTTGAGCATTGAAGTCCTAACATAAGTTTTTGTGCATATAACTTCTAACACATTAAAAACTGTCTTACAGCATTGCAAAAACATTGTATTTCATAAGGCATAAGCATATTTCAGTTTGGCAAGATTTGCACTGAATATTGAATGAAGCAGCTTTCTCTCATAGAGAGACAATCTTTTGAGCAGATTTGGGCTAGATTTCACTTCATTTGAACAGAAGCACTATTTTAACATTACTGGTCTCAGAAACCTGTAAACTGACAATCTTGAGCATTGAAGTCCTAACATAAGGTTTTGTGCATATAACTTCTAACACATTAAAAACTGTCTTACTGCATTTGCAAAAACATTGTATTTCATAAGGCATAAGCATCTTTCAGTTTGGCAAGATTTGCACTAAACATTGAATGAAGCAGCTCTAACTCACAGAGAGACAAGCTTTTGAGCAGATTTGGGCTAGATTTCACTTCATTTGAACAGAAGCACTATTTCAACATTACTGGTCTCAGAAACCTATAAACTGACAATCTTGAGCATTGAAGTCCTAACATTACGTTTTGTGCATATAACTTCTAACACATTAAAAACTGTCTTACAGCATTTGCAAAAACATTGTATTTCATAAGGCATAAGCATCTTTCAGTTTGGCAAGATTTGCACTGAACATTGAATGAAGCAGCTCTATCTCACAGAGAGACAAGCTTTTGAGCAGATTTGGGCTAGATTTCACTTCATTTGAACAAAAGCAATATTTTAACATTACTGGTCTCAGAAACCTGTAAATAGACAATCTTGAGCATTGAAGTCCTAACATCTGTTTTTGTGCATATAACTTCTAACACATTAAAAACTGTCTCACTGCATTGCAGAAATCATTTTATTTCATAAGACATAAGCTTCTTTCAATTTGGCAAGATTTGCACTGAACATTGAATGAAGCACCTCTAACTCACAGAGAGAGAAGCTTTTGAGCAGATTTGGGCTAGATTTCACTTCATTTGAACAGAAGCACTATTTCAACATTACTGGTCTCAGAAACCTGTAAACTGACAATCTTGAGCATTGAAGTCCTAACATCTGTTTTTGTGCATATAACTTCTAAACCATTAAAATCTGTCTATCTGCATTGCAGAAATCATTTTATTTCATAAGACATAAGCATCTTTCAGTTTGGCAAGATTTGCACTGAACATTGAATGAAGCAGCTTTCTCTCATAGAGAGACAAGCTTTTGAGCAGATTTGGGCGAGATTTCACTTCATTTAACCAGAAACACTATTTTAACATTACTGGTCTCAGAAACCTGTAAACTGACAATCTTGAGCATTGAAGTCCTAACATAAGTTTTTGTGCATATAACTTCTAACACATTAAAAACTGTCTTACAGCATTGCAAAAACATTGTATTTCATAAGGCATAAGCATCTTTCAGTTTGGCAAGATTTGCACTGAATATTGAATGAAGCAGCTTTCTCTCATAGAGAGACAAGCTTTTGAGCAGATTTGGGCTAGATTTCACTTCATTTGACCAGAAACACTATTTTAACATTACTGGTCTCAGAAACCTTTAAACTGACAATCTTGAGCATTGAAGTCCTAACATAACGTTTTGTGAATATAACTTCTAACACATTAAAAACTGTCTTACAGCATTGCAAAAACATTGTATTTCATAAGGCATAAGCATATTTCAGTTTGGCAAGATTTGCACTGAACATTGAATGAAGCAGCTCTATCTCACAGAGAGACAAGCTTTTAAACAGATTTGGGCTAGATTTCTCTTCATTTGAACAGAAGCACTATTTCAACATTACTGGTCTCAGAAACCTGTAAACTGACAATCTTGAGCATTGAAGTCCTAACATCTGTTTTTGTGCATATAACTTCTAACACATTAAAAACTGTCTTACAGCATTTGCAAAAACATTGTATTTCATAAGGCATAAGCATCTTTCAGTTTGGCAAGATTTGCACTGAATATTGAATGATGCAGCTTTCTCTCATAGAGAGACAAGATTTTGAGCAAATTTGGGCTAGATTTCACTTCATTTGAACAGAAGCACTATTTAAACATTACTGGTCTCAGAAACCTGTAAACTGACAATCTTGAGCATTGAAGTCCTAACATAAGTTTTTGTGCATATAACTTCTAACACATTAAAAACTGTCTTACAGCATTGCAAAAACATTGTATTTCATAAGGCATAAGCATCTTTCAGTTTGGCAAGATTTGCACTGAATATTGAATGAAGCAGCTTTCTCTTATAGAGAGACAAGCTTTTGAGCAGATTTGGGCTAGATTTCACTTCATTTGACCAGAAACACTATTTTAACATTACTGGTCTCAGAAACCTGTAAACTGACAATCTTGAGCATTGAAGTCCTAACATAACGTTTTGTGCATATAACTTCTAACACATTAAAAACTGTCTTACAGCATTGCAAAAACATTGTATTTCATAAGGCATAAGCATATTTCAGTTTGGCAAGATTTGCACTGAACATTGAATGAAGCAGCTCTATCTCACAGAGAGACAAGCTTTTAAACAGATTTGGGCTAGATTTCTCTTCATTTGAACAGAAGCACTATTTCAACATTACTGGTCTCAGAAACCTGTAAACTGACAATCTTGAGCATTGAAGTCCTAACATAAGGTTTTGTGCATATAACTTCTAACACATTAAAAACTGTCTTACAGCATTTGCAAAAACATTGTATTTCATAAGGCATAAGCATCTTTCAGTTTGGCAAGATTTGCACTGAATATTGAATGAAGCAGCTTTCTCTCATAGAGAGACAATCTTTTGAGCAGATTTGGGCTAGATTTCACTTCATTTGAACAGAAGCACTATTTTAACATTACTGGTCTCAGAAACCTGTAAACTGACAATCTTGAGCATCGAAGTCCTAACATCTGTTTTTGTGCATATAACTTCTAAACCATTAAAATCTGTCTCTCTGCATTGCAGAAATCATTTTATTTCATAAGACATAAGCATCTTTCAGTTTGGCAAGATTTGCACTGAACATTGAATGAAGCAGCTTTCTCTCATAGAGAGACAAGCTTTTGAGCAGATTTGGGCGAGATTTCACTTCATTTGACCAGAAACACTATTTTAACATTACTGGTCTCAGAAACCTGTAAACTGACAATCTTGAGCATTGAAGTCCTAACATAAGTTTTTGTGCATATAACTTCTAACACATTAAAAACTGTCTTACAGCATTGCAAAAACATTGTATTTCATAAGGCATAAGCATCTTTCAGTTTGGCAAGATTTGCATTGAATATTGAATGAAGCAGCTTTCTCTCATAGAGAGACAAGCTTTTGAGCAGATTTGGGCTAGATTTCACTTCATTTGAACAAAAGCAATATTTTAACATTACTGGTCTCAGAAACCTGTAAACTGACAATCTTGAGCATTGAAGTCCTAACATCTGTTTTTGTGCATATAACTTCTAAACCATTAAAAACTGTCTCTCTGCATTGCAGAAATCATTTTATTTCATAAGACATAAGCATCTTTCAGTTTGGCAAGATTTGCACTGAACATTGAATGAAGCAGCTTTCTCTCATAGAGAGACAAGCTTTTGAGCAGATTTGGGCGAGATTTCACTTCATTTGACCAGAAACACTATTTTAACATTACTGGTCTCAGAAACCTGTAAACTGACAATCTTGAGCATTGAAGTCCTAACATAAGTTTTTGTGCATATAACTTCTAACACATTAAAAACTGTCTTACAGCATTGCAAAAACATTGTATTTCATAAGGCATAAGCATATTTCAGTTTGGCAAGATTTGCACTGAATATTGAATGAAGCAGCTTTCTCTCATAGAGAGACAATCTTTTGAGCAGATTTGGGCTAGATTTCACTTCATTTGAACAGAAGCACTATTTTAACATTACTGGTCTCAGAAACCTGTAAACTGACAATCTTGAGCATTGAAGTCCTAACATAAGGTTTTGTGCATATAACTTCTAACACATTAAAAACTGTCTTACTGCATTTGCAAAAACATTGTATTTCATAAGGCATAAGCATCTTTCAGTTTGGCAAGATTTGCACTAAACATTGAATGAAGCAGCTCTAACTCACAGAGAGACAAGCTTTTGAGCAGATTTGGGCTAGATTTCACTTCATTTGAACAGAAGCACTATTTCAACATTACTGGTCTCAGAAACCTGTAAACTGACAATCTTGAGCATTGAAGTCCTAACATTAGGTTTTGTGCATATAACTTCTAACACATTAAAAACTGTCTTACAGCATTTGCAAAAACATTGTATTTCATAAGGCATAAGCATCTTTCAGTTTGGCAAGATTTGCACTGAACATTGAATGAAGCAGCTCTATCTCACAGAGAGACAAGCTTTTGAGCAGATTTGGGCTAGATTTCACTTCATTTGAACAAAAGCAATATTTTAACATTACTGGTCTCAGAAACCTGTAAATAGACAATCTTGAGCATTGAAGTCCTAACATCTGTTTTTGTGCATATAACTTCTAACACATTAAAAACTGTCTCACTGCATTGCAGAAATCATTTTATTTCATAAGACATAAGCTTCTTTCAATTTGGCAAGATTTGCACTGAACATTGAATGAAGCACCTCTAACTCACAGAGAGAGAAGCTTTTGAGCAGATTTGGGCTAGATTTCACTTCATTTGAACAGAAGCACTATTTCAACATTACTGGTCTCAGAAACCTGTAAACTGACAATCTTGAGCATTGAAGTCCTAACATCTGTTTTTGTGCATATAACTTCTAAACCATTAAAATCTGTCTATCTGCATTGCAGAAATCATTTTATTTCATAAGACATAAGCATCTTTCAGTTTGGCAAGATTTGCACTGAACATTGAATGAAGCAGCTTTCTCTCATAGAGAGACAAGCTTTTGAGCAGATTTGGGCGAGATTTCACTTCATTTAACCAGAAACACTATTTTAACATTACTGGTCTCAGAAACCTGTAAACTGACAATCTTGAGCATTGAAGTCCTAACATAAGTTTTTGTGCATATAACTTCTAACACATTAAAAACTGTCTTACAGCATTGCAAAAACATTGTATTTCATAAGGCATAAGCATCTTTCAGTTTGGCAAGATTTGCACTGAATATTGAATGAAGCAGCTTTCTCTCATAGAGAGACAAGCTTTTGAGCAGATTTGGGCTAGATTTCACTTCATTTGACCAGAAACACTATTTTAACATTACTGGTCTCAGAAACCTTTAAACTGACAATCTTGAGCATTGAAGTCCTAACATAACGTTTTGTGAATATAACTTCTAACACATTAAAAACTGTCTTACAGCATTGCAAAAACATTGTATTTCATAAGGCATAAGCATATTTCAGTTTGGCAAGATTTGCACTGAACATTGAATGAAGCAGCTCTATCTCACAGAGAGACAAGCTTTTAAACAGATTTGGGCTAGATTTCTCTTCATTTGAACAGAAGCACTATTTCAACATTACTGGTCTCAGAAACCTGTAAACTGACAATCTTGAGCATTGAAGTCCTAACATCTGTTTTTGTGCATATAACTTCTAACACATTAAAAACTGTCTTACAGCATTTGCAAAAACATTGTATTTCATAAGGCATAAGCATCTTTCAGTTTGGCAAGATTTGCACTGAATATTGAATGATGCAGCTTTCTCTCATAGAGAGACAAGATTTTGAGCAAATTTGGGCTAGATTTCACTTCATTTGAACAGAAGCACTATTTAAACATTACTGGTCTCAGAAACCTGTAAACTGACAATCTTGAGCATTGAAGTCCTAACATAAGTTTTTGTGCATATAACTTCTAACACATTAAAAACTGTCTTACAGCATTGCAAAAACATTGTATTTCATAAGGCATAAGCATCTTTCAGTTTGGCAAGATTTGCACTGAATATTGAATGAAGCAGCTTTCTCTTATAGAGAGACAAGCTTTTGAGCAGATTTGGGCTAGATTTCACTTCATTTGACCAGAAACACTATTTTAACATTACTGGTCTCAGAAACCTGTAAACTGACAATCTTGAGCATTGAAGTCCTAACATAACGTTTTGTGCATATAACTTCTAACACATTAAAAACTGTCTTACAGCATTGCAAAAACATTGTATTTCATAAGGCATAAGCATATTTCAGTTTGGCAAGATTTGCACTGAACATTGAATGAAGCAGCTCTATCTCACAGAGAGACAAGCTTTTAAACAGATTTGGGCTAGATTTCTCTTCATTTGAACAGAAGCACTATTTCAACATTACTGGTCTCAGAAACCTGTAAACTGACAATCTTGAGCATTGAAGTCCTAACATAAGGTTTTGTGCATATAACTTCTAACACATTAAAAACTGTCTTACAGCATTTGCAAAAACATTGTATTTCATAAGGCATAAGCATCTTTCAGTTTGGCAAGATTTGCACTGAATATTGAATGAAGCAGCTTTCTCTCATAGAGAGACAATCTTTTGAGCAGATTTGGGCTAGATTTCACTTCATTTGAACAGAAGCACTATTTTAACATTACTGGTCTCAGAAACCTGTAAACTGACAATCTTGAGCATTGAAGTCCTAACATCTGTTTTTGTGCATATAACTTCTAAACCATTAAAATCTGTCTCTCTGCATTGCAGAAATCATTTTATTTCATAAGACATAAGCATCTTTCAGTTTGGCAAGATTTGCACTGAACATTAAATGAAGCAGCTTTCTCTCATAGAGAGACAAGCTTTTGAGCAGATTTGGGCGAGATTTCACTTCATTTGACCAGAAACACTATTTTAACATTACTGGTCTCAGAAACCTGTAAACTGACAATCTTGAGCATTGAAGTCCTAACATAAGTTTTTGTGCATATAACTTCTAACACATTAAAAACTGTCTTACAGCATTGCAAAAACATTGTATTTCATAAGGCATAAGCATCTTTCAGTTTGGCAAGATTTGCATTGAATATTGAATGAAGCAGCTTTCTCTCATAGAGAGACAAGCTTTTGAGCAGATTTGGGCTAGATTTCACTTCATTTGAACAAAAGCAATATTTTAACATTACTGGTCTCAGAAACCTGTAAACTGACAATCTTGAGCATTGAAGTCCTAACATCTGTTTTTGTGCATATAACTTCTAAACCATTAAAAACTGTCTCTCTGCATTGCAGAAATCATTTTATTTCATAAGACATAAGCATCTTTCAGTTTGGCAAGATTTGCACTGAACATTGAATGAAGCAGCTTTCTCTCATAGAGAGACAAGCTTTTGAGCAGATTTGGGCGAGATTTCACTTCATTTGACCAGAAACACTATTTTAACATTACTGGTCTCAGAAACCTGTAAACTGACAATCTTGAGCATTGAAGTCCTAACATAAGTTTTTGTGCATATAACTTCTAACACATTAAAAACTGTCTTACAGCATTGCAAAAACATTGTATTTCATAAGGCATAAGCATATTTCAGTTTGGCAAGATTTGCACTGAATATTGAATGAAGCAGCTTTCTCTCATAGAGAGACAATCTTTTGAGCAGATTTGGGCTAGATTTCACTTCATTTGAACAGAAGCACTATTTTAACATTACTGGTCTCAGAAACCTGTAAACTGACAATCTTGAGCATTGAAGTCCTAACATAAGGTTTTGTGCATATAACTTCTAACACATTAAAAACTGTCTTACTGCATTTGCAAAAACATTGTATTTCATAAGGCATAAGCATCTTTCAGTTTGGCAAGATTTGCACTAAACATTGAATGAAGCAGCTCTAACTCACAGAGAGACAAGCTTTTGAGCAGATTTGGGCTAGATTTCACTTCATTTGAACAGAAGCACTATTTCAACATTACTGGTCTCAGAAACCTGTAAACTGACAATCTTGAGCATTGAAGTCCTAACATTACGTTTTGTGCATATAACTTCTAACACATTAAAAACTGTCTTACAGCATTTGCAAAAACATTGTATTTCATAAGGCATAAGCATCTTTCAGTTTGGCAAGATTTGCACTGAACATTGAATAAAGCAGCTCTATCTCACAGAGAGACAAGCTTTTGAGCAGATTTGGGCTAGATTTCACTTCATTTGAACAAAAGCAATATTTTAACATTACTGGTCTCAGAAACCTGTAAATAGACAATCTTGAGCATTGAAGTCCTAACATCTGTTTTTGTGCATATAACTTCTAACACATTAAAAACTGTCTCACTGCATTGCAGAAATCATTTTATTTCATAAGACATAAGCTTCTTTCAGTTTGGCAAGATTTGCACTGAACATTGAATGAAGCACCTCTAACTCACAGAGAGAGAAGCTTTTGAGCAGATTTGGGCTAGATTTCACTTCATTTGAACAGAAGCACTATTTCAACATTACTGGTCTCAGAAACCTGTAAACTGACAATCTTGAGCATTGAAGTCCTAACATCTGTTTTTGTGCATATAACTTCTAAACCATTAAAATCTGTCTCTCTGCATTGCAGAAATCATTTTATTTCATAAGACATAAGCATCTTTCAGTTTGGCAAGATTTGCACTGAACATTGAATGAAGCAGCTTTCTCTCATAGAGAGACAAGCTTTTGAGCAGATTTGGGCGAGATTTCACTTCATTTGACCAGAAACACTATTTTAACATTACTGGTCTCAGAAACCTGTAAACTGACAATCTTGAGCATTGAAGTCCTAACATAAGTTTTTGTGCATATAACTTCTAACACATTAAAAACTGTCTTACAGCATTGCAAAAACATTGTATTTCATAAGGCATAAGCATCTTTCAGTTTGGCAAGATTTGCACTGAATATTGAATGAAGCAGCTTTCTCTCATAGAGAGACAAGCTTTTGAGCCGATTTGGGCTAGATTTCACTTCATTTGACCAGAAACACTATTTTAACATTACTGGTCTCAGAAACCTTTAAACTGACAATCTTGAGCATTGAAGTCCTAACATAACGTTTTGTGAATATAACTTCTAACACATTAAAAACTGTCTTACAGCATTGCAAAAACATTGTATTTCATAAGGCATAAGCATATTTCAGTTTGGCAAGATTTGCACTGAACATTGAATGAAGCAGCTCTATCTCACAGAGAGACAAGCTTTTAAACAGATTTGGGCTAGATTTCTCTTCATTTGAACAGAAGCACTATTTCAACATTACTGGTCTCAGAAACCTGTAAACTGACAATCTTGAGCATTGAAGTCCTAACATCTGTTTTTGTGCATATAACTTCTAACACATTAAAAACTGTCTTACAGCATTTGCAAAAACATTGTATTTCATAAGGCATAAGCATCTTTCAGTTTGGCAAGATTTGCACTGAATATTGAATGATGCAGCTTTCTCTCATAGAGAGACAAGATTTTGAGCAAATTTGGGCTAGATTTCACTTCATTTGAACAGAAGCACTATTTAAACATTACTGGTCTCAGAAACCTGTAAACTGACAATCTTGAGCATTGAAGTCCTAACATAAGTTTTTGTGCATATAACTTCTAACACATTAAAAACTGTCTTACAGCATTGCAAAAACATTGTATTTCATAAGGCATAAGCATCTTTCAGTTTGGCAAGATTTGCACTGAATATTGAATGAAGCAGCTTTCTCTCATAGAGAGACAAGCTTTTGAGCAGATTTGGGCTAGATTTCACTTCATTTGACCAGAAACACTATTTTAACATTACTGGTCTCAGAAACCTGTAAACTGACAATCTTGAGCATTGAAGTCCTAACATAAGTTTTTGTGCACATAACTTCTAACACATTAAAAACTGTCTTACAGCATTGCAAAAACATTGTATTTCATATGGCAATAGGCATCTTTCAGTTTGGCAAGATTTGCACTGAACATTGAATGAAGCAGCTCTAACTCACAGAGAGACAAGCTTTTGAGCAGATTTGGGCTAAATTTCACTTCAATTGAACAGAAGCACTATTTCAACATTACTGGTCTCAGAAACCTGTAAACTGACAATCTTGAGCATTGAAGTCCTAACATAAGGTTTTGTGCATATAACTTCTAACACATTAAAAACTGTCTTACAGCATTTGCAAAAACATTGTATTTCATAAGGCATAAGCATCTTTCAGTTTGGCAAGATTTGCACTGAACATTGAATGAAGCAGCTCTATCTCACAGAGAGACAAGCTTTTGAGCAGATTTGGGCGAGATTTCACTTCATTTGAACAAAAGCAATATTTTAACATTACTGGTCTCAGAAACCTGTAAAACTGACAATCTTGAGCATTGAAGTCCTAACAAAAGTTTTTGTGCATATAACTTCTAACACATTAAAAACTGTCTCAATGCATTGCAGAAATCATTTTATTTCATAAGACATAAGCATCTTTCAGTTTGGCAAGATTTGCACTGAACATTGAATGAAGCAGCTTTCTCTCATAGAGAGACAAGCTTTTTAGCAGATTTGGGCTAGATTTCACTTCATTTGACCAGAAACACTATTTTAACATTACTGGTCTCAGAAACCTGTAAACTGACAATCTTGAGCATTGAAGTCCTAACATAAGTTTTTGTGCACATAACTTCTAACACATTAAAAACTGTCTTACAGCATTGCAAAAACATTGTATTTCATATGGCAATAGGCATCTTTCAGTTTGGCAAGATTTGCACTGAATATTGAATGAAGCAGCGTTCTCTCATAGAGAGACAAGCTTTTGACCAGTTTTGGGCTAGATTTCACTTCATTTGACCAGAAACACTATTTTAACATTACTGGTCTCAGAAACCTTTAAACTGACAATCTTGAGCATTGAAGTCCTAACATAACGTTTTGTGAATATAACTTCTAACACATTAAAAACTGTCTTACAGCATTGCAAAAACATTGTATTTCATAAGGCATAAGCATATTTCAGTTTGGCAAGATTTGCACTGAACATTGAATGAAGCAGCTCTATCTCACAGAGAGACAAGCTTTTAAACAGATTTGGGCTAGATTTCTCTTCATTTGAACAGAAGCACTATTTCAACATTACTGGTCTCAGAAACCTGTAAACTGACAATCTTGAGCATTGAAGTCCTAACATCTGTTTTTGTGCATATAACTTCTAACACATTAAAAACTGTCTCACTGCATTGCAGAAATCATTTTATTTCATAAGACATAAGCATCTTTCAGTTTGGCAAGATTTGCACTGAACATTGAATGAAGCAGCTTTCTCTCATAGAGAGACAAGCTTTTGAGCAGATTTGGGCGAGATTTCACTTCATTTGAACAGAAGCACTATTTCAACATTACTGGTCTCAGAAACCTGTAAAACTGACAATCTTGAGCATTGAAGTCCTAACAAAAGTTTGTGTGCATATAACTTCTAACACATTAAAAACTGTCTCAATGCATTGCAGAAATCATTTTACTTCATAAGACATAAGCATCTTTCAGTTTGGCAAGATTTGCACTGAACATTGAATGAAGCAGCTTTCTCTCATAGAGAGACAAGCTTTTTAGCAGATTTGGGCTAGATTTCACTTCATTTGACCAGAAACACTATTTTAACATTACTGGTCTAAGAAACCTGTAAACTGACAATCTTGAGCATTGAAGTCCTAACATAAGTTTTTGTGCACATAACTTCTAACACATTAAAAACTGTCTTACAGCATTGCAAAAACATTGTATTTCATATGGCAATAGGCATCTTTCAGTTTGGCAAGATTTGCACTGAATATTGAATGAAGCAGCTTTCTCTCATAGAGAGACAAGCTTTTGAGCAGATTTGGGCTAGATTTCACTTCATTTGACCAGAAACACTATTTTAACATTACTGGTCTCAGAAACCTTTAAACTGACAATCTTGAGCATTGAAGTCCTAACATAACGTTTTGTGAATATAACTTCTAACACATTAAAAACTGTCTTACAGCATTGCAAAAACATTGTATTTCATAAGGCATAAGCATATTTCAGTTTGGCAAGATTTGCACTGAACATTGAATGAAGCAGCTCTATCTCACAGAGAGACAAGCTTTTAAACAGATTTGGGCTAGATTTCTCTTCATTTGAACAGAAGCACTATTTCAACATTACTGGTCTCAGAAACCTGTAAACTGACAATCTTGAGCATTGAAGTCCTAACATAAGGTTTTGTGCATATAACTTCTAACACATTAAAAACTGTCTTACAGCGTTTGCAAAAACATTGTATTTCATAAGGCATAAGCATCTTTCAGTTAGGCAAGATTTGCACTGAATATTGAATGAAGCAGCTCTATCTCACAGAGAGACAAGCTTTTGAGCAGATTTGGGCTAGATTTCACTTCATTTGAACAAAAGCACTATATTAACATTACTGGTCTCAGAAACCTGTAAACTGACAATCTTGAGCATTGAAGTCCTAACATCTGTTTTTTTGCATATAACTTCTAACACATTAAAAACTGTCTTACAGCATTTGAAAAAACATTGTATTTCATAAGGCATAAGCATCTTTCAGTTTGGCAAGATTTGCACTGAATATTGAATGAAGCAGCTTTCTCTCATAGAGAGACAAGCTTTTGAGCAGATTTGGGCGAGATTTCACTTCATTTGACCAGAAACACTATTTTAACATTACTGGTCTCAGAAACCTGAAAACTGACAATCTTGAGCATTGAAGTCCTAACATAAGTTTTTGTGCATATAACTTCTAACACATTAAAAACTGTCTTACAGCATTGCAAAAACATTGTATTTCATAAGGCATAAGCATATTTCAGTTTGGCAAGATTTGCACTGAACATTGAATGAAGCAGCTCTATCTCACAGAGAAACAAGCTTTTAAACAGATTTGGGCTAGATTTCTCTTCATTTGAACAGAAGCACTATTTCAACATTACTGGTCTCAGAAACCTGTAAACTGACAATCTTGAGCATTGAAGTCCTAACATAAGGTTTTGTGCATATAACTTCTAACACATTAAAAACTGTCTTACAGCATTTGCAAAAACATTGTATTTCATAAGGCATAAGCATCTTTCAATTTGGCAGGATTTGCACTGAATATTGAATGAAGCAGCTTTCTCTCATAGAGAGACAATCTTTTGAGCAGATTTGGGCTAGATTTCACTTCTTTTGAACAGAAGAACTATTTTAACATTACTGGTCTCAGAAACCTGTAAACTGATAATCTTGAGCATTGAAGTCCTAACATAAGTTTTTGTGCATATAACTTCTAACACATTAAAAACTGTCTTACAGCATTGCAAAAATATTGTATTTCATAAGGCATAAGCATCTTTCAGTTTGGCAAGATTTGCACTGAATATTGAATGAAGCAGCTTTCTCTCATAGAGAGACAAGCTTTTGAGCAGATTTGGGCTAGATTTCACTTCATTTGACCAGAAACACTATTTTACCATTACTGGTCTCAGAAACCTGTAAACTGACAATCTTGAGCATTGAAGTCCTAACATAACGTTTTGTGCATATAACTTCTAACATATTAAAAACTGTCTTACAGCATTGCAAAAACATTATATTTCATAAGGCATAAGCATATTTCAGTTTGGCAAGATTTGCACTGAACATTGAATGAAGCAGCTCTATCTCACAGAGAGACAAGCTTTTAAACAGATTTGGGCTAGATTTCTCTTCATTTGAACAGAAGCACTATTTCAACATTACTGGTCTCAGAAACCTGTAAACTGACAATCTTGAGCATTGAAGTCCTAACATAAGGTTTTGTGCATATAACTTCTAACACATTAAAAACTGTCTTACAGCATTTGCAAAAACATTGTATTTCATAAGGCATAAGCATCTTTCAGTTTGGCAAGATTTGCACTGAATATTGAATGAAGCAGCTTTCTCTCATAGAGAGACAATCTTTTGAGCAGATTTGGGCTAGATTTCACTTCATTTGAACAGAAGCACTATTTTAACATTACTGGTCTCAGAAACCTGTAAACTGACAATCTTGAGCATTGAAGTCCTAACATAAGGTTTTGTGCATATAACTTCTAACACATTAAAAACTGTCTTACTGCATTTGCAAAAACATTGTATTTCATAAGGCATAAGCATCTTTCAGTTTGGCAAGATTTGCACTAAACATTGAATGAAGCAGCTCTAACTCACAGAGAGACAAGCTTTTGAGCAGATTTGGGCTAGATTTCACTTCATTTGAACAGAAGCACGATTTCAACATTACTGGTCTCAGAAACCTGTAAACTGACAATCTTGAGCATTGAAGTCCTAACATATCGTTTTGTGCATATAACTTCTAACACATTAAAAACTGTCTTACAGCATTGCAAAAACATTGTATTTCATAAGGCATAAGCATCTTTCAGTTTGGCAAGATTTGCACTGAACATTGAATGAAGCAGCTCTATCTCACAGAGAGACAAGCTTTTGAGCAGATTTGGGCTAGATTTCACTTCATTTGAACAAAAGCAATATTTTAACATTACTGGTCTCAGAAACCTGTAAATAGACAATCTTGAGCATTGAAGTCCTAACATCTGTTTTTGTGCATATAACTTCTAACACATTAAAAACTGTCTCACTGCATTGCAGAAATCATTTTATTTCATAAGACATGAGCATCTTTCAGTTTGGCAAGATTTGCACTGAACATTGAATGAAGCACCTCTAACTCACAGAGAGAGAAGCTTTTGAGCAGATTTGGGCTAGATTTCACTTCATTTGAACAGAAGCACTATTTCAACATTACTGGTCTCAGAAACCTGTAAACTGACAATCTTGAGCATTGAAGTCCTAACATCTGTTTTTGTGCATATAACTTCTAAACCATTAAAAACTGTCTCTCTGCATTGCAGAAATCATTTTATTTCATAAGACATAACCATCTTTCAGTTTGGCAAGATTTGCACTGAACATTGAATGAAGCAGCTTTCTCTCATAGAGAGACAAGCTTTTGAGCAGATTTGGGCGAGATTTCACTTCATTTGAACAGAAGCACTATTTCAACATTACTGGTCTCAGAAACCTGTAAAACTGACAATCTTGAGCATTGAAGTCCTAACATAAGTTTTTGTGCATATAACTTCTAACACATTAAAAACTGTCTCACTGCATTGCAGAAATCATTTTATTTCATAAGACATAAGCATCTTTCAGTTTGGCAAGATTTGCACTGAACATTGAATGAAGCAGCTTTCTCTCATAGAGAGACAAGCTTTTGAGCAGATTTGGGCTAGATTTCACTTCATTTGACCAGAAAGACTATTTTAACATTACTGGTCTCAGAAACCTGTAAACTGACAATCTTGAGCATTGAAGTCCTAACATAACGTTTTGTGAATATAACTTCTAACACATTAAAAACTGTCTTACAGCATTGCAAAAACATTGTATTTCATAAGGCATAAGCATATTTCAGTTTGGCAAGATTTGCACTGAACATTGAATGAAGCAGCTCTATCTCACAGAGAGACAAGCTTTTAAACAGATTTGGGCTAGATTTCTCTTCATTTGAACAGAAGCACTATTTCAACATTACTGGTCTCAGAAACCTGTAAACTGACAATCTTGAGCATTGAAGTCCTAACATAACGTTTTGTGAATATAACTTCTAACACATTAAAAACTGTCTTACAGCATTGCAAAAACATTGTATTTCAGTTTGGCAAGATTTGCACTTAACATTGAATGAAGCAGCTCTATCTCACAGAGAGACAAGCTTTTAAACAGATTTGGGCTAGATTTCTCTTCATTTGAACAGAAGCACTATTTCAACATTACTGGTCTCAGAAACCTGTAAACTGACAATCTTGAGCATTGAAGTCCTAACATAAGGTTTTGTGCATATAACTTCTAACACATTAAAAACTGTCTTACAGCATTTGCAAAAACATTGTATTTCATAAGGCATACGCATCTTTCAGTTTGGCAAGATTTGCACTGAATATTGAATGAAGCAGCTTTCTCTCATAGAGAGACAAGCTTTTGAGAAGATTTGGGCTAGATTTCACTTCATTTGAACAGAAGCACTATTTTAACATTACTGGTCTCAGAAACCTGTAAACTGACAATCTTGAGCATTGAAGTCCTAACATATGTTTTTGTGTATATAACTTCTAACACATTAAACACTGTCTCACTGCATTGCAGAAATCATTTTATTTCATAAGACATAAGCATCTTTCAGTTTGGCAAGATTTGCACTGAATATTGAATGAAGCAGCTCTAACTCACAGAGAGAGAAGCTTTGGAGCAGATTTGGGCTAGAATTCACTTCATTTGAACAGAAGCACTATTTCAACATTACTGGTCTCAGAAACCTGTAAACTGACAATCTTGAGCATTGAAGTCCTAACATATGTTTTTGTGTATATAACTTCTAACACATTAAACACTGTCTCACTGCATTGCAGAAATCATTTTATTTCATAAGACATAAGCATCTTTCAGTTTGGCAAGATTTGCACTGAATATTGAATGAAGCAGCTCTAACTCACAGAGAGAGAAGCTTTGGAGCAGATTTGGGCTAGAATTCACTTCATTTGAACAGAAGCACTATTTTAACATTACTGGTCTCAGAAACCTGTAAACTGACAATCTTGAGCATTGAAGTCCTAACATATGTTTTTGTGTATATAACTTCTAACACATTAAACACTGTCTCACTGCATTGCAGAAATCATTTTATTTCATAAGACATAAGCATCTTTCAGTTTGGCAAGATTTGCACTGAATATTGAATGAAGCAGCTCTAACTCACAGAGAGAGAAGCTTTGGAGCAGATTTGGGCTAGATTTCACTTCATTTGACCAGAAACACTATTTTAACATTACTGGTCTCAGAAACCTGTAAACTGACAATCTTGAGCATTGAAGTCCTAACATAAGTTTTTGTGCACATAACTTCTAACACATTAAAAACTGTCTTACAGCATTGCAAAAACATTGTATTTCATATGGCAATAGGCATCTTTCAGTTTGGCAAGATTTGCACTGAATATTGAATGAAGCAGCGTTCTCTCATAGAGAGACAAGCTTTTGACCAGTTTTGGGCTAGATTTCACTTCATTTGACCAGAAACACTATTTTAACATTACTGGTCTCAGAAACCTTTAAACTGACAATCTTGAGCATTGAAGTCCTAACATAACGTTTTGTGAATATAACTTCTAACACATTAAAAACTGTCTTACAGCATTGCAAAAACATTGTATTTCATAAGGCATAAGCATATTTCAGTTTGGCAAGATTTGCACTGAACATTGAATGAAGCAGCTCTATCTCACAGAGAGACAAGCTTTTAAACAGATTTGGGCTAGATTTCTCTTCATTTGAACAGAAGCACTATTTCAACATTACTGGTCTCAGAAACCTGTAAACTGACAATCTTGAGCATTGAAGTCCTAACATCTGTTTTTGTGCATATAACTTCTAACACATTAAAAACTGTCTCACTGCATTGCAGAAATCATTTTATTTCATAAGACATAAGCATCTTTCAGTTTGGCAAGATTTGCACTGAACATTGAATGAAGCAGCTTTCTCTCATAGAGAGACAAGCTTTTGAGCAGATTTGGGCGAGATTTCACTTCATTTGAACAGAAGCACTATTTCAACATTACTGGTCTCAGAAACCTGTAAAACTGACAATCTTGAGCATTGAAGTCCTAACAAAAGTTTGTGTGCATATAACTTCTAACACATTAAAAACTGTCTCAATGCATTGCAGAAATCATTTTATTTCATAAGACATAAGCATCTTTCAGTTTGGCAAGATTTGCACTGAACATTGAATGAAGCAGCTTTCTCTCATAGAGAGACAAGCTTTTTAGCAGATTTGGGCTAGATTTCACTTCATTTGACCAGAAACACTATTTTAACATTACTGGTCTAAGAAACCTGTAAACTGACAATCTTGAGCATTGAAGTCCTAACATAAGTTTTTGTGCACATAACTTCTAACACATTAAAAACTGTCTTACAGCATTGCAAAAACATTGTATTTCATATGGCAATAGGCATCTTTCAGTTTGGCAAGATTTGCACTGAATATTGAATGAAGCAGCTTTCTCTCATAGAGAGACAAGCTTTTGAGCAGATTTGGGCTAGATTTCACTTCATTTGACCAGAAACACTATTTTAACATTACTGGTCTCAGAAACCTTTAAACTGACAATCTTGAGCATTGAAGTCCTAACATAACGTTTTGTGAATATAACTTCTAACACATTAAAAACTGTCTTACAGCATTGCAAAAACATTGTAATTCATAAGGCATAAGCATATTTCAGTTTGGCAAGATTTGCACTGAACATTGAATGAAGCAGCTCTATCTCACAGAGAGACAAGCTTTTAAACAGATTTGGGCTAGATTTCTCTTCATTTGAACAGAAGCACTATTTCAACATTACTGGTCTCAGAAACCTGTAAACTGACAATCTTGAGCATTGAAGTCCTAACATAAGGTTTTGTGCATATAACTTCTAACACATTAAAAACTGTCTTACAGCATTTGCAAAAACATTGTATTTCATAAGGCATAAGCATCTTTCAGTTTGGCAAGATTTGCACTGAATATTGAATGAAGCAGCTTTCTCTCATAGAGAGACAATCTTTTGAGCAGATTTGGGCTAGATTTCACTTCATTTGAACAGAAGCACTATTTTAACATTACTGGTCTCAGAAACCTGTAAACTGACAATCTTGAGCATTGAAGTCCTAACATATGTTTTTGTGCATATAACTTCTAACACATTAAACACTGTCTCACTGCATTGCAGAAATCATTTTATTTCATAAGACATAAGCATCTTTCAGTTTGGCAAGATTTGCACTGAATATTGAATGAAGCAGCTCTAACTCACAGAGAGAGAAGCTTTGGAGCAGATTTGGGCTAGAATTCACTTCATTTGAACAGAAGCACTATTTCAACATTACTGGTCTCAGAAACCTGTAAACTGACAATCTTGAGCATTGAAGTCCTAACATAAGGTTTTGTGCATATAACTTCTAACACATTAAAAACTGTCTTACAGCGTTTGCAAAAACATTGTATTTCATAAGGCATAAGCATCTTTCAGTTAGGCAAGATTTGCACTGAATATTGAATGAAGCAGCTCTATCTCACAGAGAGACAAGCTTTTGAGCAGATTTGGGCTAGATTTCACTTCATTTGAACAAAAGCACTATATTAACATTACTGGTCTCAGAAACCTGTAAACTGACAATCTTGAGCATTGAAGTCCTAACATCTGTTTTTTTGCATATAACTTCTAACACATTAAAAACTGTCTTACAGCATTTGCAAAAACATTGTATTTCATAAGGCATAAGCATCTTTCAGTTTGGCAAGATTTGCACTGAATATTGAATGAAGCAGCTTTCTCTCATAGAGAGACAAGCTTTTGAGCAGATTTGGGCGAGATTTCACTTCATTTGACCAGAAACACTATTTTAACATTACTGGTCTCAGAAACCTGAAAACTGACAATCTTGAGCATTGAAGTCCTAACATAAGTTTTTGTGCATATAACTTCTAACACATTAAAAACTGTCTTACAGCATTGCAAAAACATTGTATTTCATAAGGCATAAGCAACTTTCAGTTTGGCAAGATTTGCACTGAATATTGAATGAAGCAGCTTTCTCTCATAGAGAGACAAGCTTTTGAGCAGATTTGGGCTAGATTTCACTTCATTTGACCAGAAACACTATTTTAACATTACTGGTCTCAGAAACCTTTAAACTGACAATCTTGAGCATTGAAGTCCTAACATAACGTTTTGTGAATATAACTTCTAACACATTAAAAACTGTCTTACAGCATTGCAAAAACATTGTATTTCATAAGGCATAAGCATATTTCAGTTTGGCAAGATTTGCACTGAACATTGAATGAAGCAGCTCTATCTCACAGAGAAACAAGCTTTTAAACAGATTTGGGCTAGATTTCTCTTCATTTGAACAGAAGCACTATTTCAACATTACTGGTCTCAGAAACCTGTAAACTGACAATCTTGAGCATTGAAGTCCTAACATAAGGTTTTGTGCATATAACTTCTAACACATTAAAAACTGTCTTACAGCATTTGCAAAAACATTGTATTTCATAAGGCATAAGCATCTTTCAATTTGGCAGGATTTGCACTGAATATTGAATGAAGCAGCTTTCTCTCATAGAGAGACAATCTTTTGAGCAGATTTGGGCTAGATTTCACTTCTTTTGAACAGAAGAACTATTTTAACATTACTGGTCTCAGAAACCTGTAAACTGATAATCTTGAGCATTGAAGTCCTAACATAAGTTTTTGTGCATATAACTTCTAACACATTAAAAACTGTCTTACAGCATTGCAAAAATATTGTATTTCATAAGGCATAAGCATCTTTCAGTTTGGCAAGATTTGCACTGAATATTGAATGAAGCAGCTTTCTCTCATAGAGAGACAAGCTTTTGAGCAGATTTGGGCTAGATTTCACTTCATTTGACCAGAAACACTATTTTACCATTACTGGTCTCAGAAACCTGTAAACTGACAATCTTGAGCATTGAAGTCCTAACATAACGTTTTGTGCATATAACTTCTAACATATTAAAAACTGTCTTACAGCATTGCAAAAACATTATATTTCATAAGGCATAAGCATATTTCAGTTTGGCAAGATTTGCACTGAACATTGAATGAAGCAGCTCTATCTCACAGAGAGACAAGCTTTTAAACAGATTTGGGCTAGATTTCTCTTCATTTGAACAGAAGCACTATTTCAACATTACTGGTCTCAGAAACCTGTAAACTGACAATCTTGAGCATTGAAGTCCTAACATAAGGTTTTGTGCATATAACTTCTAACACATTAAAAACTGTCTTACTGCATTTGCAAAAACATTGTATTTCATAAGGCATAAGCATCTTTCAGTTTGGCAAGATTTGCACTAAACATTGAATGAAGCAGCTCTAACTCACAGAGAGACAAGCTTTTGAGCAGATTTGGGCTAGATTTCACTTCATTTGAACAGAAGCACGATTTCAACATTACTGGTCTCAGAAACCTGTAAACTGACAATCTTGAGCATTGAAGTCCTAACATATCGTTTTGTGCATATAACTTCTAACACATTAAAAACTGTCTTACAGCATTGCAAAAACATTGTATTTCATAAGGCATAAGCATCTTTCAGTTTGGCAAGATTTGCACTGAACATTGAATGAAGCAGCTCTATCTCACAGAGAGACAAGCTTTTGAGCAGATTTGGGCTAGATTTCACTTCATTTGAACAAAAGCAATATTTTAACATTACTGGTCTCAGAAACCTGTAAATAGACAATCTTGAGCATTGAAGTCCTAACATCTGTTTTTGTGCATATAACTTCTAACACATTAAAAACTGTCTCACTGCATTGCAGAAATCATTTTATTTCATAAGACATGAGCATCTTTCAGTTTGGCAAGATTTGCACTGAACATTGAATGAAGCACCTCTAACTCACAGAGAGAGAAGCTTTTGAGCAGATTTGGGCTAGATTTCACTTCATTTGAACAGAAGCACTATTTCAACATTACTGGTCTCAGAAACCTGTAAACTGACAATCTTGAGCATTGAAGTCCTAACATCTGTTTTTGTGCATATAACTTCTAAACCATTAAAAACTGTCTCTCTGCATTGCAGAAATCATTTTATTTCATAAGACATAACCATCTTTCAGTTTGGCAAGATTTGCACTGAACATTGAATGAAGCAGCTTTCTCTCATAGAGAGACAAGCTTTTGAGCAGATTTGGGCGAGATTTCACTTCATTTGAACAGAAGCACTATTTCAACATTACTGGTCTCAGAAACCTGTAAAACTGACAATCTTGAGCATTGAAGTCCTAACATAACGTTTTGTGCATATAACTTCTAACACATTAAAAACTGTCTTACAGCATTGCAAAAACATTGTATTTCATATGGCAATAGGCATCTTTCAGTTTGGCAAGATTTGCACTGAATATTGAATGAAGCAGCTTTCTCTCATAGAGAGACAAGCTTTTGAGCAGATTTGGGCTAGATTTCACTTCATTTGACCAGAAACACTATTTTAACATTACTGGTCTCAGAAACCTGTAAACTGACAATCTTGAGCATTGAAGTCCTAACATAACGTTTTGTGAATATAACTTCTAACACATTAAAAACTGTCTTACAGCATTGCAAAAACATTGTATTTCATAAGGCATAAGCATATTTCAGTTTGGCAAGATTTGCACTGAACATTGAATGAAGCAGCTCTATCTCACAGAGAGACAAGCTTTTAAACAGATTTGGGCTAGATTTCTCTTCATTTGAACAGAAGCACTATTTCAACATTACTGGTCTCAGAAACCTGTAAACTGACAATCTTGAGCATTGAAGTCCTAACATAACGTTTTGTGAATATAACTTCTAACACATTAAAAACTGTCTTACAGCATTGCAAAAACATTGTATTTCAGTTTGGCAAGATTTGCACTTAACATTGAATGAAGCAGCTCTATCTCACAGAGAGACAAGCTTTTAAACAGATTTGGGCTAGATTTCTCTTCATTTGAACAGAAGCACTATTTCAACATTACTGGTCTCAGAAACCTGTAAACTGACAATCTTGAGCATTGAAGTCCTAACATAAGGTTTTGTGCATATAACTTCTAACACATTAAAAACTGTCTTACAGCATTTGCAAAAACATTGTATTTCATAAGGCATACGCATCTTTCAGTTTGGCAAGATTTGCACTGAATATTGAATGAAGCAGCTTTCTCTCATAGAGAGACAAGCTTTTGAGAAGATTTGGGCTAGATTTCACTTCATTTGAACAGAAGCACTATTTTAACATTACTGGTCTCAGAAACCTGTAAACTGACAATCTTGAGCATTGAAGTCCTAACATATGTTTTTGTGTATATAACTTCTAACACATTAAACACTGTCTCACTGCATTGCAGAAATCATTTTATTTCATAAGACATAAGCATCTTTCAGTTTGGCAAGATTTGCACTGAATATTGAATGAAGCAGCTCTAACTCACAGAGAGAGAAGCTTTGGAGCAGATTTGGGCTAGAATTCACTTCATTTGAACAGAAGCACTATTTCAACATTACTGGTCTCAGAAACCTGTAAACTGACAATCTTGAGCATTGAAGTCCTAACATATGTTTTTGTGTATATAACTTCTAACACATTAAACACTGTCTCACTGCATTGCAGAAATCATTTTATTTCATAAGACATAAGCATCTTTCAGTTTGGCAAGATTTGCACTGAATATTGAATGAAGCAGCTCTAACTCACAGAGAGAGAAGCTTTGGAGCAGATTTGGGCTAGAATTCACTTCATTTGAACAGAAGCACTATTTTAACATTACTGGTCTCAGAAACCTGTAAACTGACAATCTTGAGCATTGAAGTCCTAACATATGTTTTTGTGTATATAACTTCTAACACATTAAACACTGTCTCACTGCATTGCAGAAATCATTTTATTTCATAAGACATAAGCATCTTTCAGTTTGGCAAGATTTGCACTGAATATTGAATGAAGCAGCTCTAACTCACAGAGAGAGAAGCTTTGGAGCAGATTTGGGCTAGATTTCACTTCATTTGACCAGAAACACTATTTTAACATTACTGGTCTCAGAAACCTGTAAACTGACAATCTTGAGCATTGAAGTCCTAACATAAGTTTTTGTGCACATAACTTCTAACACATTAAAAACTGTCTTACAGCATTGCAAAAACATTGTATTTCATATGGCAATAGGCATCTTTCAGTTTGGCAAGATTTGCACTGAATATTGAATGAAGCAGCGTTCTCTCATAGAGAGACAAGCTTTTGACCAGTTTTGGGCTAGATTTCACTTCATTTGACCAGAAACACTATTTTAACATTACTGGTCTCAGAAACCTTTAAACTGACAATCTTGAGCATTGAAGTCCTAACATAACGTTTTGTGAATATAACTTCTAACACATTAAAAACTGTCTTACAGCATTGCAAAAACATTGTATTTCATAAGGCATAAGCATATTTCAGTTTGGCAAGATTTGCACTGAACATTGAATGAAGCAGCTCTATCTCACAGAGAGACAAGCTTTTAAACAGATTTGGGCTAGATTTCTCTTCATTTGAACAGAAGCACTATTTCAACATTACTGGTCTCAGAAACCTGTAAACTGACAATCTTGAGCATTGAAGTCCTAACATCTGTTTTTGTGCATATAACTTCTAACACATTAAAAACTGTCTCACTGCATTGCAGAAATCATTTTATTTCATAAGACATAAGCATCTTTCAGTTTGGCAAGATTTGCACTGAACATTGAATGAAGCAGCTTTCTCTCATAGAGAGACAAGCTTTTGAGCAGATTTGGGCGAGATTTCACTTCATTTGAACAGAAGCACTATTTCAACATTACTGGTCTCAGAAACCTGTAAAACTGACAATCTTGAGCATTGAAGTCCTAACAAAAGTTTGTGTGCATATAACTTCTAACACATTAAAAACTGTCTCAATGCATTGCAGAAATCATTTTATTTCATAAGACATAAGCATCTTTCAGTTTGGCAAGATTTGCACTGAACATTGAATGAAGCAGCTTTCTCTCATAGAGAGACAAGCTTTTTAGCAGATTTGGGCTAGATTTCACTTCATTTGACCAGAAACACTATTTTAACATTACTGGTCTAAGAAACCTGTAAACTGACAATCTTGAGCATTGAAGTCCTAACATAAGTTTTTGTGCACATAACTTCTAACACATTAAAAACTGTCTTACAGCATTGCAAAAACATTGTATTTCATATGGCAATAGGCATCTTTCAGTTTGGCAAGATTTGCACTGAATATTGAATGAAGCAGCTTTCTCTCATAGAGAGACAAGCTTTTGAGCAGATTTGGGCTAGATTTCACTTCATTTGACCAGAAACACTATTTTAACATTACTGGTCTCAGAAACCTTTAAACTGACAATCTTGAGCATTGAAGTCCTAACATAACGTTTTGTGAATATAACTTCTAACACATTAAAAACTGTCTTACAGCATTGCAAAAACATTGTAATTCATAAGGCATAAGCATATTTCAGTTTGGCAAGATTTGCACTGAACATTGAATGAAGCAGCTCTATCTCACAGAGAGACAAGCTTTTAAACAGATTTGGGCTAGATTTCTCTTCATTTGAACAGAAGCACTATTTCAACATTACTGGTCTCAGAAACCTGTAAACTGACAATCTTGAGCATTGAAGTCCTAACATAAGGTTTTGTGCATATAACTTCTAACACATTAAAAACTGTCTTACAGCATTTGCAAAAACATTGTATTTCATAAGGCATAAGCATCTTTCAGTTTGGCAAGATTTGCACTGAATATTGAATGAAGCAGCTTTCTCTCATAGAGAGACAATCTTTTGAGCAGATTTGGGCTAGATTTCACTTCATTTGAACAGAAGCACTATTTTAACATTACTGGTCTCAGAAACCTGTAAACTGACAATCTTGAGCATTGAAGTCCTAACATATGTTTTTGTGCATATAACTTCTAACACATTAAACACTGTCTCACTGCATTGCAGAAATCATTTTATTTCATAAGACATAAGCATCTTTCAGTTTGGCAAGATTTGCACTGAATATTGAATGAAGCAGCTCTAACTCACAGAGAGAGAAGCTTTGGAGCAGATTTGGGCTAGAATTCACTTCATTTGAACAGAAGCACTATTTCAACATTACTGGTCTCAGAAACCTGTAAACTGACAATCTTGAGCATTGAAGTCCTAACATAAGGTTTTGTGCATATAACTTCTAACACATTAAAAACTGTCTTACAGCGTTTGCAAAAACATTGTATTTCATAAGGCATAAGCATCTTTCAGTTAGGCAAGATTTGCACTGAATATTGAATGAAGCAGCTCTATCTCACAGAGAGACAAGCTTTTGAGCAGATTTGGGCTAGATTTCACTTCATTTGAACAAAAGCACTATATTAACATTACTGGTCTCAGAAACCTGTAAACTGACAATCTTGAGCATTGAAGTCCTAACATCTGTTTTTTTGCATATAACTTCTAACACATTAAAAACTGTCTTACAGCATTTGCAAAAACATTGTATTTCATAAGGCATAAGCATCTTTCAGTTTGGCAAGATTTGCACTGAATATTGAATGAAGCAGCTTTCTCTCATAGAGAGACAAGCTTTTGAGCAGATTTGGGCGAGATTTCACTTCATTTGACCAGAAACACTATTTTAACATTACTGGTCTCAGAAACCTGAAAACTGACAATCTTGAGCATTGAAGTCCTAACATAAGTTTTTGTGCATATAACTTCTAACACATTAAAAACTGTCTTACAGCATTGCAAAAACATTGTATTTCATAAGGCATAAGCAACTTTCAGTTTGGCAAGATTTGCACTGAATATTGAATGAAGCAGCTTTCTCTCATAGAGAGACAAGCTTTTGAGCAGATTTGGGCTAGATTTCACTTCATTTGACCAGAAACACTATTTTAACATTACTGGTCTCAGAAACCTTTAAACTGACAATCTTGAGCATTGAAGTCCTAACATAACGTTTTGTGAATATAACTTCTAACACATTAAAAACTGTCTTACAGCATTGCAAAAACATTGTATTTCATAAGGCATAAGCATATTTCAGTTTGGCAAGATTTGCACTGAACATTGAATGAAGCAGCTCTATCTCACAGAGAAACAAGCTTTTAAACAGATTTGGGCTAGATTTCTCTTCATTTGAACAGAAGCACTATTTCAACATTACTGGTCTCAGAAACCTGTAAACTGACAATCTTGAGCATTGAAGTCCTAACATAAGGTTTTGTGCATATAACTTCTAACACATTAAAAACTGTCTTACAGCATTTGCAAAAACATTGTATTTCATAAGGCATAAGCATCTTTCAATTTGGCAGGATTTGCACTGAATATTGAATGAAGCAGCTTTCTCTCATAGAGAGACAATCTTTTGAGCAGATTTGGGCTAGATTTCACTTCTTTTGAACAGAAGAACTATTTTAACATTACTGGTCTCAGAAACCTGTAAACTGATAATCTTGAGCATTGAAGTCCTAACATAAGTTTTTGTGCATATAACTTCTAACACATTAAAAACTGTCTTACAGCATTGCAAAAATATTGTATTTCATAAGGCATAAGCATCTTTCAGTTTGGCAAGATTTGCACTGAATATTGAATGAAGCAGCTTTCTCTCATAGAGAGACAAGCTTTTGAGCAGATTTGGGCTAGATTTCACTTCATTTGACCAGAAACACTATTTTACCATTACTGGTCTCAGAAACCTGTAAACTGACAATCTTGAGCATTGAAGTCCTAACATAACGTTTTGTGCATATAACTTCTAACATATTAAAAACTGTCTTACAGCATTGCAAAAACATTATATTTCATAAGGCATAAGCATATTTCAGTTTGGCAAGATTTGCACTGAACATTGAATGAAGCAGCTCTATCTCACAGAGAGACAAGCTTTTAAACAGATTTGGGCTAGATTTCTCTTCATTTGAACAGAAGCACTATTTCAACATTACTGGTCTCAGAAACCTGTAAACTGACAATCTTGAGCATTGAAGTCCTAACATAAGGTTTTGTGCATATAACTTCTAACACATTAAAAACTGTCTTACTGCATTTGCAAAAACATTGTATTTCATAAGGCATAAGCATCTTTCAGTTTGGCAAGATTTGCACTAAACATTGAATGAAGCAGCTCTAACTCACAGAGAGACAAGCTTTTGAGCAGATTTGGGCTAGATTTCACTTCATTTGAACAGAAGCACGATTTCAACATTACTGGTCTCAGAAACCTGTAAACTGACAATCTTGAGCATTGAAGTCCTAACATATCGTTTTGTGCATATAACTTCTAACACATTAAAAACTGTCTTACAGCATTGCAAAAACATTGTATTTCATAAGGCATAAGCATCTTTCAGTTTGGCAAGATTTGCACTGAACATTGAATGAAGCAGCTCTATCTCACAGAGAGACAAGCTTTTGAGCAGATTTGGGCTAGATTTCACTTCATTTGAACAAAAGCAATATTTTAACATTACTGGTCTCAGAAACCTGTAAATAGACAATCTTGAGCATTGAAGTCCTAACATCTGTTTTTGTGCATATAACTTCTAACACATTAAAAACTGTCTCACTGCATTGCAGAAATCATTTTATTTCATAAGACATGAGCATCTTTCAGTTTGGCAAGATTTGCACTGAACATTGAATGAAGCACCTCTAACTCACAGAGAGAGAAGCTTTTGAGCAGATTTGGGCTAGATTTCACTTCATTTGAACAGAAGCACTATTTCAACATTACTGGTCTCAGAAACCTGTAAACTGACAATCTTGAGCATTGAAGTCCTAACATCTGTTTTTGTGCATATAACTTCTAAACCATTAAAAACTGTCTCTCTGCATTGCAGAAATCATTTTATTTCATAAGACATAACCATCTTTCAGTTTGGCAAGATTTGCACTGAACATTGAATGAAGCAGCTTTCTCTCATAGAGAGACAAGCTTTTGAGCAGATTTGGGCGAGATTTCACTTCATTTGAACAGAAGCACTATTTCAACATTACTGGTCTCAGAAACCTGTAAAACTGACAATCTTGAGCATTGAAGTCCTAACATAAGTTTTTGTGCATATAACTTCTAACACATTAAAAACTGTCTCACTGCATTGCAGAAATCATTTTATTTCATAAGACATAAGCATCTTTCAGTTTGGCAAGATTTGCACTGAACATTGAATGAAGCAGCTTTCTCTCATAGAGAGACAAGCTTTTGAGCAGATTTGGGCTAGATTTCACTTCATTTGACCAGAAAGACTATTTTAACATTACTGGTCTCAGAAACCTGTAAACTGACAATCTTGAGCATTGAAGTCCTAACATAACGTTTTGTGAATATAACTTCTAACACATTAAAAACTGTCTTACAGCATTGCAAAAACATTGTATTTCATAAGGCATAAGCATATTTCAGTTTGGCAAGATTTGCACTGAACATTGAATGAAGCAGCTCTATCTCACAGAGAGACAAGCTTTTAAACAGATTTGGGCTAGATTTCTCTTCATTTGAACAGAAGCACTATTTCAACATTACTGGTCTCAGAAACCTGTAAACTGACAATCTTGAGCATTGAAGTCCTAACATAACGTTTTGTGAATATAACTTCTAACACATTAAAAACTGTCTTACAGCATTGCAAAAACATTGTATTTCAGTTTGGCAAGATTTGCACTTAACATTGAATGAAGCAGCTCTATCTCACAGAGAGACAAGCTTTTAAACAGATTTGGGCTAGATTTCTCTTCATTTGAACAGAAGCACTATTTCAACATTACTGGTCTCAGAAACCTGTAAACTGACAATCTTGAGCATTGAAGTCCTAACATAAGGTTTTGTGCATATAACTTCTAACACATTAAAAACTGTCTTACAGCATTTGCAAAAACATTGTATTTCATAAGGCATACGCATCTTTCAGTTTGGCAAGATTTGCACTGAATATTGAATGAAGCAGCTTTCTCTCATAGAGAGACAAGCTTTTGAGAAGATTTGGGCTAGATTTCACTTCATTTGAACAGAAGCACTATTTTAACATTACTGGTCTCAGAAACCTGTAAACTGACAATCTTGAGCATTGAAGTCCTAACATATGTTTTTGTGTATATAACTTCTAACACATTAAACACTGTCTCACTGCATTGCAGAAATCATTTTATTTCATAAGACATAAGCATCTTTCAGTTTGGCAAGATTTGCACTGAATATTGAATGAAGCAGCTCTAACTCACAGAGAGAGAAGCTTTGGAGCAGATTTGGGCTAGAATTCACTTCATTTGAACAGAAGCACTATTTCAACATTACTGGTCTCAGAAACCTGTAAACTGACAATCTTGAGCATTGAAGTCCTAACATAAGGTTTTGTGCATATAACTTCTAACACATTAAAAACTGTCTTACAGCATTTGCAAAAACATTGTATTTCATAAGGCATAAGCATCTTTTCAGTTTGGCAAGATTTGCACTGAATATTGAATGAAGCAGCTTTCTCTCATAGAGAGACAATCTTTTGAGCAGATTTGGGCTAGATTTCACTTCATTTGAACAGAAGCACTATTTTAACATTACTGGTCTCAGAAACCTGTAAACTGATAATCTTGAGCATTGAAGTCCTAACAAAAGTTTTTGTGCATATAACTTCTAACATATTAAAAACTGTCTTACAGCATTGCAAAAACATTGTATTTCATAAGGCATAAGCATCTTTCAGTTTGGCAAGATTTGCACTGAATATTGAATGAAGCAGCTTTCTCTCATAGAGAGACAAGCTTTTGAGCAGATTTGGGCTAGATTTCACTTCATTTGACCAGAAACACTATTTTAACATTACTGGTCTCAGAAACCTGTAAACTGACAATCTTGAGCAGTGAAGTCCTAACATAACGTTTTGTGCATATAACTTCTAACACATTAAAAACTGTCTTACAGCATTGCAAAAACATTGTATTTCATAAGGCATAAGCATCTTTCAGTTTGGCAAGATTTGCACTGAACATTGAATGAAGCAGCTCTATCTCACAGAGAGACAAGCTTTTGAGCAGATTTGGGCTAGATTTCACTTCATTTGAACAGAAGCACTATTTCAACATTACTGGTCTCAGAAACCTGTAAACTGACAATCTTGAGCATTGAAGTCCTAACATAAGTTTTTGTGCATATAACTTCTAACACATTAAAAACTGTCTCACTGCATTGCAGAAATAATTTTATTTCATAAGACATAAGCATCTTTCAGTTTGGCAAGATTTGCACTGAACATTAAATGAAGCAGCTTTCTCTCATAGAGAGACAAGCTTTTGAGCAGATTTGGGCTAGATTTCACTTCATTTGACCAGAAGCACTATTTTAACATTACTGGTCTCAGAAACCTGTAAACTGACAATCTTGAGCATTGAAGACCTAACATAACATTTTGTGCATATAACTTCTAACACACTAAAAACTGTCTTACAGCATTGCAAAAACATTGTATTTCATAAGACAAAAGCATCTTTCAGTTTGGCAAGATTTGCACTGAACATTGAATGAAGCAGCTCTAACTCACAGAGAGAGAAGCTTTTGAGCAGATTTGGGCTAGATTTCACTTCGTTTGAACAGAAGCACTATTTCAACATTACTGGTCTCAGAAAACTGTAAACTGACAATCTTGAGCATTGAAGTCCTAACATAAGGTTTTGTGCATATAACTTCTAACACATTAAAAACTGTCTTACTGCATTTGCAAAAACATTGTATTTCATAAGGCATAAGCATCTTTCAGTTTGGCAAGATTTGCACTGAACATTGAATGAAGCAGCTGTAACTCACAGAAAGAGAAGCTTTTGAGCAGATTTGGGCTAGATTTCACTTCATTTGAACAGAAGCACTATTTCAACATTACTGGTCTCAGAAACCTGTAAACTGACAATCTTGAGCATTGAAGTCCTAACATCTGTTTTTGTGCATATAACTTCTAACACATTAAAAACTGTCTTACTGCATTTGCAAAAACATTGTATTTCATAAGGCATAAGCATCTTTCAGTTTGGCAAGATTTGCACTGAACATTGAATGAAGCAGCTCTAACTCACAGAGAGACAAGCTTTTGAGCAGATTTGGGCTAGATTTCACTTCATTTGAACAGAAGCACTATTTCAACATTACTGGTCTCAGAAACCTGTAAACTGACAATCTTGAGCATTGAAGTCCTAACATCTGTTTTTGTGCATATAACTTCTAACACATTAAAAACTGTCTCACTGCATTGCAGAAATCATTTTATTTCATAAGACATAAGCATCTTTCAGTTTGGCAAGATTTGCACTGAACATTGAATGAAGCACCTCTAACTCACAGAGAGAGAAGCTTTTGAGCAGATTTGGGCTAGATTTCACTTCATTTGAACAGAAGCACTATTTCAACATTACTGGTCTCAGAAACCTGTAAACTGACAATCTTGAGCATTGAAGTCCTAACATAATGTTTTGTGCATGTAACTTCCAACACATTAAAAACTGTCTTACAGCATTGCAAAAACATTGTATTTCATAAGGCATAAGCATCTTTCAGTTTGGCAAGATTTGCACTGAATATTGAATGAAGCAGCTTTCTCTCATAGAGAGACAAGCTTTTGAGCAGATTTGGGCTAGATTTCACTTCATTTGAACAGAAGCACTATTTCAACATTACTGGTCTCAGAAACCTGTAAACTGACAATCTTGAGCATTGAAGTCCTAACATAAGGTTTTGTGCATATAACTTCTAACACATTAAAAACTGTCTTACAGCATTGCAAAAACATTGTATTTCATAAGGCATAAGCATCTTTCAGTTTGGCAAGATTTGCACTGAATATTGAATGAAGCAGCTCTAACTCACAGAGAGACAAGCTTTTGAGCAGATTTGGGCTAGATTTCACTTCATTTGAACAGAAGCACTATTTCAACATTACTGGTCTCAGAAACCTGTAAACTGACAATCTTGAGCATTGAAGTCCTAACATAAGTTTTTGTGCATATAACTTCTAACACATTAAAAACTGTCTTACAGCATTGCAAAAACATTGTATTTCATAAGGCATAAGCATCTTTCAGTTTGGCAAGATTTTCAATGAACATTGAATGAAGCAGCTCTAAATAACAGAGAGAGAAGCTTTTGAGCAGATTTGGACTAGATTTCACTTCATTTGAACAGAAGCACTATTTCAACATTACTGGTCTCAGAAACCTGTAAACTGACAATCCTGAGCATTGAAGTCCTAACATAAGGTTTTGTGCATATAACTTCTAACACATTAAAAACTGTCTTACAGCATTGCAAAAACATTGTATTTCATAAGGCATAAGCATCTTTCAGTTTGGCAAGATTTGCACTGAATATTGAATGAAGCAGCTTTCTCTCATAGAGAGACAAGCTTTTGAGCAGATTTGGGCTAGATTTAACTTCATTTGAACAGAAGCACTATTTCAACATTACTGGTCTCAGAAACCTGTAAACTGACAATCTTGAGCATTGAAGTCCTAACATCTGTTTTTGTGCATATAACTTCTAACACATTAAAAACTGTCTCACTGCATTGCAGAAATCATTTTATTTCATAAGACAAAAGCATCTTTCAGTTTGGCAAGATTTGCACTGAACATTGAATGAAGCACCTCTAACTCACAGAGAGAGAAGCTTTTGAGCAGATTTGGGCTAGATTTCACTTCATTTGAACAGAAGCACTATTTCAACATTACTGGTCTCAGAAACCTGTAAACTGACAATCTTGAGCACTGAAGTCCTAACATAATGTTTTGTGCATGTAACCTCTAACACATTAAAAACTGTCTTACAGCATTGCAAAAACATTGTATTTCATAAGGCATAAGCATCTTTCAGTTTGGCAAGATTTGCACTGAATATTGAATGAAGCATCTTTCTCTCATAGAGAGACAAGCTTTTGAGCAGATTTGGGCTAGATTTCACTTCATTTGAACAGAAGCACTATTTCAACATTACTGGTCTCAGAAACCTGTAAACTGACAATCTTGAGCATTGAAGTCCTAACATAACGTTTTGTGCATATAACTTCTAACACATTAAAAACTGTCTTACAGCATTGCAAGAACATTGTATTTCATAAGGCATAAGCATCTTTCAGATTGGCAAGATTTGCACTGAACATTGAATGAAGCAGCTCTAACTCACAGAGAGACAAGCTTTTGAGCAGATTTGGGCTAGATTTCATTTCATTTGAACAGAAGCACTATTTCAACATTACTGGTCTCAGAAACCTGTAAACTGACAATCTTGAGCATTGAAGTCCTAACATAAGTTATTGTGCATATAACTTCTAACACATTAAAAACTGTCTTACAGCATTGCAAAAACATTGTATTTCATAAGGCATAAGCATCTTTCAGTTTGGCAAGATTTTCACTGAACATTGAATGAAGCAGCTCTAAATAACAGAGAGAGAAGCTTTTGAGCAGATTTGGGCTAGATTTCACTTCATTTGAACAGAAGCACTATTTCAACATTACTGGTCTCAGAAACCTGTAAACTGACAATCCTGAGCATTGAAGTCTTAACATAAGGTTTTGTGCATATAACTTCTAACACATTAAAAACTGTCTTACAGCATTGCAAAAATATTGTATTTCAAAAGGCATAAGCATCTTTCAGTTTGGCAAGATTTGCACTGAATATTGAATGAAGCAGCTCTATCTCACAGAGAGACAAGCTTTTGAGCAGATTTGGGCTAGATTTCACTTCATTTGAACAGAAGCACTATTTCAACATTACTGGTCTCAGAAACCTGTAAACTGACAATCTTGAGCATTGAAGTCCTAACATAAGTTTTTGTGCATATAACTTCTAACACATTAAAAACTGTCTCACTGCATTGCAGAAATCATTTTATTTCATAAGACATAAGCATCTTTCAGTTTGGCAAGATTTGCACTGAACATTAAATGAAGCAGCTTTCTCTCATAGAGAGACAAGCTTTTGAGCAGATTTGGGCTAGATTTCACTTCATTTGACCAGAAGCACTATTTTAACATTACTGGTCTCAGAAACCTGTAAACTGACAATCTTGAGCATTGAAGACCTAACATAACGTTTTGTGCATATAACTTCTAACACACTAAAAACTGTCTTACAGCATTGCAAAAACATTGTATTTCATAAGACAAAAGCATCTTTCAGTTTGGCAAGATTTGCACTGAACATTGAATGAAGCAGCTCTAACTCACAGAGAGAGAAGCTTTTGAGCAGATTTGGGCTAGATTTCACTTCGTTTGAACAGAAGCACTATTTCAACATTACTGGTCTCAGAAAACTGTAAACTGACAATCTTGAGCATTGAAGTCCTAACATAAGGTTTTGTGCATATAACTTCTAACACATTAAAAACTGTCTTACTGCATTTGCAAAAACATTGTATTTCATAAGGCATAAGCATCTTTCAGTTTGGCAAGATTTGCACTGAACATTGAATGAAGCAGCTGTAACTCACAGAAAGAGAAGCTTTTGAGCAGATTTGGGCTAGATTTCACTTCATTTGAACAGAAGCACTATTTCAACATTACTGGTCTCAGAAACCTGTAAACTGACAATCTTGAGCATTGAAGTCCTAACATAATGTTTTGTGCATGTAACTTCCAACACATTAAAAACTGTCTTACAGCATTGCAAAAACATTGTATTTCATAAGGCATAAGCATCTTTCAGTTTGGCAAGATTTGCACTGAATATTGAATGAAGCAGCTTTCTCTCATAGAGAGACAAGCTTTTGAGCAGATTTGGGCTAGATTTCACTTCATTTGAACAGAAGCAATATTTCAACATTACTGGTCTCAGAAACCTGTAAACTGACAATCTTGAGCATTGAAGTCCTAACATAAGGTTTTGTGCATATAACTTCTAACACATTAAAAACTGTCTTACAGCATTGCAAAAACATTGTATTTCATAAGGCATAAGCATCTTTCAGTTTGGCAAGATTTGCACTGAATATTGAATGAAGCAGCTCTAACTCACAGAGAGACAAGCTTTTGAGCAGATTTGGGCTAGATTTCACTTCATTTGAACAGAAGCACTATTTCAACATTACTGGTCTCAGAAACCTGTAAACTGACAATCTTGAGCATTGAAGTCCTAACATAAGTTTTTGTGCATATAACTTCTAACACATTAAAAACTGTCTTACAGCATTGCAAAAACATTGTATTTCATAAGGCATAAGCATCTTTCAGTTTGGCAAGATTTTCAATGAACATTGAATGAAGCAGCTCTAAATAACAGTGAGAGAAGCTTTTGAGCAGATTTGGACTAGATTTCACTTCATTTGAACAGAAGCACTATTTCAACATTACTGGTCTCAGAAACCTGTAAACTGACAATCTTGAGCATTGAAGTCCTAACATAAGGTTTTGTGCATATAACTTCTAACACATTAAAAACTGTCTTACAGCATTGCAAAAACATTGTATTTCATAAGGCATAAGCATCTTTCAGTTTGGCAAGATTTGCACTGAATATTGAATGAAGCAGCTTTCTCTCATAGAGAGACAAGCTTTTGAGCAGATTTGGGCTAGATTTAACTTCATTTGAACAGAAGCACTATTTCAACATTACTGGTCTCAGAAACCTGTAAACTGACAATCTTGAGCATTGAAGTCCTAACATCTGTTTTTGTGCATATAACTTCTAACACATTAAAAACTGTCTCACTGCATTGCAGAAATCATTTTATTTCATAAGACAAAAGCATCTTTCAGTTTGGCAAGATTTGCACTGAACATTGAATGAAGCAGCTCTAAATAACAGAGAGAGAAGCTTTTGAGCAGATTTGGGCTAGATTTCACTTCATTTGAACAGAAGCACTATTTCAACATTACTGGTCTCAGAAACCTGTAAACTGACAATCCTGAGCATTGAAGTCTTAACATAAGGTTTTGTGCATATAACTTCTAACACATTAAAAACTGTCTTACAGCATTGCAAAAATATTGTATTTCAAAAGGCATAAGCATCTTTCAGTTTGGCAAGATTTGCACTGAATATTGAATGAAGCAGCTTTCTCTCATAGAGAGACAAGCTTTTGAGCAGATTTGGGCGAGATTTCACTTCATTTGAACAGAAGCACTATTTCAACATTACTGGTCTCAGAAACCTGTAAACTGACAATCTTGAGCATTGAAGTCCTAATATAAGTTTTTGTGCATATAACTTCTAACACATTAAAAACTGTCTCACTGCATTGCAGAAATCATTTTATTTAATAAGACATAAGCATCTTTCAGTTTGGCAAGATTTGCACTGAACATTAAATGAAACAGCTCTAACTCACAGAGAGAGAAGCTTTTGAGCAGATTTGGGCTAGATTTCACTTCATTTGAACAGAAGCACTATTTCAACATTACTGGTCTCAGAAACCTGTAAACTGATAATCTTGAGCATTGAAGTCCTAACATAAGTTTTTGTGCATATAACTTCTAACATATTAAAAACTGTCTTACAGCATTGCAAAAACATTGTATTTCATAAGGCATAAGCATCTTTCAGTTTGGCAAGATTTGCACTGAATATTGAATGAAGCAGCTTTCTCTCATAGAGAGACAAGCTTTTGAGCAGATTTGGGCTAGATTTCAGTTCATTTGACCAGAAACACTATTTTAACATTACTGGTATCAGAAACCTGTAAACTGACAATCTTGAGCAGTGAAGTCCTAACATAACGTTTTGTGCATATAACTTCTAACACATTAAAAACTGTCTTACAGCATTGCAAAAACATTGTATTTCATAAGACAAAAGCATCTTTCAGTTTGGCAAGATTTGCACTGAACATTGAATGAAGCAGCTCTAACTCACAGAGAGAGAGAAGCTTTTGAGCAGATTTGGGCTAGATTTCACTTCATTTGAACAGAAGCACTATTTCAACATTACTGGTCTCAGAAACCTGTAAACTGACAATCTTGAGCATTGAAGTCCTAATATAAGTTTTTGTGCATATAACTTCTAACACATTAAAAACTGTCTCACTGCATTGCAGAAATCATTTTATTTAATAAGACATAAGCATCTTTCAGTTTGGCAAGATTTGCACTGAACATTAAATGAAACAGCTCTAACTCACAGAGAGAGAAGCTTTTGAGCAGATTTGGGCTAGATTTCACTTCATTTGAACAGAAGCACTATTTCAACATTACTGGTCTCAGAAACCTGTAAACTGATAATCTTGAGCATTGAAGTCCTAACATAAGTTTTTGTGCATATAACTTCTAACATATTAAAAACTGTCTTACAGCATTGCAAAAACATTGTATTTCATAAGGCATAAGCATCTTTCAGTTTGGCAAGATTTGCACTGAATATTGAATGAAGCAGCTTTCTCTCATAGAGAGACAAGCTTTTGAGCAGATTTGGGCTAGATTTCAGTTCATTTGACCAGAAACACTATTTTAACATTACTGGTATCAGAAACCTGTAAACTGACAATCTTGAGCAGTGAAGTCCTAACATAACGTTTTGTGCATATAACTTCTAACACATTAAAAACTGTCTTACAGCATTGCAAAAACATTGTATTTCATAAGACAAAAGCATCTTTCAGTTTGGCAAGATTTGCACTGAACATTGAATGAAGCAGCTCTAACTCACAGAGAGAGAGAAGCTTTTGAGCAGATTTGGGCTAGATTTCACTTCATTTGAACAGAAGCACTATTTCAACATTACTGGTCTCAGAAACCTGTAAACTGACAATCTTGAGCATTGAAGTCCTAACATAAGGTTTTGTGCATATAACTTCTAACACATTAAAAACTGTCTTACTGCATTTGCAAAAACATTGTATTTCATAAGGCATAAGCATCTTTCAGTTTGGCAAGATTTGCACTGAACATTGAATGAAGCAGCTCTAACTCACAGAGAGAGAAGCTTTTGAGCAGATTTGGGCTAGATTTCACTTCATTTGAACAGAAGCACTATTTCAACATTACTGGTCTCAGAAACCTGTAAACTGACAATCTTGAGCATTGAAGTCCTAACATCTGTTTTTGTGCATATAACTTCTAACACATTAAAAACTGTCTCACTGCATTGCAGAAATCATTTTATTTCATAAGACATAAGCATCTTTCAGTTTGGCAAGATTTGCACTGAACATTGAATGAAGCAACTCTAACTCACAGAGAGAGAAGCTTTTGAGCAGATTTGGGCTAGATTTCACTTCATTTGAACAGAAGCACTATTTCAACATTACTGGTCTCAGAAACCTGTAAACTGACAATCTTGAGCACTGAAGTCCTAACATAATGTTTTGTGCATGTAACTTCTAACACATTAAAAACTGTCTTACAGCATTGCAAAAACATTGTATTTCATAAGGCATAAGCATCTTTCAGTTTGGCAAGATTTGCACTGAATATTGAATGAAGCATCTTTCTCTCATAGAGAGACAAGCTTTTGAGCAGATTTGGGCTAGATTTCACTTCATTTGAACAGAAGCACTATTTCAACATTACTGGTCTCAGAAACCTGTAAACTGACAATCTTGAGCATTGAAGTCCTAACATAACGTTTTGTGCATATAACTTCTAACACATTAAAAACTGTCTTACAGCATTGCAAGAACATTGTATTTCATAAGGCATAAGCATCTTTCAGATTGGGAAAATTTGCACTGAACATTGAATGAAGCAGCTCTAACTCACAGAGAGACAAGCTTTTGAGCAGATTTGGGCTAGATTTCACTTCATTTGAACAGAAGCACTATTTCAACATTACTGGTCTCAGAAACCTGTAAACTGACAATCTTGAGCATTGAAGTCCTAACGTAAGTTTTTGTGCATATAACTTCTAACACATTAAAAACTGTCTCACTGCATTGCAGAAATCATTTTATTTAATAAGACATAAGCATCTTTCAGTTTGGCAAGATTTGCACTGAACATTGAATGAAACAGCTCTAACTCACAGAGAGAGAAGCTTTTGAGCAGATTTGGGCTAGATTTCACTTCATTTGAACAGAAGCACTATTTCAACATTACTGGTCTCAGAAACCTGTAAACTGATAATCTTGAGCATTGAAGTCCTAACATAAGTTTTTGTGCATATAACTTCTAACATATTAAAAACTGTCTTACAGCATTGCAAAAACATTGTATTTCATAAGGCATAAGCATCTTTCAGTTTGGCAAGATTTGCACTGAATATTGAATGAAGCAGCTTTCTCTCATAGAGAGACAAGCTTTTGAGCAGATTTGGGCTAGATTTCAGTTCATTTGACCAGAAACACTATTTTAACATTACTGGTATCAGAAACCTGTAAACTGACAATCTTGAGCAGTGAAGTCCTAACATAACGTTTTGTGCATATAACTTCTAACACATTAAAAACTGTCTTACAGCATTGCAAAAACATTGTATTTCATAAGACAAAAGCATCTTTCAGTTTGGCAAGATTTGCACTGAACATTGAATGAAGCAGCTCTAACTCACAGAGAGAGAAGCTTTTGAGCAGATTTGGGCTAGATTTCACTTCATTTGAACAGAAGCACTATTTCAACATTACTGGTCTCAGAAACCTGTAAACTGACAATCTTGAGCATTGAAGTCCTAACATAAGGTTTTGTGCATATAACTTCTAACACATTAAAAACTGTCTTACTGCATTTGCAAAAACATTGTATTTCATAAGGCATAAGCATCTTTCAGTTGGGCAAGATTTGCACTGAACATTGAATGAAGCAGCTCTAACTCACAGAGAGAGAAGCTTTTGAGCAGATTTGGGCTAGATTTCACTTCATTTGAACAGAAGCACTATTTCAACATTACTGGTCTCAGAAACCTGTAAACTGACAATCTTGAGCATTGAAGTCCTAACATCTGTTTTTGTGCATATAACTTCTAACACATTAAAAACTGTCTCACTGCATTGCAGAAATCATTTTATTTCATAAGACATAAGCATCTTTCAGTTTGGCAAGATTTGCACTGAACATTGAATGAAGCAACTCTAACTCACAGAGAGAGAAGCTTTTGAGCAGATTTGGGCTAGATTTCACTTCATTTGAACAGAAGCACTATTTCAACATTACTGGTCTCAGAAACCTGTAAACTGACAATCTTGAGCACTGAAGTCCTAACATAATGTTTTGTGCATGTAACTTCTAACACATTAAAAACTGTCTTACAGCATTGCAAAAACATTGTATTTCATAAGGCATAAGCATCTTTCAGTTTGGCAAGATTTGCACTGAATATTGAATGAAGCATCTTTCTCTCATAGAGAGACAAGCTTTTGAGCAGATTTGGGCTAGATTTCACTTCATTTGAACAGAAGCACTATTTCAACATTACTGGTCTCAGAAACCTGTAAACTGACAATCTTGAGCATTGAAGTCCTAACATAACGTTTTGTGCATATAACTTCTAACACATTAAAAACTGTCTTACAGCATTGCAAGAACATTGTATTTCATAAGGCATAAGCATCTTTCAGATTGGCAAGATTTGCACTGAACATTGAATGAAGCAGCTCTAACTCACAGAGAGACAAGCTTTTGAGCAGATTTGGGCTAGATTTCACTTCATTTGAACAGAAGCACTATTTCAACATTACTGGTCTCAGAAACCTGTAAACTGACAATCTTGAGCATTGAAGTCCTAACATAAGTTATTGTGCATATAACTTCTAACACATTAAAAACTGTCTTACAGCATTGCAAAAACATTGTATTTCATAAGGCATAAGCATCTTTCAGTTTGGCAAGATTTGCACTGAATATTGAATAAAGCAGCTTTCTCTCATAGAGAGACAAGCTTTTGAGCAGATTTGGGCGAGATTTCACTTCATTTGAACAGAAGCACTATTTCAACATTACTGGTCTCAGAAACCTGTAAACTGACAATCTTGAGCATTGAAGTCCTAATATAAGTTTTTGTGCATTTAACTTCTAACACATTAAAAACTGTCTCACTGCATTGCAGAAATCATTTTATTTAATAAGACATAAGCATCTTTCAGTTTGGCAAGATTTGCACTGAACATTGAATGAAACAGCTCTAACTCACAGAGAGAGAAGCTTTTGAGCAGATTTGGGCTAGATTTCACTTCATTTGAACAGAAGCACTATTTCAACATTACTGGTCTCAGAAACCTGTAAACTGACAATCTTGGGCATTGAAGTCCTAACATAAGTTTTTGTGCATTTAACTTCTAACACATTAAAAACGGTCTCACTGCATTGCAGAAATCATTTTATTTCATAAGACATAAGCATCTTTCAGTTTGGCAAGATTTGCACTGAACATTGAATGAAGCAGCTCTAACTCACAGAGAGAGAAGCTTTTGAGCAGATTTGGGCTAGATTTCACTTCGTTTGAACAGAAGCACTATTTCAACATTACTGGTCTCAGAAAACTGTAAACTGACAATCTTGAGCATTGAAGTCCTAACATAAGGTTTTGTGCATATAACTTCTAACACATTAAAAACTGTCTTACTGCATTTGCAAAAACATTGTATTTCATAAGGCATAAGCATCTTTCAGTTTGGCAAGATTTGCACTGAACATTGAATGAAGCAGCTCTAACTCACAGAAATAGAAGCTTTTGAGCAGATTTGGGCTAGATTTCACTTCATTTGAACAGAAGCACTATTTCAACATTACTGGTCTCAGAAACCTGTAAACTGACAATCTTGAGCATTGAAGTCCTAACATAAGGTTTTGTGCATATAACTTCTAACACATTAAAAACTGTCTTACTGCATTTGCAAAAACATTGTATTTCATAAGGCATAAGCATCTTTCAGTTTGGCAAGATTTGCACTGAACATTGAATGAAGCAGCTCTAACTCACAGAGAGAGAAGCTTTTGAGCAGATTTGGGCTAGATTTCACTTCATTTGAACAGAAGCACTATTTCAACATTACTGGTCTCAGAAACCTGTAAACTGACAATCTTGAGCATTGAAGTCCTAACATCTGTTTTTGTGCATATAACTTCTAACACATTAAAAACTGTCTCACTGCATTGCAGAAATCATTTTATTTCATAAGACATAAGCATCTTTCAGTTTGGCAAGATTTGCACTGAACATTGAATGAAGCAACTCTAACTCACAGAGAGAGAAGCTTTTGAGCAGATTTGGGCTAGATTTCACTTCATTTGAACAGAAGCACTATTTCAACATTACTGGTCTCAGAAACCTGTAAACTGACAATCTTGAGCACTGAAGTCCTAACACAATGTTTTGTGCATGTAACTTCTAACACATTAAAAACTGTCTTACAGCATTGCAAAAACATTGTATTTCATAAGGCATAAGCATCTTTCAGTTTGGCAAGATTTGCACTGAATATTGAATGAAGCATCTTTCTCTCATAGAGAGACAAGCTTTTGAGCAGATTTGGGCTAGATTTCACTTCATTTGAACAGAAGCACTATTTCAACATTACTGGTCTCAGAAACCTGTAAACTGACAATCTTGAGCATTGAAGTCCTAACATAACGTTTTGTGCATATAACTTCTAACACATTAAAAACTGTCTTACAGCATTGCAAGAACATTGTATTTCATAAGGCATAAGCATCTTTCAGATTGGCAAGATTTGCACTGAACATTGAATGAAGCAGCTCTAACTCACAGAGAGACAAGCTTTTGAGCAGATTTGGGCTAGATTTCACTTCATTTGAACAGAAGCACTATTTCAACATTACTGGTCTCAGAAACCTGTAAACTGACAATCTTGAGCATTGAAGTCCTAACGTAAGTTTTTGTGCATATAACTTCTAACACATTAAAAACTGTCTCACTGCATTGCAGAAATCATTTTATTTAATAAGACATAAGCATCTTTCAGTTTGGCAAGATTTGCACTGAACATTGAATGAAACAGCTCTAACTCACAGAGAGAGAAGCTTTTGAGCAGATTTGGGCTAGATTTCACTTCATTTGAACAGAAGCACTATTTCAACATTACTGGTCTCAGAAACCTGTAAACTGATAATCTTGAGCATTGAAGTCCTAACATAAGTTTTTGTGCATATAACTTCTAACATATTAAAAACTGTCTTACAGCATTGCAAAAACATTGTATTTCATAAGGCATAAGCATCTTTCAGTTTGGCAAGATTTGCACTGAATATTGAATGAAGCAGCTTTCTCTCATAGAGAGACAAGCTTTTGAGCAGATTTGGGCTAGATTTCAGTTCATTTGACCAGAAACACTATTTTAACATTACTGGTATCAGAAACCTGTAAACTGACAATCTTGAGCAGTGAAGTCCTAACATAACGTTTTGTGCATATAACTTCTAACACATTAAAAACTGTCTTACAGCATTGCAAAAACATTGTATTTCATAAGACAAAAGCATCTTTCAGTTTGGCAAGATTTGCACTGAACATTGAATGAAGCAGCTCTAACTCACAGAGAGAGAAGCTTTTGAGCAGATTTGGGCTAGATTTCACTTCATTTGAACAGAAGCACTATTTCAACATTACTGGTCTCAGAAACCTGTAAACTGACAATCTTGAGCATTGAAGTCCTAACATAAGGTTTTGTGCATATAACTTCTAACACATTAAAAACTGTCTTACTGCATTTGCAAAAACATTGTATTTCATAAGGCATAAGCATCTTTCAGTTGGGCAAGATTTGCACTGAACATTGAATGAAGCAGCTCTAACTCACAGAGAGAGAAGCTTTTGAGCAGATTTGGGCTAGATTTCACTTCATTTGAACAGAAGCACTATTTCAACATTACTGGTCTCAGAAACCTGTAAACTGACAATCTTGAGCATTGAAGTCCTAACATCTGTTTTTGTGCATATAACTTCTAACACATTAAAAACTGTCTCACTACATTGCAGAAATCATTTTATTTCATAAGACATAAGCATCTTTCAGTTTGGCAAGATTTGCACTGAACATTGAATGAAGCAACTCTAACTCACAGAGAGAGAAGCTTTTGAGCAGATTTGGGCTAGATTTCACTTCATTTGAACAGAAGCACTATTTCAACATTACTGGTCTCAGAAACCTGTAAACTGACAATCTTGAGCACTGAAGTCCTAACATAATGTTTTGTGCATGTAACTTCTAACACATTAAAAACTGTCTTACAGCATTGCAAAAACATTGTATTTCATAAGGCATAAGCATCTTTCAGTTTGGCAAGATTTGCACTGAACATTGAATGAAGCAGCTTTCTCTCATAGAGAGACAAGATTTTGAGCAAATTTGGGCTAGATTTCACTTCATTTGAACAGAAGCACTATGTCAACATGACTGGTCTCAGAAACCTGTAAACTGACAATTTTGAGCATTGAAGTCCTAACATAAGGTTTTGTGCATGTAACTTCTAACACATTAAAAACTGTCTTACAGCATTTGCAAAAACATTGTATTTCATAAGGCAAAAGCATCTTTCAGATTGGCAAGATTTGCACTCAATATTAAATGAAGCAGCTTTCTCTCATAGAGAGACAAGCTTTTGAGCAGATTTGGGCTAGATTACACTTCATTTGAACAGAAGCACTATTTTAACATTACTGGTCTCAGAAACCTGTAAACTGATAATCTTGAGCATTGAAGTCCTAACATAAGTTTTTGTGCATATAACTTCTAACACATTAAAAACTGTCTTACAGCATTGCAAAAACGTTGTATTTCATAAGGCATAAGTATCTTTCAGTTTGGCAAGATTTGCACTGAATATTGAATGAAGCAGCTTTCTCTCATAGAGACAAGCTTTTGAGCAGATTTGGGCTAGATTTCACTTCATTTGACCAGAAACACTATTTTAACATTACTGGTCTCAGAAACCTGTAAACTGACAATCTTGAGCATTGAAGTCCTAACATAAGTTTTTGTGCATATAACTTCTAACACATTAAAAACTGTCTTACAGCATTGCAAAAACATTGTATTTCATAAGGCATAAGCATCTTTCAGTTTGGCAAGATTTGCACTGAATATTGAATGAAGCAGCTTTCTCTCATAGAGAGACAAGCTTTTGAGCAGATTTGGGCTAGATTTCACTTCATTTGACCAGAAACACTATTTCAACATTACTGGTCTCAGAAACCTGTAAACTGACAATCTTGAGCATTGAAGTCCTAACATAACGTTTTGTGAATATAACTTCTAACACATTAAAAACTGTCTCACAGCATTGCAAAAACATTGTATTTCATAAGGCATAAGCATATTTCAGTTTGGCAAGATTTGCACTGAACATTGAATGAAGCAGCTCTATCTCACAGAGAGATAAGCTTTTAAACAGATTTGGGCTAGATTTCTCTTCATTTGAACAGAAGCACTATTTCAACATTACTGGTCTCAGAAACCTGTAAACTGACAATCTTGAGCATTGAAGTCCTAACATAACGTTTTGTGCATATAACTTCTAACACATTAAAAACTGTCTTACAGCATTTGCAAAAACATTGTATTTCATAAGGCATAAGCATCTTTCAGTTTGGCAAGATTTGCACTGAACATTGAATGAAGCAGCTCTAACTCACAGAGAGACAAGCTTTTGGGCAGATTTGGGCTAGATTTCACTTCATTTGAACAGAAGCACTATTTCAACATTACTGGTCTCAGAAACCTGTAAACTGACAATCTTAAGCATTGAAGTCCTAACATCTGTTTTTGTGCATATAACTTCTAACACATTAAAAACTGTCTCACTACATTGCACAAATCATTTTATTTCATAAGACATAAGCATCTTTCAGTTTGGCAAGATTTGCACTGAACATTGAATGAAGCAGCTTTCTCTCATAGAGAGACAAGCCTTTGAGCAGATTTGGGCTAGATTTCACTTCATTTGACCAGAAACACTATTTTAACATTACTGGTCTCAGAAACCTGTAAACTGACAATCTTGAGCATTGAAGTCCTAACATATGTTTTTGTGCATATAACTGCTAACACATTAAAAACTGTCTCACTACATTGCAGAAATCATTTTATTTCATAAGACATAAGCATCTTTCAGTTTGGCAAGATTTGCACTGAACATTGAATGAAGCAGCTTTCTCTCATAGAGAGACAAGATTTTGAGCAAATTTGGGCTAGATTTCACTTCATTTGAACAGAAGCACTATGTCAACATTACTGGTCTCAGAAACCTGTAAACTGACAATTTTGAGCATTGAAGTCCTAACATAAGGTTTTGTGCATGTAACTTCTAACACATTAAAAACTGTCTTACAGCATTTGCAAAAACATTGTATTTCATAAGGCAAAGCATCTTTCAGATTGGCAAGATTTGCACTGAATATTGAATGAAGCAGCTTTCTCTCATAGAGAGACAAGCTTTTGAGCAGATTTGGGCTAGATTACACTTCATTTGACCAGAAACACTATTTTAACATTACTGGTCTCAGAAACCTGTAAACTGACAATCTTGAGCATTGAAGTCCTAACATATGTTTTTGTGCATATAACTGCTAACACATAAAAAATTGTCTCACTACATTGCAGAAATCATTTTATTTCATAAGACATAAGCATCTTTCAGTTTGGCAAGATTTGCACTGAACATTGAATGAAGCAGCTTTCTCTCATAGAGAGACAATCTTTTGAGCAGATTTGGGCTAGATTTCACTTCATTTGAACAGAAGCACTATTTTAACATTACTGGTCTCAGAAACCTGTAAACTGACAATCTTGAGCATTGAAGTCCTAACATATGTTTTTGTGCATATAACTTCTAACACATTAAACACTGTCTCACTGCATTGCAGAAATCATTTTATTTCATAAGACATAAGCATCTTTCAGTTTGGCAAGATTTGCACTGAATATTGAATGAAGCAGCTCTAACTCACAAAGAGAGAAGCTTTGGAGCAGATTTGGGCTAGAATTCACTTCATTTGAACAGAAGCACTATTTCAACATTACTGGTCTCAGAAACCTGTAAACTGACAATCTTGAGCATTGAAGTCCTAACATAAGGTTTTGTGCATATAACTTCTAACACATTAAAAACTGTCTTACAGCATTTGCAAAAACATTGTATTTCATAAGGCATAAGCATCTTTCAGTTAGGCAAGATTTGCACTGAATATTGAATGAAGCAGCTCTATCTCACAGAGAGACAAGCTTTTGAGCAGATTTGGGCTAGATTTCACTTCATTTGAACAGAAGCACTATTTCAACATTACTGGTCTCAGAAACCTGTAAACTGACAATCTTGAGCATTGAAGTCCTAACATAACGTTTTGTGCATATAACTTCTAACACATTAAAAACTGTCTTACAGCATTGCAAAAACATTGTATTTCATAAGGCATAAGCATCTTTCAGTTTGGCAAGATTTGCACTGAACATTGAATGAAGCAGCTCTAACTCACAGAGAGACAAGCTTTTGGGCAGATTTGGGCTAGATTTCACTTCATTTGAACAGAAGCACTATTTCAACATTACTGGTCTCAGAAACCTGTAAACTGACAATCTTAAGCATTGAAGTCCTAACATCTGTTTTTGTGCATATAACTTCTAACACATTAAAAACTGTCTCACTACATTGCACAAATCATTTTATTTCATAAGACATAAGCATCTTTCAGTTTGGCAAGATTTGCACTGAACATTGAATGAAGCAGCTTTCTCTCATAGAGAGACAAGCCTTTGAGCAGATTTGGGCTAGATTTCACTTCATTTGACCAGAAACACTATTTTAACATTACTGGTCTCAGAAACCTGTAAACTGACAATCTTGAGCATTGAAGTCCTAACATATGTTTTTGTGCATATAACTGCTAACACATTAAACACTGTCTCACTGCATTGCAGAAATCATTTTATTTCATAAGGCATAAACATCTTTCAGTTTGGCAAGATTTGCACTGAATATTGAATGATGCAGCTTTCTCTCATAGAGAGACAAGATTTTGAGCAAATTTGGGCTAGATTTCACTTCATTTGAACAGAAGCACTATTTCAACATTACTGGTCTCAGAAACCTGTAAACTGACAATCTTGAGCATTGAAGTCCTAACATAAGTTTTTGTACATATAACTTCTAACACATTAAAAACTGTCTTACAGCATTGCAAAAACATTGTATTTCATAATTTGAAACCTGTAAACTGACAATCTTGAGCATTGAAGTCCTAAATAAGTTTTTGTGCATATAACTTCTAACACATTAAAAACTGTCTTACAGCATTGCAAAAACATTGTATTTCATAAGGCATACGCATCTTTCAGTTTGGCAAGATTTGCACTGAATATTGAATGAAGCAGCTTTCTCTCATAGAGAGACAAGCTTTTGAGCAGATTTGGGCTAGATTTCACTTCATTTGACCAGAAACACTATTTCAACATTACTGGTCTCAGAAACCTGTAAACTGACAATCTTGAGCATTGAAGTCCTAACATATGTTTTTGTGCATATAACTGCTAACACATTAAACACTGTCTCACTGCATTGCAGAATTCATTTTATTTCATAAGACATAAGCATCTTTCAGTTTGGCAAGATTTGCACTGAATATTGAATGAAGCAGCTTTCTCTCATAGAGAGACAAGCTTTTGAGCAGATTTGGGCTAGATTTCACTTCATTTGAACAGAAGCACTATTTTAACATTACTGGTCTCAGAAACCTGTAAACTGACAATCTTGAGCATTGAAGTCCTAACATAAGTTTTTGTGCATATAACTTCTAACACATTAAAAACTGTCTTACGGCATTGCAAAAACATTGTATTTCATAAGGCATAAGCATCTTTCAGTTTGGCAAGATTTGCACTGAATATTGAATGAAGCAGCTTTCTCTCATAAAGAGATAAGCTTTTGAGCAGATTTGGGCTAGATTTCACTTCATTTGAACAGAAGCACTATTTTAACATTACTGGTCTCAGAAACCTGTAAACTGACAATCTTGAGCATTGAAGTCCTAAATAAGTTTTTGTGCATATAACTTCTAACACATTAAAAACTGTCTTACAGCATTGCAAAAACATTGTATTTCATAGGGCATAAGCATATTTCAGTTTGGCAAGATTTGCACTGAACATTGAATGAAGCAGCTCTATCTCACAGAGAGACAAGCTTTTAAACAGATTTGGGCTAGATTTCTCTTCATTTGAACAGAAGCACTATTTCAACATTACTGGTCTCAGAAACCTGTAAACTGACAATCTTGAGCATTGAAGTCCTAACATAAGGTTTTGTGCATATAACTTCTAACACATTAAAAACTGTCTTACAGCATTTGCAAAAACATTGTATTTCATAAGGCATAAGCATCTTTCAGTTTGGCAAGATTTGCACTGAATATTGAATGAAGCAGCTTTCTCTCATAGAGAGACAAGCTTTTGAGCAGATTTGGGCTAGATTTCACTTCATTTGACCAGAAACACTATTTTAACATTACTGGTCTCAGAAACCTGTAAACTGACAATCTTGAGCATTGAAGTCCTAACATCTGTTTTTGTGCATATAACTTCTAAACCATTAAAAACTGTCTCACTGCATTGCAGAAATCATTTTATTTCATAAGACATAAGCATCTTTCAGTTTGGCAAGATTTGCACTGAACATTGAATGAAGCAGCTTTCTCTCATAGAGAGACACGTTTTTGAGCAGATTTGGGCTAGATTTCACTTCATTTGACCAGAAACACTATTTTAACATTACTGGTCTCAGAAACCTGTAAACTGACAATCTTGAGCATTGAAGTCCTAACATATGTTTTTGTGCATATAACTGCTAACACATTAAACACTGTCTCACTGCATTGCAGAAATCATTTTATTTCATAAGGCATAAGCATCTTTCAGTTTGGCAAGATTTGCACTGAATATTGAATGATGCAGCTTTCTCTCATAGAGAGACAAGATTTTGAGCAAATTTGGGCTAGATTTCACTTCATTTGAACAGAAGCACTATTTCAACATTACTGGTCTCAGAAACCTGTAAACTGACAATCTTGAGCATTGAAGTCCTAACATAAGTTTTTGTACATATAACTTCTAACACATTAAAAACTGTCTTACAGCATTGCAAAAACATTGTATTTCATAATTTGAAACCTGTAAACTGACAATCTTGAGCATTGAAGTCCTAAATAAGTTTTTGTGCATATAACTTCTAACACATTAAAAACTGTCTTACAGCATTGCAAAAACATTGTATTTCATAAGGCATACGCATCTTTCAGTTTGGCAAGATTTGCACTGAATATTGAATGAAGCAGCTTTCTCTCATAGAGAGACAAGCTTTTGAGCAGATTTGGGCTAGATTTCACTTCATTTGACCAGAAACACTATTTCAACATTACTGGTCTCAGAAACCTGTAAACTGACAATCTTGAGCATTGAAGTCCTAACATATGTTTTTGTGCATATAACTGCTAACACATTAAACACTGTCTCACTGCATTGCAGAATTCATTTTATTTCATAAGACATAAGCATCTTTCAGTTTGGCAAGATTTGCACTGAATATTGAATGAAGCAGCTTTCTCTCATAGAGAGACAAGCTTTTGAGCAGATTTGGGCTAGATTTCACTTCATTTGAACAGAAGCACTATTTTAACATTACTGGTCTCAGAAACCTGTAAACTGACAATCTTGAGCATTGAAGTCCTAACATAAGTTTTTGTGCATATAACTTCTAACACATTAAAAACTGTCTTACGGCATTGCAAAAACATTGTATTTCATAAGGCATAAGCATCTTTCAGTTTGGCAAGATTTGCACTGAATATTGAATGAAGCAGCTTTCTCTCATAAAGAGATAAGCTTTTGAGCAGATTTGGGCTAGATTTCACTTCATTTGAACAGAAGCACTATTTTAACATTACTGGTCTCAGAAACCTGTAAACTGACAATCTTGAGCATTGAAGTCCTAAATAAGTTTTTGTGCATATAACTTCTAACACATTAAAAACTGTCTTACAGCATTGCAAAAACATTGTATTTCATAGGGCATAAGCATATTTCAGTTTGGCAAGATTTGCACTGAACATTGAATGAAGCAGCTCTATCTCACAGAGAGACAAGCTTTTAAACAGATTTGGGCTAGATTTCTCTTCATTTGAACAGAAGCACTATTTCAACATTACTGGTCTCAGAAACCTGTAAACTGACAATCTTGAGCATTGAAGTCCTAACATAAGGTTTTGTGCATATAACTTCTAACACATTAAAAACTGTCTTACAGCATTTGCAAAAACATTGTATTTCATAAGGCATAAGCATCTTTCAGTTTGGCAAGATTTGCACTGAATATTGAATGAAGCAGCTTTCTCTCATAGAGAGACAAGCTTTTGAGCAGATTTGGGCTAGATTTCACTTCATTTGAACAGAAGCACTATTTCAACATTACTGGTCTCAGAAACCTGTAAACTGACAATCTTGAGCATTGAAGTCCTAACATCTGTTTTTGTGCATATAACTTCTAACACATTAAAAACTGTCTCACTGCATTGCAGAAATCATTTTATTTCATAAGACATAAGCATCTTTCAGTTTGGCAAGATTTGCACTGAACATTGAATGAAGCAACTCTAACTCACAGAGAGAGAAGCTTTTGAGCAGATTTGGGCTAGATTTCACTTCATTTGAACAGAAGCACTATTTCAACATTACTGGTCTCAGAAACCTGTAAACTGACAATCTTGAGCACTGAAGTCCTAACACAATGTTTTGTGCATGTAACTTCTAACACATTAAAAACTGTCTTACAGCATTGCAAAAACATTGTATTTCATAAGGCATAAGCATCTTTCAGTTTGGCAAGATTTGCACTGAATATTGAATGAAGCATCTTTCTCTCATAGAGAGACAAGCTTTTGAGCAGATTTGGGCTAGATTTCACTTCATTTGAACAGAAGCACTATTTCAACATTACTGGTCTCAGAAACCTGTAAACTGACAATCTTGAGCATTGAAGTCCTAACATAACGTTTTGTGCATATAACTTCTAACACATTAAAAACTGTCTTACAGCATTGCAAGAACATTGTATTTCATAAGGCATAAGCATCTTTCAGATTGGCAAGATTTGCACTGAACATTGAATGAAGCAGCTCTAACTCACAGAGAGACAAGCTTTTGAGCAGATTTGGGCTAGATTTCACTTCATTTGAACAGAAGCACTATTTCAACATTACTGGTCTCAGAAACCTGTAAACTGACAATCTTGAGCATTGAAGTCCTAACGTAAGTTTTTGTGCATATAACTTCTAACACATTAAAAACTGTCTCACTGCATTGCAGAAATCATTTTATTTAATAAGACATAAGCATCTTTCAGTTTGGCAAGATTTGCACTGAACATTGAATGAAACAGCTCTAACTCACAGAGAGAGAAGCTTTTGAGCAGATTTGGGCTAGATTTCACTTCATTTGAACAGAAGCACTATTTCAACATTACTGGTCTCAGAAACCTGTAAACTGATAATCTTGAGCATTGAAGTCCTAACATAAGTTTTTGTGCATATAACTTCTAACATATTAAAAACTGTCTTACAGCATTGCAAAAACATTGTATTTCATAAGGCATAAGCATCTTTCAGTTTGGCAAGATTTGCACTGAATATTGAATGAAGCAGCTTTCTCTCATAGAGAGACAAGCTTTTGAGCAGATTTGGGCTAGATTTCAGTTCATTTGACCAGAAACACTATTTTAACATTACTGGTATCAGAAACCTGTAAACTGACAATCTTGAGCAGTGAAGTCCTAACATAACGTTTTGTGCATATAACTTCTAACACATTAAAAACTGTCTTACAGCATTGCAAAAACATTGTATTTCATAAGACAAAAGCATCTTTCAGTTTGGCAAGATTTGCACTGAACATTGAATGAAGCAGCTCTAACTCACAGAGAGAGAAGCTTTTGAGCAGATTTGGGCTAGATTTCACTTCATTTGAACAGAAGCACTATTTCAACATTACTGGTCTCAGAAACCTGTAAACTGACAATCTTGAGCATTGAAGTCCTAACATAAGGTTTTGTGCATATAACTTCTAACACATTAAAAACTGTCTTACTGCATTTGCAAAAACATTGTATTTCATAAGGCATAAGCATCTTTCAGTTGGGCAAGATTTGCACTGAACATTGAATGAAGCAGCTCTAACTCACAGAGAGAGAAGCTTTTGAGCAGATTTGGGCTAGATTTCACTTCATTTGAACAGAAGCACTATTTCAACATTACTGGTCTCAGAAACCTGTAAACTGACAATCTTGAGCATTGAAGTCCTAACATCTGTTTTTGTGCATATAACTTCTAACACATTAAAAACTGTCTCACTACATTGCAGAAATCATTTTATTTCATAAGACATAAGCATCTTTCAGTTTGGCAAGATTTGCACTGAACATTGAATGAAGCAACTCTAACTCACAGAGAGAGAAGCTTTTGAGCAGATTTGGGCTAGATTTCACTTCATTTGAACAGAAGCACTATTTCAACATTACTGGTCTCAGAAACCTGTAAACTGACAATCTTGAGCACTGAAGTCCTAACATAATGTTTTGTGCATGTAACTTCTAACACATTAAAAACTGTCTTACAGCATTGCAAAAACATTGTATTTCATAAGGCATAAGCATCTTTCAGTTTGGCAAGATTTGCACTGAACATTGAATGAAGCAGCTTTCTCTCATAGAGAGACAAGATTTTGAGCAAATTTGGGCTAGATTTCACTTCATTTGAACAGAAGCACTATGTCAACATGACTGGTCTCAGAAACCTGTAAACTGACAATTTTGAGCATTGAAGTCCTAACATAAGGTTTTGTGCATGTAACTTCTAACACATTAAAAACTGTCTTACAGCATTTGCAAAAACATTGTATTTCATAAGGCAAAAGCATCTTTCAGATTGGCAAGATTTGCACTCAATATTAAATGAAGCAGCTTTCTCTCATAGAGAGACAAGCTTTTGAGCAGATTTGGGCTAGATTACACTTCATTTGAACAGAAGCACTATTTTAACATTACTGGTCTCAGAAACCTGTAAACTGATAATCTTGAGCATTGAAGTCCTAACATAAGTTTTTGTGCATATAACTTCTAACACATTAAAAACTGTCTTACAGCATTGCAAAAACGTTGTATTTCATAAGGCATAAGTATCTTTCAGTTTGGCAAGATTTGCACTGAATATTGAATGAAGCAGCTTTCTCTCATAGAGACAAGCTTTTGAGCAGATTTGGGCTAGATTTCACTTCATTTGACCAGAAACACTATTTTAACATTACTGGTCTCAGAAACCTGTAAACTGACAATCTTGAGCATTGAAGTCCTAACATAAGTTTTTGTGCATATAACTTCTAACACATTAAAAACTGTCTTACAGCATTGCAAAAACATTGTATTTCATAAGGCATAAGCATCTTTCAGTTTGGCAAGATTTGCACTGAATATTGAATGAAGCAGCTTTCTCTCATAGAGAGACAAGCTTTTGAGCAGATTTGGGCTAGATTTCACTTCATTTGACCAGAAACACTATTTCAACATTACTGGTCTCAGAAACCTGTAAACTGACAATCTTGAGCATTGAAGTCCTAACATAACGTTTTGTGAATATAACTTCTAACACATTAAAAACTGTCTTACAGCATTGCAAAAACATTGTATTTCATAAGGCATAAGCATATTTCAGTTTGGCAAGATTTGCACTGAACATTGAATGAAGCAGCTCTATCTCACAGAGAGATAAGCTTTTAAACAGATTTGGGCTAGATTTCTCTTCATTTGAACAGAAGCACTATTTCAACATTACTGGTCTCAGAAACCTGTAAACTGACAATCTTGAGCATTGAAGTCCTAACATAACGTTTTGTGCATATAACTTCTAACACATTAAAAACTGTCTTACAGCATTTGCAAAAACATTGTATTTCATAAGGCATAAGCATCTTTCAGTTTGGCAAGATTTGCACTGAACATTGAATGAAGCAGCTCTAACTCACAGAGAGACAAGCTTTTGGGCAGATTTGGGCTAGATTTCACTTCATTTGAACAGAAGCACTATTTCAACATTACTGGTCTCAGAAACCTGTAAACTGACAATCTTAAGCATTGAAGTCCTAACATCTGTTTTTGTGCATATAACTTCTAACACATTAAAAACTGTCTCACTACATTGCACAAATCATTTTATTTCATAAGACATAAGCATCTTTCAGTTTGGCAAGATTTGCACTGAACATTGAATGAAGCAGCTTTCTCTCATAGAGAGACAAGCCTTTGAGCAGATTTGGGCTAGATTTCACTTCATTTGACCAGAAACACTATTTTAACATTACTGGTCTCAGAAACCTGTAAACTGACAATCTTGAGCATTGAAGTCCTAACATATGTTTTTGTGCATATAACTGCTAACACATTAAAAACTGTCTCACTACATTGCAGAAATCATTTTATTTCATAAGACATAAGCATCTTTCAGTTTGGCAAGATTTGCACTGAACATTGAATGAAGCAGCTTTCTCTCATAGAGAGACAAGATTTTGAGCAAATTTGGGCTAGATTTCACTTCATTTGAACAGAAGCACTATGTCAACATTACTGGTCTCAGAAACCTGTAAACTGACAATTTTGAGCATTGAAGTCCTAACATAAGGTTTTGTGCATGTAACTTCTAACACATTAAAAACTGTCTTACAGCATTTGCAAAAACATTGTATTTCATAAGGCAAAGCATCTTTCAGATTGGCAAGATTTGCACTGAATATTGAATGAAGCAGCTTTCTCTCATAGAGAGACAAGCTTTTGAGCAGATTTGGGCTAGATTACACTTCATTTGACCAGAAACACTATTTTAACATTACTGGTCTCAGAAACCTGTAAACTGACAATCTTGAGCATTGAAGTCCTAACATATGTTTTTGTGCATATAACTGCTAACACATAAAAAATTGTCTCACTACATTGCAGAAATCATTTTATTTCATAAGACATAAGCATCTTTCAGTTTGGCAAGATTTGCACTGAACATTGAATGAAGCAGCTTTCTCTCATAGAGAGACAATCTTTTGAGCAGATTTGGGCTAGATTTCACTTCATTTGAACAGAAGCACTATTTTAACATTACTGGTCTCAGAAACCTGTAAACTGACAATCTTGAGCATTGAAGTCCTAACATATGTTTTTGTGCATATAACTTCTAACACATTAAACACTGTCTCACTGCATTGCAGAAATCATTTTATTTCATAAGACATAAGCATCTTTCAGTTTGGCAAGATTTGCACTGAATATTGAATGAAGCAGCTCTAACTCACAAAGAGAGAAGCTTTGGAGCAGATTTGGGCTAGAATTCACTTCATTTGAACAGAAGCACTATTTCAACATTACTGGTCTCAGAAACCTGTAAACTGACAATCTTGAGCATTGAAGTCCTAACATAAGGTTTTGTGCATATAACTTCTAACACATTAAAAACTGTCTTACAGCATTTGCAAAAACATTGTATTTCATAAGGCATAAGCATCTTTCAGTTAGGCAAGATTTGCACTGAATATTGAATGAAGCAGCTCTATCTCACAGAGAGACAAGCTTTTGAGCAGATTTGGGCTAGATTTCACTTCATTTGAACAGAAGCACTATTTCAACATTACTGGTCTCAGAAACCTGTAAACTGACAATCTTGAGCATTGAAGTCCTAACATAACGTTTTGTGCATATAACTTCTAACACATTAAAAACTGTCTTACAGCATTGCAAAAACATTGTATTTCATAAGGCATAAGCATCTTTCAGTTTGGCAAGATTTGCACTGAACATTGAATGAAGCAGCTCTAACTCACAGAGAGACAAGCTTTTGGGCAGATTTGGGCTAGATTTCACTTCATTTGAACAGAAGCACTATTTCAACATTACTGGTCTCAGAAACCTGTAAACTGACAATCTTAAGCATTGAAGTCCTAACATCTGTTTTTGTGCATATAACTTCTAACACATTAAAAACTGTCTCACTACATTGCACAAATCATTTTATTTCATAAGACATAAGCATCTTTCAGTTTGGCAAGATTTGCACTGAACATTGAATGAAGCAGCTTTCTCTCATAGAGAGACAAGCCTTTGAGCAGATTTGGGCTAGATTTCACTTCATTTGACCAGAAACACTATTTTAACATTACTGGTCTCAGAAACCTGTAAACTGACAATCTTGAGCATTGAAGTCCTAACATATGTTTTTGTGCATATAACTGCTAACACATTAAACACTGTCTCACTGCATTGCAGAAATCATTTTATTTCATAAGGCATAAACATCTTTCAGTTTGGCAAGATTTGCACTGAATATTGAATGATGCAGCTTTCTCTCATAGAGAGACAAGATTTTGAGCAAATTTGGGCTAGATTTCACTTCATTTGAACAGAAGCACTATTTCAACATTACTGGTCTCAGAAACCTGTAAACTGACAATCTTGAGCATTGAAGTCCTAACATAAGTTTTTGTACATATAACTTCTAACACATTAAAAACTGTCTTACAGCATTGCAAAAACATTGTATTTCATAATTTGAAACCTGTAAACTGACAATCTTGAGCATTGAAGTCCTAAATAAGTTTTTGTGCATATAACTTCTAACACATTAAAAACTGTCTTACAGCATTGCAAAAACATTGTATTTCATAAGGCATACGCATCTTTCAGTTTGGCAAGATTTGCACTGAATATTGAATGAAGCAGCTTTCTCTCATAGAGAGACAAGCTTTTGAGCAGATTTGGGCTAGATTTCACTTCATTTGACCAGAAACACTATTTCAACATTACTGGTCTCAGAAACCTGTAAACTGACAATCTTGAGCATTGAAGTCCTAACATATGTTTTTGTGCATATAACTGCTAACACATTAAACACTGTCTCACTGCATTGCAGAATTCATTTTATTTCATAAGACATAAGCATCTTTCAGTTTGGCAAGATTTGCACTGAATATTGAATGAAGCAGCTTTCTCTCATAGAGAGACAAGCTTTTGAGCAGATTTGGGCTAGATTTCACTTCATTTGAACAGAAGCACTATTTTAACATTACTGGTCTCAGAAACCTGTAAACTGACAATCTTGAGCATTGAAGTCCTAACATAAGTTTTTGTGCATATAACTTCTAACACATTAAAAACTGTCTTACGGCATTGCAAAAACATTGTATTTCATAAGGCATAAGCATCTTTCAGTTTGGCAAGATTTGCACTGAATATTGAATGAAGCAGCTTTCTCTCATAAAGAGATAAGCTTTTGAGCAGATTTGGGCTAGATTTCACTTCATTTGAACAGAAGCACTATTTTAACATTACTGGTCTCAGAAACCTGTAAACTGACAATCTTGAGCATTGAAGTCCTAAATAAGTTTTTGTGCATATAACTTCTAACACATTAAAAACTGTCTTACAGCATTGCAAAAACATTGTATTTCATAGGGCATAAGCATATTTCAGTTTGGCAAGATTTGCACTGAACATTGAATGAAGCAGCTCTATCTCACAGAGAGACAAGCTTTTAAACAGATTTGGGCTAGATTTCTCTTCATTTGAACAGAAGCACTATTTCAACATTACTGGTCTCAGAAACCTGTAAACTGACAATCTTGAGCATTGAAGTCCTAACATAAGGTTTTGTGCATATAACTTCTAACACATTAAAAACTGTCTTACAGCATTTGCAAAAACATTGTATTTCATAAGGCATAAGCATCTTTCAGTTTGGCAAGATTTGCACTGAATATTGAATGAAGCAGCTTTCTCTCATAGAGAGACAAGCTTTTGAGCAGATTTGGGCTAGATTTCACTTCATTTGAACAGAAACACTATTTTAACATTACTGGTCTCAGAAACCTGTAAACTGACAATCTTGAGCATTGAAGTCCTAACATCTGTTTTTGTGCATATAACTTCTAAACCATTAAAAACTGTCTCACTGCATTGCAGAAATCATTTTATTTCATAAGACATAAGCATCTTTCAGTTTGGCAAGATTTGCACTGAACATTGAATGAAGCAGCTTTCTCTCATAGAGAGACACGTTTTTGAGCAGATTTGGGCTAGATTTCACTTCATTTGACCAGAAACACTATTTTAACATTACTGGTCTCAGAAACCTGTAAACTGACAATCTTGAGCATTGAAGTCCTAACATATGTTTTTGTGCATATAACTGCTAACACATTAAACACTGTCTCACTGCATTGCAGAAATCATTTTATTTCATAAGGCATAAGCATCTTTCAGTTTGGCAAGATTTGCACTGAATATTGAATGATGCAGCTTTCTCTCATAGAGAGACAAGATTTTGAGCAAATTTGGGCTAGATTTCACTTCATTTGAACAGAAGCACTATTTCAACATTACTGGTCTCAGAAACCTGTAAACTGACAATCTTGAGCATTGAAGTCCTAACATAAGTTTTTGTACATATAACTTCTAACACATTAAAAACTGTCTTACAGCATTGCAAAAACATTGTATTTCATAATTTGAAACCTGTAAACTGACAATCTTGAGCATTGAAGTCCTAAATAAGTTTTTGTGCATATAACTTCTAACACATTAAAAACTGTCTTACAGCATTGCAAAAACATTGTATTTCATAAGGCATACGCATCTTTCAGTTTGGCAAGATTTGCACTGAATATTGAATGAAGCAGCTTTCTCTCATAGAGAGACAAGCTTTTGAGCAGATTTGGGCTAGATTTCACTTCATTTGACCAGAAACACTATTTCAACATTACTGGTCTCAGAAACCTGTAAACTGACAATCTTGAGCATTGAAGTCCTAACATATGTTTTTGTGCATATAACTGCTAACACATTAAACACTGTCTCACTGCATTGCAGAATTCATTTTATTTCATAAGACATAAGCATCTTTCAGTTTGGCAAGATTTGCACTGAATATTGAATGAAGCAGCTTTCTCTCATAGAGAGACAAGCTTTTGAGCAGATTTGGGCTAGATTTCACTTCATTTGAACAGAAGCACTATTTTAACATTACTGGTCTCAGAAACCTGTAAACTGACAATCTTGAGCATTGAAGTCCTAACATAAGTTTTTGTGCATATAACTTCTAACACATTAAAAACTGTCTTACGGCATTGCAAAAACATTGTATTTCATAAGGCATAAGCATCTTTCAGTTTGGCAAGATTTGCACTGAATATTGAATGAAGCAGCTTTCTCTCATAAAGAGATAAGCTTTTGAGCAGATTTGGGCTAGATTTCACTTCATTTGAACAGAAGCACTATTTTAACATTACTGGTCTCAGAAACCTGTAAACTGACAATCTTGAGCATTGAAGTCCTAAATAAGTTTTTGTGCATATAACTTCTAACACATTAAAAACTGTCTTACAGCATTGCAAAAACATTGTATTTCATAGGGCATAAGCATATTTCAGTTTGGCAAGATTTGCACTGAACATTGAATGAAGCAGCTCTATCTCACAGAGAGACAAGCTTTTAAACAGATTTGGGCTAGATTTCTCTTCATTTGAACAGAAGCACTATTTCAACATTACTGGTCTCAGAAACCTGTAAACTGACAATCTTGAGCATTGAAGTCCTAACATAAGGTTTTGTGCATATAACTTCTAACACATTAAAAACTGTCTTACAGCATTTGCAAAAACATTGTATTTCATAAGGCATAAGCATCTTTCAGTTTGGCAAGATTTGCACTGAATATTGAATGAAGCAGCTTTCTCTCATAGAGAGACAAGCTTTTGAGCAGATTTGGGCTAGATTTCACTTCATTTGACCAGAAACACTATTTTAACATTACTGGTCTCAGAAACCTGTAAACTGACAATCTTGAGCATTGAAGTCCTAACATCTGTTTTTGTGCATATAACTTCTAAACCATTAAAAACTGTCTCACTGCATTGCAGAAATCATTTTATTTCATAAGACATAAGCATCTTTCAGTTTGGCAAGATTTGCACTGAACATTGAATGAAGCAGCTTTCTCTCATAGAGAGACACGTTTTTGAGCAGATTTGGGCTAGATTTCACTTCATTTGACCAGAAACACTATTTTAACATTACTGGTCTCAGAAACCTGTAAACTGACAATCTTGAGCATTGAAGTCCTAACATAAGTTCCTTTTCAGGAACTCGAGCTGCGTCGAAACGCTTTTGGGGAACGTCCCTGACGAGACCGACTCTGAATATCGTGTGCAATCAGTCCATCGGAAAGGCGTGACGTCACGGGCGGGGTGACGTAGCGACCAGGAAGCTATAAAAGCACGTGCCGTGCAGCTGGCTTCAGCTTCGAATCTGTCAGCAAGCGCTCTGTGTGTGCATGTGCAAAAGTCTGTCCTGTTGGTCCTATTTATTGTTGTCTGTCCCTTAGCTTAAAAAGATCGCTAAAACAGCTCAATATGCCTAAGCAGAAGCAAAAGACCAAACATTTGAAGGGCGATTTCAAGCCTCGTTACAGACTGTGTGTTCCTCCCTGCACTCGCTACATTACGAGCAGGGATACACACAGGCTGTGCGTGGCTTGCCTGGGATCGAAGCACGCTGAGTCGGCTCTCGAGGGGGCCGGCTGCCCGCATTGCGAACGTTTGCCAATGCGGACGCTTCGATCCCGGAGGGCTCTCTTCGAGGAGGGAGCCTTCACCAGCGTTCCTCGCGGTGCTGGCCCCGCTACTGCCGAGGCAGAGCGGCTGCTGCACTCGTGGGGTTCGCAGGTGGATCTGTCAGAAGGAATGGAGACGGGCCAGTCCTTATCTCCTTCCTCATCTGCCAGATCCGGCGCCCAAGCCCTGGGTTCGGAAGCACGCTCATTGGTTTCTTCCCCCCAGGGTGAGGGATCAGCTCTTCACCTCTCGTCCTCTGAGGAGGTCGATGTGGAGACTGTTGTTGGGGATTCGCCACCCCTGTCGCCCCAGTATGAGGAGCTTTTGGCCGGCCGAAGCAACCACCTCCACGTCGGAGCCTTCCGTATTTTCCCGATCTCCATGATGAGTTATCGAGATCGTGGAATCACCCGTATTCGACCCGCCTCTTTGGCCCTGATTCACTATATTATGGCAACGTGATGGGGCTGGGAGAGCGTGGTTATAGAGCGATGCCACGGGTTGAACAGACGCTCGTGGGCTATCTGTCACCCGGTTCGGCCTCGTCTCTAAAGGCTCCGACATTGCCCACTAAGCCGCTTAGAGTTACATCATCGCTAGTGGGCAAAGGTTATGTGGCAGCAGGTCAGGCTGGGGCGTGCCTTCATACTATGGCAGTCCTGCAAGCTTATCAGGCTGACCTGCTGAGAGATGTCGATGAGGGGGAGGGGATTAAGTCTGAAGAGATTGAAGAACTCAGAAAGACCGCTGATCTCTCCCTCCGCGCCACTAAGGAGACCGCTCGCGCAATTGGGCGGTCTATGGCAGCCTTAGTGGCCGCGGAGAGGCATTTGTGGCTGACCCTGTCAGAAATTAAAGAACGAGACAGGGTCTGCCTCCTGGACGCCCCGCTTCAAGCCTCGGGCCTGTTCGGCGACACAGTTAATACTGTCGTCAACAGGTTCCAGGAGGCGCACAAGCAGGCAGCGGCGTTCCAGAGTTTCCTCCCTCGTCGCTCTCGTGGTGCATCTGGGTGGGAGATGACCACGCCACATACCGGCTCCTCACACCGGGAAGCGCAAAGGCAGAGCGTCGCCACTCGTGCTCCCCCACGTCGGGGCCGAGGGCAACGACGCTCTGAGTCGGGGGCTTCTAGGGCGAAAACCGATTTAAGATCTGTCATCGAAGCCCGGAAGTCCTCGACGAAAAGATCCTGACGCCAGGATCCAGAGGGTAGCCCCTGCTGGGGTAGAGCGCGGTTCACCTCATTACACGGTGCCCGTCTCACCTCAGTACCCTCAGGAGGTCGGTCTGCCAACCCTGCCAGAGCTTCAGGGCGCAGCGGCCTCCAGCGAGCGCCACCCCCAGTTACTTCCGCCCGTGAGCGTAGCGGAGCTGGGATGCTCGCCGCCCCTTCGGGGGCCTATTACACCAGAGGTCAGTCTCGAGAGACTGATTCCCTTAGTAGATTATTTAGCAGCGTGGAAGCTACTGCCAAATGTATCTCAATGGGTCCTGCGTACAATAGAAAGAGGCTATTGCATTCAGTTCGGTCATCCACCACCGAAGTTCAACGGGGTTACACCGACTGTGGTCGGCCCCCAGCAGGCTCTGGTTATGGAACAAGAAGTGAATACCCTATTAAGGAAGGAGGCCATCGAGGTGGTCCCTCCTCTAGACAGGGAATCCGGATTTTACAGCCGGTATTTCATAGTTCCAAAGAAGGATGGGGGGTTGCGTCCGATCTTAGACTTGCGTCTCCTGAACCGCTCAGTTATGTCACTGAAGTTCAAGATGCTCACTGTCAACCAGGTTGTAGCTCAAATCAGATCCGAGGACTGGTTTGTCACAATAGATCTCAAAGATGCATACTTCCACATATCCATCCTTCCACAACACAGGAAGTTTCTGAGGTTCGCTTTCGGGGGCAAAGCTTATCAATATCGAGTACTTCCCTTTGGCCTCGCACTCTCACCCCGCACGTTCACGAAATGTATGGATGCGGCTCTGGTATCCCTCCGTATGCAGGACATCCGCATTTTAAATTATATCGACGATTGGTTGATCCTAGCTCAATCAGAGCAGATGGCGGCTCGACATCGAGATGTCGTTCTCGCACACATGGGGGAGCTGGGTTTGAGACTAAACGCCAAGAAGAGTGTACTTTCTCCAGTTCAGAGAACCACCTATCTAGGCGTAGTGTGGAATTCGACCACGATGCAGGCACGCTTGTCTCCTGCTCGGATCGAGTCGATCCTCACATCAGTCGAGAGAGTCAAAGAAGGCCAGTCACTCACTGTCAAACAATTCCAGAGATTGTTAGGGCTGATGGCAGCTGCGTCCAACGTGATACCTTTTGGCCTGCTGTACATGAGACCCCTACAGTGGTGGCTCAAGTCCAAGGGCTTTTCCCCGAGGGGAAATCCACGTCGAGTTATCAAGGTCACGCGGCGGTGCCTTCGTGCCTTAGACATGTGGAGGAAACCTTGGTTCTTGAATCAGGGCCCGGTGCTGGGAGTTCCTTGTCGCCGTGTAACGCTAGCGACAGATGCGTCCCTCACCGGTTGGGGTGCGGTCATGAGCGGCCACCCTGCCCGCGGTCTGTGGAGTGGTCGCCATCTAACATGGCACATCAATTGCCTAGAGATACTAGCGGTCTATCGAGCATTGAAATATTTCCTCCCAGACCTGAGAGGTCACCATGTGTTGGTGCGCACCGACAACACATCAGTGGTCTCTTATATCAATCACCAGGGGGGTCTGCGTTCGCGCCCCTTGTACAAGCTGGCACACCAGATCCTTCTGTGGTCCCAGGGCAAGCTCCTCTCCATCAGAGCAGCGTATATTCCTGGGAGATTGAATGTGGGAGCAGACATACTGTCGAGACAGGGGCCGAGGCCCGGGGAATGGATGCTTCACCCCGAGGTGGTGAAGCACATATGGAGAGTATTTGGTACAGCCCAGGTGGACCTCTTTGCGACTCAGGAGACATCGCAATGTCCCCTCTGGTTCTCTCTAGTTCATCCAGCTCCTCTGGGACTGAACGCTATGGTACAGACCTGGCCGAGGCTTCGTCTGTACACTTTTCCCCCTATTGCTCTGCTCCCGGGAGTTCTGGCGAGAGTACGCCGGGACGGGGTCCGTCTACTACTAGTAGCCCCGTTCTGGCCGGGCCGAGTATGGTTCTCAGATCTAGTCTCGCTCCTCGACGGCTCTCCGTGGGAGATACCGATCAGGACAGACCTACTCTCACAGGCGCAGGGCACGATAATTCACCCTCGCCCGGAGTTGTGGAAGCTGTGGGTGTGGCCCCTGAGGGGGCACAGCTATTAGCAGCTGGTCTCTCAACCGAGGTTGTTGAGACCCTACTCCAATCCAGAGCTCCCTCTACGAGGAAACTGTACGCCCTGAAGTGGAAGCTCTTCACTTCATGGTGCAGAGACCGCCAGCTTGACCCAGCAGACTGCCCAGTTGGTACAGTTCTGGAGTTTTTACAAGCCAGGCTCTCTGCGGGGTTATCCCACTCCACCTTAAAGGTTTACGTGGCGGCCTTAGCTGCTTTCCACGTCCCTTTCAATGGTCAGTCAGTGGGTAGACACCCCCTAGTTACACGTTTCCTCCGCGGTGCGCTGAGGCTGAGACCTCCAGTACGATCCCGTGTTCCCCCCTGGGATTTGGTTGTGGTTCTAGAGGCTCTTTGTAAAGCTCCATTCGAGCCAATACAAGATATCTCAGATAGACATCTGACACTTAAAACTGCCCTGTTACTGGCAATCACCTCACTAAAGAGAGTTGGAGATCTTCAGGCCCTTTCGGTGGCCCCTACCTACTTAGACTTTGCCCCTGGTATGGCCAAAGCATTCTTATACCCTCGAGCGGGTTACGTTCCGAAGGTTCCCTCTGTCACATCACAACCTATCGTACTGCAGGCCTTCTGTCCTCCTCCCTTTCGGGAGCCAGACCAAGAGAAGCTAAACTGTATGTGTCCAGTGCGAGCACTGGACGCATACGTCCACAGAGCTGCCCTGTGGAGAAAATCAGACCAATTGCTTGTTTGCTACGGTCCTTCTAACAAGGGTTCTCCTGCCACCAAGCAGACCCTTAGTCGTTGGATAGTCGAGGCTATCAACGTCTCCTATGAGTCCTCTGGTCTTCCCCCTCCTTTGGGGGCCAAGGCTCACTCTACTCGGAGTATGGCGGCCTCCAAGGCCTTCTCAGCAGGTGTGTCCCTCTTGGACATCTGCAACGCTGCGGGGTGGTCCACGCCCTCCACATTTGTCCGATTTTACGATCTTGACATGCGAGCCACGCCGGGCTCTTCTGTTCTCTCGTCTTAGCTGTGCTCTTTTGACTACACACTAGGCAGGGATTTGGAAGTCTGGCAGCGTGGGCACATCGTTCCCCAAAAGCGTTTCGACGCAGCTCGAGTTCCTGAAAAGAAACGTCTCAAGGTTACGTATGTAACCCTAGTTCCTTGAAGGAACGAGACGCTGCGTCGCAGAGCCATACTCCCGGCACCCCTGCCGGCGCTTGCTTCCCTACTCGAAGCTGAAGCCAGCTGCACGGCACGTGCTTTTATAGCTTCCTGGTCGCTACGTCACCCCGCCCGTGACGTCACGCCTTTCCGATGGACTGATTGCACACGATATTCAGAGTCGGTCTCGTCAGGGACGTTCCCCAAAAGCGTTTCGGCGCAGCGTCTCGTTCCTTCAAGGAACTAGGGTTACATACGTAACCTTGAGACGTTTTTGTGCATATAGCTTCTAACACATTAAAAACTGTCGGTAACACTTTAGAATACTGTATCTTACTTAATGCATAGTTGATAAGGAATTATTGCAGAACTAATAGGTATTTATCTATGAACACTTCAGTCACTACTATTAACTACTAAGGAAGATGTGTTAACTAATCAGTATGTAATATCGTTTTTTTTATTGTGTTAAGTAACAATTAACTAATCAATAACTACTGAATTTAGTCATGCCTCCTAAATAACTACTAATAAGTATCTACTAATTAAGGTTCAAGAAAAATAACTATTAAGTAACTACTACCCTACTACCCTAACCCCCATGTATGGCCAACTGCTTCGTGAGTGAGGTCTTTATGAAGAAATAAACTTCGGAATGGAACCCCAAGTGCCTTGCCACAATTAGCTAACTTACCTCAGGTAGGTTTATACATGTATATACAATACAGTAGGCCTGTGTGTGTCTTTATTAGGTCAATTATTTCAAAATAGGCAATGACTGAGGGGAAGTGAAAATACGGGGTACCCTAGAATATTTAACAAAGAATTACTACATAGTTATGAAAGAAACTACTTAGGAATTACTGAGGGAAAGTGAAAATATAGGGAACCCATTAGTAATTAATAAAGAATTACTACATAACTCTGAGGGAATTACCTAGAACCTGGAACAGTATTCTAAAGTGAAAATATAGGGAACCCATTAGTAATTAATAAAGAATTACTACATAACTCTGAGGGAATTACCTAGAACCTGGAACAGTATTCTAAAGTGAAAATATAGGGAACCCATTAGTAATTAATAAAGAATTACTACATAACTCTGAGGGAATTACAGAACCTGGAACAGTATTCTAAAGTGAAAATATAGGGAACCCATTAGTAATTAATAAAGAATTACTACATAACTCTGAGGGAATTACCTAGAACCTGGAACAGTATTCTAAAGTGAAAATATAGGGAACCCATTAGTAATTAATAAAGAATTACTACATAACTCTGAGGGAATTACCTAGAACCTGGAACAGTATTCTAAAGTAAAAAGGGAACAGATCCATTAGTAATGAGTGATTGTTTTTGTATTTCAGTAAAGTTATGACTCAAGTGGCTGTTCAAAATTTTTTTATTAGCTTCATATCCTCAAATGACTTTACTGAACAATGTTTGAATAACATTATCTGATGTAATGTCTTAAATGCAGTAATACTTTCTAATATCCTTCATCAAACGCCCCAGAGGACCATATCTGTGCTCCATCCCCATCCAATAAGTCCATTCAATACAGGCCAGGTGTTCCTTCAAGAGCTTCTCGGTCTTGTTGCCTCTCAATCTCCAGATCTGACTTTTGTATGTAGACCATGCCCTTTCAAGATGTTGTGTGTGTCCTCCATGATTTGGGTTAACAAAGAACCTGCTGTGATTCACAGAGTAGTGAGAGTAGCCCAGCATTGTCAAAGCCCTGTAGGGTCTCCACTCATCACTTAAAATTGTGGATCCTGGGCGAACATGTCTTCTGATAATGGGAATGAGATGATTTCTTGAACGGCGTTCTACGAGTCGCAAAATTGGTCGTCGTCTTTGAGCTTTAATGGCCAGCATGCCAAACACCCACTTTTTCCTTTTCCATGTTGCACCTACTCTCCCACGTCCATACTAGAAATACAAAAATACTGTTAATAACTGCTTTTTTTTGCTGATTGGCTGCATAAGCGTTGTCCTTTAAAATAAAATAAAAAAAATAAAAAAATTCTACACTTTCAACTTTCATCCAAACCACAGTAAAATAATAACATGTTATGTTTTACAAAGAAATAAAGAAGTGTGAAGTCCGCACACTGAAAATTACTGCTCCAAAAGAATTTATTAAAAGCAACGTTTCGACCCTCAGGTCTTCATCAGGCACAGTGCCTGATGACTGTGCCTGATGAAGACCTGTTGGTCGAAACGTTGCTTTTAATAAATTCTTTTGGAGAAAAAAATTAAATATTAAAATAAAAATACTGTAAGTAAAAAAAAGAACAAACAAATAAATAAATCAAATGCATGGGTGCTATTTTACTGAATAACATTTCAAGTTCCAGCCAGGTTTGTTCTTCAATTCGCTTACTATTGCTCATAATATATTGATACTGAAGGCAGAGTACATTAAAGGAATCATTCATTGTATTACTAGTGTACATCATGTATTACTTTTTTTGCTCAACACAAATTAAGCTTTTTAGAAGAATTAGGTCTTCACGTCCATTTAATGCAAGTGAATGCCTGCAAAAACTACAGCTTCAAAAACATACAAATAGTCTTTAATAAATATATTCTGAAGTAATTCAAAAGTATTTGGGTGAGAACATTATAAAATACTGTATAACTCCTTTCTCATTGTAAATTAATGTAAATGTTTTTAAGCCTCAATCTTGATCATGATGATTTTTTAGCATTGGAGTGCTGGCACCCATTCACTTGCAGTGGCATACAGAGCTGCGATATTATTTTGAAAATTCAACAGCTCTACAGAAGAAAGAAAGTAATTCAGATCTGGATATTTTTATTATTGGGTGTACTTTTTATTTAAGTTTTAATTAGTCAATTACTAAATGTGAGAGTTACTGTATTGAATTTAATAAGATTAATTAAAAATAGAATGTCATTGTAAAAGCTTATACTGTATTCTATACAGCACAGTAGTGTAATGCTTTTTACAGTAATAAACTGTGATTACAGTACACTGTAGAATTAGTGTTATGCTGGTAAATGAAGCTGCCAGTATTTTACTGTAATTTAACATGGACATATTTTACAGTACATATGTATTTTAATATTTTTTAATTATTACACACATTTAAATGGAAGTTTGTTTAAAAGCTATATTTTACTTTTTTATGTTGCCATCATCTGTGAAATTTTTAACTGTTAAACATAAAATGAATAATAATAATACAATATGTCCCACCTTCCTTTTATGGCGGAAGTTGCTTTCATCTATAACAATGAACTCTGTTCTTCCACCCATATTCTGTCCAGTCTTCTTTTTATATCTCTTTAAAGCATCTTTACAGACCAATCTGAGTTTTTGACTCATTTTACTCAGGGTTGCTGAACTTCCAGCTATGCCATCCTGCATCATGTCGACCTGCCTTAATCTTAGTCCTTGACAGTATCTGAAAAAAAGAAAAAAAAAAGAATTAACCATGTCTACATCAGAGTGCTGCGACAAAGGCAAATATAACCCATATAATCAGTGATGCTGATGTGACACAAAAATACAAAATAGACTTTCTCTCGCTCAAATGCACACACACACACACACAAAGAGAGAGAGAGAGAGAGAGAGAGAGAGAGAGAGAGAGAGAGAGAGAGAGAGAGAGAAATTAACTGGTAAGACTGAAACAGCAGCTTTTAAGAATAAGAACATGCAACTTTTTTTTACAGTCTAATTATTACCTACCGGTATATGAACTTCATCCAGTTTTGTAAGGTCACCTTGCTTTTCTCAAAAATTGATCCCGCCCTGCATGTCTTTTTCACTTTATTACTATGTGTTCGTCTTTTACATTCCCTGAAATCACCATAAACATAATTTAGATATAATTCAATAACGTAAAATATTACATTTAGCATGTTAATAATATTGTTATATATATATTGTTCTACATTTACCATTGGTATCCATCGCCTTTTTGTGTCTTCTGGAATTTCATTTTTTTTTTACACAGTCTGCATTTCATCCTTGACTTGATGAGTCTATGTTTTTGTAGCCATTCAACTAACCTTCTTGTCCCTCTTCTGCTGGTTTGCTCACAAAGTGAAACAACTTTCGTACCAAGTGCCATTTTTGTTGTTCAAAAACCTGCAACCAAGCAAATATATATATAAAAAAAACCTACGTCCGGTTCAGTAGGCGCCTTTTTGTCCTTATTTGGAAAAGTTACGTACTACCCTTAAGCAGTACCCTCATTGGACAATCGGGTTATGTGATTGTATTATAATAACTTAACATTTCGAAGCTTTACTGTTTAAGGGCTACTTTTGAAATTCCAGGGAAAGTGCATGTGATCCCAGGACGATTACAAAATTATTTAAATCTTAAAAAACATACCTAAAAGGGATTTGTATCTTTTTGCCCATTCCGAATCAGTCCTATTTGCGAACCGGTTGAAAAGATCCGTTTCATTTAAGAGCCAATTAGCGGACAAAACATGGCATGTATACAGTTTAAGCAAGACCTTAATTTTTTAAGGTAAAAAATAAAAACGTTATAAAAATGTTGGAAGATCTTAAAATAACTGGGATAAAGCCAGCCATTAATATAATTTCACTTTGGAGTAATGAACTAGACGAAGGGGAGTCACACCAAATGATTGAATTCATTAGCCGAGATGGGAGTTATACGCAAATACGGTTGGACAACCATATGACATACAGTTCCAGCTCGGAAGAAAGCATGGCGATGGAGAAGAGAATTCCGCGGAAAAGGGCACGACCTCAACGTCTGATCGACGAGAATGACGAAGAAGCCGGTAATTGTGTATTTCATCATATGTTTTCTTAAAATTGCACAGTATTAGCATGAACATGCGGTTTTGTTAACGTGATTTAATTGTGCCCACTTCAAAATACCGCAAATAAGTATGGTAACATTAACGTTACATCATTAACAGAATTGTTTAGTGTTTTAGAACGCACTTTGTAACTTATTTTACATGCTATTTGGTGTGGCCTATGGGCTGAATCAGAGCTCTGGGCTGGATTAAATTCTAATTCACTGACCGAAGATGGAGCTATGGAACGGTTATCCTGGTAACCACCAGCGCTGGGCAAATTTCTGGTTGATTAAGTTACCAGTTTAATGAGTACAATGAAAACTGTGGTTACTGTTATTTAGATTACACGCATTAGATTATCAATTTCTACATTTTAAAACTAGTTTTTCGCAGGCTGAAAACAACAAATGCTCTTTTTTATGAAATTTTATATGACATAGCCTATTTAATCTAATAATTAATACAATCAGCTTTGGCTGTTCTCTTAACATAACTAAAATGTGTTTTGTTTCAACAGAAACATCAACACCACCTGCACCAACCCAGCAGGTGTCCTTAATGAAAATTAAGGAAGAAAACATATTTTTGCAATCCAAAATCAAAGTACTTGAGGACAAATGCAGATATCTAGAGAGTGAGAGGGATTTCCTGCGCAGCAGTCTGACTAATGGTAAAATGCTCTCTGTCTAATAAAAAGCAGTACTGTAATTTTTTTAATATGCAATCATTTAAATTGTTCAATCGTTATAAAGATTTACCTATACAATTTTTTTTTGTATGTTTAATGCATACAAATTTGTATAAAATTCTTTATAAGATGGACTTGACATCTCAATCACATAAATCACATTATGGAGAGGGTACCCTCGTGGTTTTGGACCTTTTCATTAACGAGTTAAAGGAATCATCATGGCTAACTCTAACTGAGACTGGACCCTTTTTCAAAGTTCACAGTTATCAACATCGCAAGTCTAGTTAAGTTTTTCATATATTCATTTTTATAACATTTAATACACATTTATAACTATAGATTTTGTAATATTACATAGTTAGTAAATGACAAAAAACAACAACAAATCAACGCTGCTGTGAGGGTGTTTCAAATACTGCAAAAGTTACATCTATCTTATTTCTTATAAAAGCAGTGGAAACTCTATCATAGATTTCTTTCTTTTGCTAGAGAAGTTCACTGCTATAGAAGTTTACTAACTGTGATGACTTCCGCTTCTGAGAACCCTGGGCTGGAAATGTGAAAAGGGTCCATAGCGAATATCTGCAAAGGCTGCAAATGCATTGTATATACAATGAAAGATTTAAGCCCTATTCGGACGAGACTAGTTTAACATGGAGAGGTCAGGTAAAGTAATTACCAGAGGTTCTAATTGATTTAATCCTGTCCGAATGTACAGTCTCAGTAATAATTACGGACAGTGTCAGTAAAGATTACGGTGACTTTTACCTTTTGTAAAAAGGTCCGGAAAAATAACCTCAGGTAATACTAATCCGGTGTGAATAAAACACTGTAAATATGTATGTAAATATTTCATAATTTCCTGTTTAAAAGCAGTTTTTCAAGTATGGAAGCGCTTGAAAATGTATTTAGTTGCGTTCTAGGCAGTGGGACAAGTCTGTGGCAAAACTCAAGTGTTTTCTGCAAACCATTCACATCTAAAAGAAGGTTGAATGAATGCTCTTGTTAGAGGCACAAAACAACTTTTAGCTTTAGGTAAGTGCCTATTACCAACAGAATTAATGAATTAAATTCTTGAATAGTACCAACATAGGCTTCTATTGTAATTGAAACTTGCCGGCCCAGAAAGTTAGTAAAGACATTGTTAGAATAGTCCAAGTGACTAAAGTAGCTCAACCTTAAGTTTATCAAGCGTCGAGAATACTTTTTGTGCGCAAAAACAACACAAAAATAACGATTTTATTCAACTATTAAACTTCTTCTTTAGACCTTGAAAAAGTCTCAGGCTCTATGCTTGCACTTTTTTATTCTCATCATTTTGGTTTCTTTAATTTTAAGTTTATTTGGATAAAAGCATCTGTTAATTGAATAAAAAGTTTTTTTATTTTTATTTTACTGTGTTGTATTTTAAACATTTATATTTATAATAAGTTATATTTTTAAATGGTAAAACAGTTTACAAGCTGACGTCTTGTCCAAACGCATTACTTTGTGTTAATCAAAGTAGTAGCTCACATGTGTATGATGGCAAATAATTCAAATTAAACATAGTTCCCTTTCAAGGGAACTCCTGCTGCATCATCGCTGTGGGAACACTTCTGTGTGATTGCTTAGGAAGCATGTATGGAACCAATAGCGATGATGACAAAGCGGTTCTTCAGGGAACTAAGGTTACATGCATAACCAAGACTTTTTTTTTTTCTTTTCTGTTTTTCTTGTCAGCATTGTCAACAAAGGATGAGATGCAAGGAGCTTCCTCAAAAATGCAAAGTATGATTTCCAACCCTGACTCTTCTGATGAAGGAGACAGCCTGCATGAAAAGAAAAGGGGGAAAAGAATGGCAAGAAAGGAAAAGAAAAAAAAGTCAAAAAAAGTGGAGTCTTCATCCTCTTCCGATGAATCAGTATCCTATTCCAACTCTGATTCATCTGTTTCATCTTCACCCCACAAACCAAGGAAACATAAGAAGAAATCAAAGAAAGCAGAACAAAAAATGCAAAAAAGCAGAAGAGGTATGTTGTCATTGTCATATGTCATAATAACTATGCCATCATCAATGTTATACTTATAATGGTATCCTAAAGTACTCGGGAAAAGTTTGAAATACTAGTGTAAAATGTTGTCAAGTAAGGCCTTGTCCACACGGACACGGGTATTTTTATAACCGTGACTTTTTTTTACGCGGTTCAGCCGTTCGTCCACACTGAAACGCAATATCAGGTCACTGAAACCGAACATTTTTGAAAACTCCTGCCAGGGTGAGGATTTTCAGAAACGCTGGTTGCAGTGTTGTCGTGTAGACAGTCAAACCGGGGGTTTTGCCTTGCGACGTCAGAGTTTGTAGGCTTCTGATTGGCCAACGTGGCTTTACAATATTGCCACCTGCTGGTGTGGCATGCTCTTGACAGCGCTTGATAGCGTGTTTTTGCGTTTTCATGTAGATTGTGACCGAGCATGTGTGGACGGGATTTTTTTTTTAAACGCAGGAGGAAACACTCCGGTTCTAAAAATACCCGTGTCCGTGTGGACTAGGCCTAAGTGCATTATCAAAAACACATGCCTGATAGCGCTCCGGCGCCATGCCGGATTTCCGGCATACAGACTTGTCTGCGGGAAAAAAAAAAAAAACAGGTTTGCGTTCGCGTGATCTGACAATTCCCAAGATCTGAGAGGCGCTTTCACTAAACCACACCAGTAAGCCTACTTCAGCCAATCGGTAAAAGGGTAGGGTCTGGTCTTGGTTTTTGGCCAATCCGATTGTTTCAGCAGTCACTCCACGTGCGAATTTGTTGTTTTGTGTTTCCCATACACTACGAATGTGTTTCCCACACTGGCAGCGCAAAACATAGTCAAAGTCATGGAGTGCAACTTTATGAAGCCAGGGGAAGATACCAAACTTGTCGATAAAGGCATAAAGAATAAATTAGACTATCTAACCGAAATTAGCGGAGGATAAACTCGACCGTTATGCATCTGTCTGTCTCGAGGGAGCATGCGGGCTATCTTATTACACACCCGGCATCTCGCCAGAATTTAAAAGAAATCTGTCTGACAAGCTTAAGAATAACATGTTTTCACTTAACATTGATGAGGCCACGGACAACGGTGGGGTTCGGTGCATGAATATACACGGAGAATACACGGTATAAAAATGAATAAAACTCGCGTGCAATTTAATTAATGTAATGCGGAACTACTGTTAGATATGCGGGTTCTTTAGGGACACCTAATCTGTAGCCCCGCCTTAGCTCCGAAGCCATACTGTCTATGCTCCGAAGCAGGCTGCGATGTAAAGATTGCAATGCTGGAATATGTTGTGTGCATGTCTGAGTGAGGCGCGGGCGCGATCGAACAGTGGAAATATAAAAAACATACTCAGTCATTTTTTTGTTCATACGGGACATCATTCAAACTGCAAAGTGTTAACTTATATTTGTGTACACTCGCAATATAAAACAACAGTGTGCTTTTGTCAAACTGTAAACTCTTGATAAACTGTAACCTACAACTGCCACCCAACCAAAATCTCACACACACAAGCACACACACAGTTTAAACGCAGAAATATTTATCCAACCCCATATAAAAACAGTCTGTCAGTGCCGTCTTTTGGACATTCATCATGGTTTTCATTTCTTGTCCTCAAACACAGCACTAATCTGTTTATTTTTAAGTTACACATTCTACATTGGTTATAGAAAATTAAATGTGTTTTTAATGGTAGTATTATTTTATACAGAATTAAATTATTTATAATTGAGATAGGAATAAAGTTAGTGTTAATTAATATTTTAAGTAAAACAAATATATTGATCTGTAATATAGCAAATTAATTTTAAATTCAGGTACAATTACCAAACATATCTCAAGGTCTTTTTGTCTTTTTATTAATTTAATTAATAAACTAATTATATAAAACTATTGTCAGTGCACTACAAATAAACTGGTTCTATGCCTTTACTTTATTAATAAAACTTATTTAAAAAATACAAGGCTTAAGACATTTATTTTCCTTTGGTGGTACAGCCTGAGACATGCAAAATAAAATAAAAATTGCCTTCTGCAATTTTGTTTTGCTTTTCCCTCCGAACCGTGATGTCTGAACCGAGGTATGAACCGAACCGTGACTTCTGTGTACCGTTCCACCCCAAAATGTACCCATTGATTCTAAATGTACTGGTCCGAATTTATGACAAGGATGCAGGCAGTGTGAAAACACAGCACCTTGCCAAGGGACTATTTATCAAAAAGGGACTATTTATCAAAAAACACCCCTGGATCCCGCTTGACAATTATGTTGATCAGCCATATATCTTGGCTTAGAGGACCGCTTACCTCCCATGGAAAAAAGTTGAGGCTCAGTATTTTTTTCTACTATCACCCCTGAAAACAATGTCATAAATAGTTTTCACTTCTCAATTAACATCATAGAAAGCTAAATGAATATTTGGTGTAACCAATTTTGTTTATGTAATCCCAGACTCAATAATGATTATCAGGACCCAATGGGGGTTGTTCCATCTGTGTCAGTGCCTATGTGCTCTATGTGAATGATATTGATATTTAAATTGATATTGAAATAATTAACAAAAGTTTGTGTGACATCTAATGTGCCTTGGATTTCTCACATTATTAAGGGTTTTTCTTTCTGCTCTCAAATAGCATTCAGTATATTGTCATTTAATATTTAAAATACATTTCTTGAATGTCAAATTTGATTTGTGAGAAAGTTTAAGCACACTATTTGGGACATTGTTTATACATATATACAGTGTGTGTGTGTGTGTGTGTGTGTGTGTGTGTGTGTGTGTGTGTGTGTGTGTGTGTGTGTGTGTGTGTGTGTGTGTGTGTGTGAGAAATATTTTATTTGTGTCTTATTTGAGTCACTTACCAATCATGCACCTTTGTTCTCTCCCAGTGTTTCTACCAGAGCATGCCATTCAGAGGTACAAAAAGGTCTTGCAGTACATCAATAAGGGAGTCACCAAAACCCTGGCATACCACAAGTGTGGGGTTGACCGAAAAACAATTGTTGACACTGCAGCGATAGCGGAGCTGGAGGCGTGTGACATTGAAGCCTACAAGACCTTGCGTGAAAATTTTCATAGAGGGCAAAAACTGTCACGATTTGCCGACCAATGCAGGGAAATTTGCATGAAAGAGCCACTTCAAACTGTGATTGAAGAAAAAAAAAAATGGCCAGCTAATTGACCTCTGTCACAGACAAAAATAACTGGTGTTGGCAAGGTTGAAGTTCAAACCTTGACAGTTGACGTTTTATAATTCGGTCAGTTTTTTTGTAATTTGGTCTGACAGGTTTGGAATTAAAACAATGTTTTCTTTATGTTTACCTGCTGTTTTATAGGTTTTTTTTTTTTTTTTGTACATGTACACTTTCATTACACTTTTTGCAATAAATTTCAATGTTCTAATAATTTGTCATCTTGAATTGTGTAATTACAGTTCAGTAGCACATAATCATCTGGTGATATCAGATGATTATTATATTATTCATTAATGGGTCTCCTATATTTTCACTTTAGAATACTGTTCCAGGTTCTGTAATTCCCTCAGAGTTATGTAGTAATTCTTTATTAATTACTAATGGGTTCCCTATATTTTCACTTTAGAATACTGTTCCAGGTTCTAGGTAATTCCCTCAGAGTTATGTAGTAATTCTTTATTAATTACTAATGGGTTCCCTATATTTTCACTTTAGAATACTGTTCCAGGTTCTAGGTAATTCCCTCAGAGTTATGTAGTAATTCTTTATTAATTACTAATGGGTTCCCTATATTTTCACTTTCCCTCAGTAATTCCTAAGTAGTTCCTTTCATAACTATGTAGTAATTCTTTGTTAAATATTCTAGGGTACCCCGTATTTTCACTTCCCCTCAGTCATTGCCTATTTTGAAATAATTGACCTAATAAAGACACACATAGGCCTACTGTATTGTATATACATGTATAAACCTACCTGAGGTAAGTTAGCTAATTGTGGCAAGGCACTTGGGGTTCCATTCCGAAGTTTATTTCTTCATAAAGACCTCACTCACGAAGCAGTTGGCCATACATGGGGGTTAGGGTAGTAGGGTAGTAGTTACTTAATAGTTATTTTTCTTGAACCTTAATTAGTAGATACTTATTAGTAGTTATTTAGGAGGCATGACTAAATTCAGTAGTTATTGATTAGTTAATTGTTACTTAACACAATAAAAAAAACGATATTACATACTGATTAGTTAACACATCTTCCTTAGTAGTTAATAGTAGTGACTGAAGTGTTCATAGATAAATACCTATTAGTTCTGCAATAATTCCTTATCAACTATGCATTAAGTAAGATACAGTATTCTAAAGTGTTACCAAACTGTCTTACAGCATTGCAAAAACATTGTATTTCATAAGGCATAAGCATCTTTCAGTTTGGCAAGATTTGCACTGAATATTGAATGAAGCAGCTTTCTCTCATAGAGAGACAAGCTTTTGAGCAGATTTGGGCTAGATTTCACTTCATTTGACCCGAAACACTATTTTAACATTACTGGTCTCAGAAACCTGTAAACTGACAAACTTGAGCATTGAAGTCCTAACATAAGTTTTTGTGCATATAACTTCTAACACATTAAAAACTGTCTTACAGCATTGCAAAATCATTGTATTTCATAAGGCATAAGCATCTTTCAGTTTGGCAAGATTTGCACTGAATATTGAATGAAGCAGCGTTCTCTCATAGAGAGACAAGCTTTTGAGCAGATTTGGGCTAGATTTCACTTCATTTGACCAGAAACACTATTTTAACGTTACTGGTCTCAGAAACCTGTAAACTGACAATCTTGAGCATTGAAGTCCTAACATAACGTTTTGTGCATATAACTTCTAACACATTAAAAACTGTCTTACAGCATTGCAAAAACATTGTATTTCATAAGGCATAAGCATATTTCAGTTTGGCAAGATTTGCACTGAACATTGAATGAAGCAGCTCTATCTCACAGAGAGACAAGCTTTTAAACAGATTTGGGCTAGATTTCTCTTCATTTGAACAGAAGCACTATTTCAACATTACTGGTCTCAGAAACCTGTAAACTGACAATCTTGAGCATTGAAGTCCTAACATAAGGTTTTGTGCATATAACTTCTAACACATTAAAAACTGTCTTACAGCATTTGCAAAAACATTGTATTTCATAAGGCATAAGCATCTTTCAGTTTGGCAAGATTTGCACTGAATATTGAATGAAGCAGCGTTCTCTCATAGAGAGACAAGCTTTTGAGCAGATTTGGGCTAGATTTCACTTCATTTGACCAGAAACACTATTTTAACATTAATGGTCTCAGAAACCTGTAAACTGACAATCTTGAGCATTGAAGTCCTAACATAACGTTTTGTGCATATAACTTCTAACACATTAAAAACTGTCTTACAGCATTGCAAAAACATTGTATTTCATAAGGCATAAGCATATTTCAGTTTGGCAAGATTTGCACTGAACATTGAATGAAGCAGCTCTATCTCACAGAGAGACAAGCTTTTAAACAGATTTGGGCTAGATTTCTCTTCATTTGAACAGAAGCACTATTTCAACATTACTGGTCTCAGAAACCTGTAAACTGACAATCTTGAGCATTGAAGTCCTAACATAACGTTTTTGTTCATGTAACTTCTAACACATTAAAACCTGTCTTACAGCATTTGCAAAAACATTGTATTTCATAAGGCATAAGCATCTTTCAGTTTGGCAAGATTTGCACTGAATATTGAATGAAGCAGCTTTCTCTCATAGAGAGACAAGCTTTTGAGCAAATGTGGGCTAGATTTCACTTCATTTGAACAGAAGCACTATTTCAACATTACTGGTCTCAGAAACCTGTAAACTGACAATCTTGAGCATTGAAGTCCTAACATAAGGTTTTGTGCATGTAACTTCTAACACATTAAAACCTGTCTTACAGCTTTTGCAAAAACATTGTATTTCGTAAGGCATAAGCATTTTTCAGTTTGGCAAGATTTGCACTGAATATTGAATGAAGCACCTTTCTCTCATAGAGAGACAAGCTTTGAGCAGATTTGGGCTAGAATTCACTTCATTTGAACAGAAGCACTATTTTAACATTACTGGTCTCAGAAACCTGTAAACTGATAATCTTGAGCATTGAAGTCCTAACATAAGTTTTTGTGCATATAACTTCTAACACATTAAAAACTGTCTCACTGCATTGCAGAAATCATTTTATTTATTAAGACATAAGCATCTTTCAGTTTGGCAAGATTTTGCACTGAATATTGAATGAAGCAGCTTTATCTCATAGAGAGACAAGCTTTTGAGCAGATTTGGGCTAGATTTCACTTCATTTGAACAGAAGCACTATTTTAACATTACTGGTCTCAGAAACCTGTAAACTGACAATCTTGAGCATTGAAGTCCTAACATATGTTTTTGTGCATATAACTTCTAACACATTAAAAACTGTCTCACTGCATTGCAGAAATCATTTTATTTCATAAGACATAAGCATCTTTCAGTTTGGCAAGATTTGCACTGAACATTGAATGAAGCAGCTCTATCTCACAGAGAGAGAAGCTTTTGAGCAGATTTGGGCGAGATTTCACTTCATTTGAACAGAAGCACTATTTCAACATTACTGGTCTCAGAAACCTGTAAACTGACAATCTTGAGCATTGAAGTCCTAACATAAGTTTTTGTGCATATAACTTCTAACATTAAAAACTGTCTCACTGCATTGCAGAAATCATTTTATTTAATAAGACATAAGCATCTTTCAGTTTGGCAAGATTTGCACTGAACATTGAATGAAGCAGCTCTAACTCACAGAGAGAGAAGCTTTTGAGCAGATTTGGGCTAGATTTCACTTCATTTGACCAGAAACACTATTTTAACATTACTGGTCTCAGAAACCTGTAAACTGACAATCTTGAGCATTGAAGTCCTAACATAACGTTTTGTGCATATAACTTCTAACACATTAAAAACTGTCTTACAGCATTGCAAAAACATTGTATTTCATAAGGCATAAGCATCTTTCAGTTTGGCAAGATTTGCACTGAATATTGAATGAAGCAGCTTTCTCTCATAGAGAGACAAGCTTTTGAGCAGATTTGGGCTAGATTTCACTTCATTTGAACAGAAGCACTATTTCAACATTACTGGTCTCAGAAACCTGTAAACTGACAATCTTGAGCATTGAAGTCCTAACATAAGTTTTTGTGCATATAACTTCTAACACATTAAAAACTGTCTTACAGCATTGCAAAAACATTGTATTTCATAAGGCATAAGCATATTTCAGTTTGGCAAGATTTGCACTGAACATTGAATGAAGCAGCTCTATCTCACAGAGAGACAAGCTTTTAAACAGATTTGGGCTAGATTTCTCTTAATTTGAACAGAAGCACTATTTCAACATTACTGGTCTCAGAAACCTGTAAACTGACAATCTTGAGCATTGAAGTCCTAACATAACGTTTTTGTGCATGTAACTTCTAACACATTAAAACCTGTCTTACAGCATTTGCAAAAACATTGTATTTCATAAGGCATAAGCATCTTTCAGTTTGGCAAGATTTGCACTGAATATTGAATGAAGCAGCTTTCTCTCATAGAGAGACAAGCTTTTGAGCAAATGTGGGCTAGATTTCACTTCATTTGAACAGAAGCACTATTTCAACATTACTGGTCTCAGAAACCTGTAAACTGACAATCTTGAGCATTGAAGTCCTAACATAAGGTTTTGTGCATGTAACTTCTAACACATTAAAACCTGTCTTACAGCATTTGCAAAAACATTGTATTTCGTAAGGCATAAGCATCTTTCAGTTTGGCAAGATTTGCACTGAATTTTGAATGAAGCAGCTTTCTCTCATAGAGAGACAAGCTTTTGAGCAAATGTGGGCTAGATTTCACTTCATTTGAACAGAAGCACTATTTCAACATTACTGGTCTCAGAAACCTGTAAACTGACAATCTTGAGCATTGAAGTCCTAACATAAGGTTTTGTGCATGTAACTTCTAACACATTAAAACCTGTCTTACAGCATTTGCAAAAACATTGTATTTCGTAAGGCATAAGCATCTTTCAGTTTGGCAAGATTTGCACTGAATATTGAATGAAGCAGCTTTCTCTCATAGAGAGACAAGCTTTTGAGCAGATTTGGGCTAGAATTCACTTCATTTGAACAGAAGCACTATTTTAACATTACTGGTCTCAGAAACCTGTAAACGTCTCAGGTTACGACTGTAACCTATGTTCCCTGAGAACAGGGAACGAGACACTACGTCAGAATGACGCTTTGGGGAACGCCTCAGGCGTGACAGGTGTCTGAAATCACTATCAAATCACGGCAATCATAATGACCGGCGACAGCCCGTGAATCATTAACGTGAATGATTAACGTGCGACCTGCAAGTATAAAAGGGAGCCTTGCAAACATGACAAACATCCTATCGTCTGAAGGGACTGTTGCAGGCAGGCCCCGAGGCATGGCAGGAAGACGTAGTGTCTCGTTCCCTGTTCTCAGGGAACATAGGTTACAGTCGTAACCTGAGACGTTCCCTTTCGAAAGGGAACTCTACACTACGTCAGAATGACGCTTTGGGGAACGATATACCAACGCCACCATGCTAAGGGGAGTGCCTGCCAAGCGGCAGTGACAACTGACAGAACTAGCAAATTCAAATGAAACGCTAGAACCACTCACCCTCAGGTCACACTGGGCTGTCAGTGACAGCACTCCCTACGGTCATAGCCCAAGCTATATGATACCACAGAAAAACCTCCATAAACATAGTTTTAGTGAAAGGTCTACCTGGGCCTGCTCAAGGGCCTAGGACCACAACTTCAACTTCTTAGAAGGGGTCCCTTCTAGGGAATGTGGCTAGGGAACCTGAGGGAACCCCAGCCAGTCACTATTCAGGGGAACGTGCCACCTGAAATGCCACCAGGCAGGCCTGACCTGGTGTCACCATACAAGACACTATAGTCTGGCCACTTCCTGTCTGTCCGAAGACAGAGCCTCTGGACACTTGCCTTTAGGAAGGCATCGAACCCGAGGGACTGCGAAGCAGGCAGTGAACCACTCGGACCGGATCTCAGAGACGGGATATCCTGGAGAGTATGACTCAGCATAGTGCATTACAACCCTTGCCAGCGAGGGGAGTTTCTCTACTCGATCCACGGATCAACCCAGTGTTTGTGTTTCAAAACACTAAGGAGGCCTGTGAGGGCCTAAGGACTGATCTAACTGGGAGGCCTCATGAGAGGCCTACGACCGACTGATCAGACTCAGGAGACCACATACTCATACTGACCCTCAGTGAGGGGAGCATTAGATCTACCTGGTAGGCAACCAGGCTGTAGCAAGACAAAGAGGTTCCAGGAGGGAACCCGTAGCAGAGAATAAAAACTTGAGTCGAGCCAGGGCGCAAGCTCACCTTTGGTAGCTGCCTGATAAGGTCTGCTAAACTGAAAGTAAGCGGCCACTAGCTTACAAAACCCAGCACCACTGTGAAACTACTCAGGGAGACCTGGAGAGGCCTACTACCTGACAACCACAGTATGTGGGAGCTCACCATCAGAGAGGCCTGGTGCAGCCTACTATCTGATAACCATAAAACGTGAGAGCTCACTTTCAGAGAGGCCTGGAGAGGCCTACTACCTGAAAAACCATGCTCAGTGGAACACACAGTAAGTGGGAGCTAACCTTCCAAGGAGGCCTGGAGAGGCCTACTACATGATAACCACAGTATGTGGGAGCTCAACTTCAGGGAGGCCTAGTGAGGCCTACTACCTGATAACCACAGCGCATGGGAGTTCACTTACAGAGAGGCCTGGAGAGGCCTACTACATGACAACCACAGTATGCGGGGGCTCAACTTCAGGGAGGCCTAGTGAGGCCTACTACCTGATAACCACAGCGCATGGGAGTTCACTTACAGAGAGGCCTGGAGAGGCCTGCTACATGACAACCACAAAACCTGGGAGCTCAACTTAAGGGAGGCCTAGTGAAGCCTACCACAGTACATAGGAGTTCGCTTACAGAGAGGCCTAGAGAGGCCTACTACCCATTACCAGAAAACCCACATTAAGTGGAAACTCAAAGTATGTTGGAACTCAACTCTAGGGAGGCCTGGTGAGGCCTACTACCTGAAAACCACAGCTGACAGTGGGCCAGACTGGCAGTCCAGTTGACTGTCTATGGGGCTTTGCCTTCAGGGAGGCCTTATGAGGCCTACTACCTGATAGTTCAACCTCAGGGCCACTTAGTACCACAGTATGAGGGATTCAGCCCTCAGGGAGGCCTAGTAAAGCCTACTACCTGATCTCCACAAAAAATGTGGGAGCCCATCTTCAGGGAGGCCTGAAGAGGCCTACTTCCTGAAACGGTCTAATCAGCTGGATGTGTACTGCTGCTGGGGACTCGCCTAACAGGGAGGCCCGGTCGAGCCTACTAGCTGATAGCGAGTCTTTCTGCTACTTTAATGAACACTGCTGGAACCATACTAATAAAAAACTTTCCTAAAGTTTTGACCTAGTGTATGCTCCACAATGTTGTGACCCACCTCCGAGGAGGCCTGTTAAGACCTACTACTCGGTAGTGAGTCTTCTGCCCAAACTACCAGGGCCAACCACCAAAGGTGAGCTGGCCTAGGAGCCCTATCTTAGGGGTTACCCAGTCAAGGAGGCCTGCTGGGGCCTACTACCTAACTGTGCAGCCTTCAAGGCAGAAAAACTGTTACTACAGTGCTTACAGCATCCTGGTACCTAATCACATTGCCAAAGGCAGTGTACTCAGCAAAAAGCAATACCCTCATAGCAGGGGAGTACAACATACGCCACTCTGCCTAGTGGAGGCCCCATTTTAAGGGCCTACCTACTAAATGCAAGGGCATCAGCTCATGGCAATGCTCTGGCTTCAAGGGAGCGGAGTTCAAATACCGGAATGAAATGTAGTTAGAACTCCCTGCTCAACCGGAGCCATCATGGTGTGAGGTAGATAATACAGAGCTGAGAATGGATTACTCAAAACTACCCTGCGTTAGCGGGGGAGTAACACCATATGCCCCTGAAATGTTAGACAGGGAGCGGGCCTGCAAGTGGCTCCAAAGGGTGACAGGGATTTGTCCTGTGCCCAGCCTGGGGGAGCGGAGCTTGCTTGCAAGCCAACCAACTTTCACCCATCGTCCGAGCGGTTCAGCTCAACGGGCTGAGTGGAGCCAGCTCTAGAGGCCTAAAACAAGTAGCTCTGTTCGGCAGGGTCTGGCAAACTATCACATCGCAGAGCGAAAGACAGCCTGACCCGCCTGAAGGATCATACCTCAACTACCACCCTGCATTACTCTATCACCCCTGAATGCAGTGAAAGGGGCGGGCTTTGGCCAACAACTCCCATTTAAGGGAGAAGGCTGAAATCTTGGGGAGGAAGCCTACACATAATAAAATGCGGCAGCTATACTTAGCAAAACGCCTCCAACATCCCAAACATAGCCTAGGCCAGCTACAGAGGCGGCCCGGGTTAGGGCCGACCTACAAGCATAGATCTACCTGAGGGCTCGGAGGAGCCACAGCCTACTTGATTGAGAGGCTGTGAAACACTCAACCTACTGCCAGGGGAGCGAAGTACTCAGGATACCAATGTCACAAACCGAAAGGTAGGACATAAGATCTATCTGAAGCGCCAGCGTCAGTCTAAACCTAAAGTAAAAAATTTTTTTTTTTTTTTTTTAGGAAGACCAACTACTCTACCCCTAGGCGGCTTAAAGCCCTGAGGCTAACATAGAAATGAGTGGTGGCCCACCACGCATAAAAATGTCATGACAGGAAGGCCATCACCTACTCACACGGGAGTCAAATCTTTTTTTGAGCTTCTCCCTAAATCGTTCTAGCCACAAGCTGGGGGGGGGGCTTCAGGGCCCTGAAGTTCCAATACCTTACCTCATTGCTCCTCTAAGAATGACTCCCTAGGTCTATACAGGGAACAAGGTCTGTAGAGAAATACAAATCAGTGTTAGTATACACACAGAAATTATATTAAAAACCAACCAGTTCACCTGCGGCGTGCAGAGTGAAGACTCGCCAGAGAGTTCTCTATGAACCTGGGGGCCATCACTTTACATGCCTGAAAGAGGCGCTCTCACCAACCAAGCCGAGGCGGGACATCAGAACCTTGTTCTTATCATAGACCCAGCCCCAGGCCTGGTGTAAGAAACGCCTGGGGAGTCGGGAAAAAGAGGAGAGGGCTAGGATAGTAACAGCCCTCCAGGAGATGATCCATCACTAACGCTGTGATTGTTTGTACTGGATCACCTCCCTCAGATCCTTCTTTTTCCTGCGGGAGTCACGCCTCCTCTGTGACCTGCTCCTACATGGAGGGGGTGCACGAGAGGCGACACTAGCTCTCTGGCCCTGTCTACGGCCCTCAGGTCGTGAAGGGCCAGGCTCTCCCGCCTGTCTGGGCTCGGATCCGGATCTCAGCGGTATACAGGTCTTAAACGCCGCTGAGCGCGCCTTCGCCTCCCTGAACTTTCCAACCACCGCCTCCACGGAGGTGCCAAAAAGTTCAGAGGGCGAAATTGGTGCATCAAGGAGAAAGGCCTTCTCTTTCTCCCCGATGCCAGCCAGGTTCAACCACAGATGCCTCTCAGTGGCCACCATTGCCGCCATCGATCGACCGATCGAAGCGGCAGTCTGTTTAGTGGCCCGGAGAGCAAGATCTGTGGTGCGGCGCAGCTCAGCCACCGCCTCAGGGGACAGCCCTGCCCCCTGGTCGAGATCCCCCAGTAGGTCGGCCTGGTACGCCTGCAACACCGCCATAGTGTGCAGGGCAGCACCGGCCTGACCCGCTGCCGTGTATGCTCTGCCATTCAAACGCGCTGTGGTCTTGAGCGGTTTGGATGGCAGGGCTGGAGCACTCAGTGTCGACGCCCGCCCAGACACGAGATGGTTCGCAAACGTCTCGTCAATGGGCGGCATCGACACATACCCATACTCGCCGATCCCCTCGACATCAGCGAAACTAGCCCGCTGATGTCGGTGCATCCGAGCAGAGTATGGGTTCTTCCATGCCCTCTCGATCTCAGTATGGAGATCAGGAAGAAATTGAAGGCTCGCCTGAGCTGGTGGTCTATGGCCGGGGAGAAATCGATCGTCCAGCCTGCCACGAACAACTTCTCCCCTAACGCGCCGCCATGGCAGTTGCAACCTGTCAGTGGCGCGTTCCATTACATCCAGCAGCTCAGCATACACGGGGCAGGGTGGCTGAGAGGGTTCAGGGTCCACCTGAATGACCTCCTCATCATCCATCACCTGCCCGTCCTGAAGAGCATCTGTTGCAGGAACAGTAGGAGAAAAATCCTCTTCGTCATCCACCTGCAACTCACCCTCGTCATCCGCCGAATCATCTGAGAGGTTAACACCCCTCTCAAGACGATCGGCGAGATCCCTCTGGGAACCCCATGACGCGAGTCGCCGCTCTGCCTCAGCGCGAGCGGGACCTGAGCCACGAGGTACAGATGGTGAGCCCTCCTCACTCGAGAAGAAGGCTAGACGAGAGCGGAGCGTTTTCAAAGCAAAACGCTCACAGTTTGCACAGACAGCTCCCTCAAGAGCCGCCTGTGCATGCTCTTTGCCCAGACAGAGAACGCACAGTTCGTGTGAATCACCCGGCGTCAAATACCTTGGGCACGGATCCGCACACTTCCTGAAGCTTTCAGCCTTCTCCGTGCGTTTCATTTTCTTTGCCGACTTTTCCAGCGATATCAAACAGACAGTCCCTGAAGACGAAAAAGATGTTTGTCATGTTTGCAAGGCTCCCTTTTATACTTGCAGGTCGCACGTTAATCATTCACGTTAATGATTCACGGGCTGTCGCCGGTCATTATGATTGCCGTGATTTGATAGTGATTTCAGACACCTGTCACGCCTGAGGCGTTCCCCAAAGCGTCATTCTGACGTAGTGTAGAGTTCCCTTTCGAAAGGGAACTGATAATCTTGAGCATTGAAGTCCTAACATAAGTTTTTGTGCATATAACTTCTAACACATTAAAAACTGTCTTACAGCATTGCAAAAACATTGTATTTCATAAGGCATAAGCATCTTTCAGTTTGGCAAGATTTGCACTGAATATTGAATGAAGCAGCTTTCTCTCATAGAGAGACAAGCTTTTGAGCAGATTTGGGCTAGATTTCACTTCATTTGACCAGAAACACTATTTTAACATTACTGGTCTCAGAAACCTGTAAACTGACAATCTTGAGCATTGAAGTCCTAACATAACGTTTTGTGCATATAACTTCTAACACATTAAAAACTGTCTTACAGCATTGCAAAAACATTGTATTTCATAAGGCATAAGCATCTTTCAGTTTGGCAAGATTTGCACTGAACATTGAATGAAGCAGCTCTAACTCACAGAGAGACAAGCTTTTGAGCAGATTTGGGCTAGATTTCACTTCATTTGAACAGAAGCACTATTTCAACATTACTGGTCTCAGAAACCTGTAAACTGACAATCTTGAGCATTGAAGTCCTAACATAAGGTTTTGTGCATATAACTTCTAACACATTAAAAACTGTCTTACAGCATTTGCAAAAACATTGTATTTCATAAAGCATAAGCATCTTTCAGTTTGGCAAGATTTGCACTGAACATTGAATGAAGCAGCTCTATCTCACAGAGAGACAAGCTTTTGAGCAGATTTGGGCTAGATTTCACTTCATTTGAACAAAAGCACTATTTTAACATTACTGGTCTCAGAAACCTGTAAACTGACAATCTTGAGCATTGAAGTCCTAACATATGTTTTTGTGCATATAACTTCTAACACATTAAACACTGTCTCACTGCATTGCAGAAATCATTTTATTTCATAAGACATAAGCATCTTTCAGTTTGGCAAGATTTGCACTGAATATTGAATGAAGCAGCTCTAACTCACAGAGAGAGAAGCTTTGGAGCAGATTTGGGCTAGAATTCACTTCATTTGAACAGAAGCACTATTTCAACATTACTGGTCTCAGAAACCTGTAAACTGACAATCTTGAGCATTTGAAGTCCTAACATAAGGTTTTGTGCATATAACTTCTAACACATTAAAAACTGTCTTACAGCATTTGCAAAAACATTGCATTTCATAAGGCATAAGCATCTTTCAGTTAGGCAAGATTTGCACTGAATATTGAATGAAGCAGCTCTATCTCACAGAGAGACAAGCTTTTGAGCAGATTTGGGCTAGATTTCACTTCATTTGAACAAAAGCACTATTTTAACATTACTGGTCTCAGAAACCTGTAAACTGACAATCTTGAGCATTGAAGTCCTAACATCTGTTTTTGTGCATATAACTTCTAACACATTAAAAACTGTCTTACAGCATTTGCAAAAACATTGTATTTCATAAGGCATGAGCATCTTTCAGTTTGGCAAGATTTGCACTGAATATTGAATGATGCAGCTTTCTCTCATAGAGAGACAAGATTTTGAGCAAATTTGGGCTAGATTTCACTTCATTTGAACAGAAGCACTATTTAAACATTACTGGTCTCAGAAACCTGTAAACTGACAATCTTGAGCATTGAAGTCCTAAATAACTTTTTGTGCATATAACTTCGAACACATTAAAAACTGTCTTACAGCATTGCAAAAACATTGTATTTCATAAGGCATAAGCATATTTCAGTTTGGCAAGATTTGCACTGAACATTGAATGAAGCAGCTCTATCACACAGAGAGACAAGCTTTTAAACAGATTTGGGCTAGATTTCTCTTCATTTGAACAGAAGCACTATTTTAACATTAATGGTCTCAGAAACCTGTAAACTGACAATCTTGAGCATTGAAGTCCTAACTAATGTTTTTGTGCATATAACTGCTAACACATTAAACACTGTCTCACTGCATTGCAGAATTCATTTTATTTCATAAGACATAAGCATCTTTCAGTTTGGCAAGATTTGCACTGAATATTGAATGAAGCAGCTCTAACTCACAGAGAGAGAAGCTTTTGAGCAGATTTGGGCTAGATTTCACTTCATTTGACCAGAAACACTATTTTAACATTACTGGTCTCAGAAACCTGTAAACTGACAATCTTGAGCTTAGAAGTCCTAACATAAGGTTTTGTGCATATAACTTCTAACACATTAAAAACTGTCTTACAGCATTTGCAAAAACATTGTATTTCATAAGGCATAAGCATCTTTCAGTTAGGCAAGATTTGCACTGAATATTGAATGAAGCAGCTCTATCTCACAGAGAGACAAGCTTTTGAGCAGATTTGGGCTAGATTTCACTTCATTTGAACAAAAGCACTATTTTAACATTACTGGTCTCAGAAACCTGTAAACTGACAATCTTAAGCATTGAAGTCCTAACATCTGTTTTTGTGCATATAACTTCTAACACATTAAAAACTGTCTCACTACATTGCAGAAATCATTTTATTTCATAAGACATAAGCATCTTTCAGTTTGGCAAGATTTGCACTCAACATTGAATGAAGCAGCTTTCTCTCATAGAGAGACAAGATTTTGAGCAAATTTGGGCTAGATTTCACTTCATTTGAACAGAAGCACTATGTCAACATTACTGGTCTCAGAAACCTGTAAACTGACAATTTTGAGCATTGAAGTCCTAACATAAGGTTTTGTGCATGTAACTTCTAACACATTAAAAACTGTCTTACAGCATTTGCAAAAACATTGTATTTCATAAGGCATAAGCATCTTTCAGATTGGCAAGATTTGCACTGAATATTGAATGAAGCAGCTTTCTCTCATAGAGAGACAAGCTTTTGAGCAGATTTGGGCTAGATTACACTTCATTTGAACAGAAGCACTATTTTAACATTACTGGTCTCAGAAACCTGTAAACTGATAATCTTGAGCATTGAAGTCCTAACATAAGTTTTTGTGCATATAACTTCTAACACATTAAAAACTGTCTTACAGCATTGCAAAAACGTTGTATTTCATAAGGCATAAGCATCTTTCAGTTTGGCAAGATTTGCACTGAATATTGAATGAAGCAGCTTTCTCTGATAGAGAGACAAGCTTTTGAGCAGATTTGGGCTAGATTTCACTTCATTTGACCAGAAACACTATTTTAACATTACTGGTCTCAGAAACCTGTAAACTGACAATCTTGAGCATTGAAGTCCTAACATCTGTTTTTGTGCATATAACTTCTAAACCATTAAAAACTGTCTCACTGCATTGCAGAAATCATTTTATTGCATAAGACATAAGCATCTTTCAGTTTGGCAAGATTTGCACTGAACATTGAATGAAGCAGCTTTCTCTCATAGAGAGACAAGCTTTTGAGCAGATTTGGGCGAGATTTCACTTCATTTGAACAGAAGCACTATTTAAACATTACTGGTCTCAGAAACCTGTAAACTGACAATCTTGAGCATTGAAGTCCTAACATAAGTTTTTGTGCATATAACTTCTAACACATTAAAAACTGTCTCACTGCATTGCAGAAATCATTTTATTTCATAAGACATAAGCATCTTTCAGTTTGGCAAGATTTGCACTGAACATTGAATGAAGCAGCTTTCTCTCATAGAGAGACAAGCTTTTGAGCAGATTTGGGCTAGATTTCACTTCATTTGAACAGAAACACTATTTTAACATTACTGGTCTCAGAAACCTGTAAACTGACAATCTTGAGCATTGAAGTCCTAACATAAGTTTTTGTGCATATAACTTCTAACACATTAAAAACTGTCTTACAGCATTGCAAAAACATTGTATTTCATAAGGCATATGCATCTTTCAGTTTGGCAAGATTTGCACTGAATATTGAATGAAGCAGCTTTCTCTCATAGAGAGACAAGCTTTTGAGCAGATTTGGGCTAGATTTCACTTCATTTGACCAGAAACACTATTTTAACATTACTGGTCTCAGAAACCTGTAAACTGACAATCTTGAGCATTGAAGTCCTAACATAACGTTTTGTGAATATAACTTCTAACACATTAAAAACTGTCTTACAGCATTGCAAAAACATTGTATTTCATAAGGCATAAGCATATTTCATTTTGGCAAGATTTGCACTGAACATTGAATGAAGCAGCTCTATCTCACAGAGAGACAAGCTTTTAAACAGATTTGGGCTAGATTTCTCTTCATTTGAACAGAAGCACTATTTCAACATTACTGGTCTCAGAAACCTGTAAACTGACAATCTTGAGCATTGAAGTCCTAACATAAGGTTTTGTGCATATAACTTCTAACACATTAAAAACTGTCTTACAGCATTTGCAAAAACATTGTATTTCATAAGGCATAAGCATCTTTCAGTTTGGCAAGATTTGCACTGAATATTGAATGAAGCAGCTTTCTCTCATAGAGAGACAATCTTTTGAGCAGATTTGGGCTAGATTTCACTTCATTTGAACAGAAGCACTATTTTAACATTACTGGTCTCAGAAACCTGTAAACTGACAATCTTGAACATTGAAGTCCTAACATATGTTTTTGTGCATATAACTTCTAACACATTAAACACTGTCTCACTGCATTGCAGAAATCATTTTATTTCATAAGACATAAGCATCTTTCAGTTTGGCAAGATTTGCACTGAATATTGAATGAAGCAGCTCTAACTCACAGAGAGAGAAGCTTTTGAGCACATTTGGGCTAGAATTCACTTCATTTGAACAGAAGCACTATTTCAACATTACTGGTCTCAGAAACCTGTAAACTGACAATCTTGAGCATTGAAGTCCTAACATAAGGTTTTGTGCATATAACTTCTAACACATTAAAAACTGTCTTACAGCATTTGCAAAAACATTGTATTTCATAAGGCATAAGCATCTTTCAGTTAGGCAAGATTTGCACTGAATATTGAATGAAGCAGCTCTATCTCACAGAGAGACAAGCTTTTGAGCAGATTTGGGCTAGATTTCTCTTCATTTGAACAAAAGCACTATTTTAACATTACTGGTCTCAGAAACCTGTAAACTGACAATCTTGAGCATTGAAGTCCTAACATCTGTTTTTGTGCATATAACTTCTAACACATTAAAAACTGTCTTACAGCATTTGCAAAAACATTGTATTTCATAAGGCATAAGCATCTTTCAGTTTGGCAAGATTTGCACTGACTATTGAATGATGCAGCTTTCTCTCATAGAGAGACAAGATTTTGAGCAAATTTGGGCTAGATTTCACTTCATTTGAACAGAAGCACTATTTAAACATTACTGGTCTCAGAAACCTGTAAACTGACAATCTTAAGCATTGAAGTCCTAACATCTGTTTTTGTGCATATAACTTCTAACACATTAAAAACTGTCTCACTACATTGCAGAAATCATTTTATTTCATAAGACATAAGCATCTTTCAGTTTGGCAAGATTTGCACTGAACATTGAATGAAGCAGCTCTATCTCACAGAGAGACAAGCTTTTAAACAGATTTGGGCTAGATTTCTCTTCATTTGAACAGAAGCACTATTTTAACATTAATGGTCTCAGAAACCTGTAAACTGACAATCTTGAGCATTGAAGTCCTAACTAATGTTTTTGTGCATATAACTGCTAACACATTAAACACTGTCTCACTGCATTGCAGAATTCATTTTATTTCATAAGACATAAGCATCTTTCAGTTTGGCAAGATTTGCACTGAATATTGAATGAAGCAGCTCTAACTCACAGAGAGAGAAGCTTTTGAGCAGATTTGGGCTAGATTTCACTTCATTTGACCAGAAACACTATTTTAACATTACTGGTCTCAGAAACCTGTAAACTGACAATCTTGAGCATTGAAGTCCTAACATAAGGTTTTGTGCATATAACTTCTAACACATTAAAAACTGTCTTACAGCATTTGCAAAAACATTGTATTTCATAAGGCATAAGCATCTTTCAGTTAGGCAAGATTTGCACTGAATATTGAATGAAGCAGCTCTATCTCACAGAGAGACAAGCTTTTGAGCAGATTTGGGCTAGATTTCACTTCATTTGAACAAAAGCACTATTTTAACATTACTGGTCTCAGAAACCTGTAAACTGACAATCTTAAGCATTGAAGTCCTAACATCTGTTTTTGTGCATATAACTTCTAACACATTAAAAACTGTCTCACTACATTGCAGAAATCATTTTATTTCATAAGACATAAGCATCTTTCAGTTTGGCAAGATTTGCCCTCAACATTGAATGAAGCAGCTTTCTCTCATAGAGAGACAAGATTTTAAGCAAATTTGGGCTAGATTTCACTTCATTTGAACAGAAGCACTATGTCAACATTACTGGTCTCAGAAACCTGTAAACTGACAATTTTGAGCATTGAAGTCCTAACATAAGGTTTTGTGCATGTAACTTCTAACACTATAAAAACTGTCTTACAGCATTTGCAAAAACATTGTATTTCATAAGGCATAAGCATCTTTCAGATTGGCAAGATTTGCACTGAATATTGAATGAAGCAGCTTTCTCTCATAGAGAGACAAGCTTTTGAGCAGATTTGGGCTAGATTACACTTCATTTGAACAGAAGCACTATTTTAACATTACTGGTCTCAGAAACCTGTAAACTGATAATCTTGAGCATTGAAGTCCTAACATATGTTTTTGTGCATATAACTTCTAACACATTTAAAACTGTCTTACAGCATTGCAAAAACGTTGTATTTCATAAGGCATAAGCATCTTTCAGTTTGGCAAGATTTGCACTGAACATTGAATGAAGCAGCTTTCTCTCATAGAGAGACAAGCTTTTGAGCAGATTTGGGCGAGATTTCACTTCATTTGAACAGAAGCACTATTTAAACATTACTGGTCTCAGAAACCTGTAAACTGACAATCTTGAGCATTGAAGTCCTAACATAAGTTTTTGTGCATATAACTTCTAACACACTAAAAACTGTCTCACTGCATTGCAGAAATCATTTTATTTCATAAGACATAAGCATCTTTCAGTTTGGCAAGATTTGCACTGAACATTGAATGAAGCAGCTTTCTCTCATAGAGAGACAAGCTTTTGAGCAGATTTGGGCGAGATTTCACTTCATTTGAACAGAAGCACTATTTAAACATTACTGGTCTCAGAAACCTGTAAACTGACAATCTTGAGCATTGAAGTCCTAACATAAGTTTTTGTGCATATAACTTCTAACACATTAAAAACTGTCTCACTGCATTGCAGAAATCATTTTATTTCATAAGACATAAGCATCTTTCAGTTTGGCAAGATTTGCACTGAACATTGAATGAAGCAGCTTTCTCTCATAGAGAGACAAGCTTTTGAGCAGATTTGGGCTAGATTTCACTTCATTTGAACAGAAACACTATTTTAACATTACTGGTCTCAGAAACCTGTAAACTGACAATCTTGAGCATTGAAGTCCTAACATAAGTTTTTGTGCATATAACTTCTAACACATTAAAAACTGTCTTACAGCATTGCAAAAACATTGTATTTCATAAGGCATAAGCATCTTTCAGTTTGGCAAGATTTGCACTGAATATTGAATGAAGCAGCTTTCTCTCATAGAGAGACAAGCTTTTGAGCAGATTTGGGCTAGATTTCACTTCATTTGACCAGAAACACTATTTTAACATTACTGGTCTCAGAAACCTGTAAACTGACAATCTTGAGCATTGAAGTCCTAACATAACGTTTTGTGAATATAACTTCTAACACATTAAAAACTGTCTTACAGCATTGCAAAAACATTGTATTTCATAAGGCATAAGCATATTTCAGTTTGGCAAGATTTGCACTGAACATTGAATGAAGCAGCTTTCTCTCATAGAGAGACAATCTTTTGAGCAGATTTGGGCTAGATTTCACTTCATTTGAACAGAAGCACTATTTTAACATTACTGGTCTCAGAAACCTGTAAACTGACAATCTTGAGCATTGAAGTCCTAACATATGTTTTTGTGCATATAACTGCTAACACATTAAAAACTGTCTTACAGCATTGCAAAAACATTGTATTTCATAAGGCATAAGCATCTTTCAGTTTGGCAAGATTTGCACTGAATATTGAATGAAGCAGCTTTCTCTCATAGAGAGACAAGCCTTTGAGCAGATTTGGGCTAGATTTCACTTCATTTGAACAAAAGCACTATTTTAACATTACTGGTCTCAGAAACCTGTAAACTGACAATCTTAAGCATTGAAGTCCTAACATCTGTTTTTGTGCATATAACTTCTAACACATTAAAAACTGTCTCACTACATTGCAGAAATCATTTTATTTCATAAGACATAAGCATCTTTCAGTTTGGCAAGATTTGCACTCAACATTGAATGAAGCAGCTTTCTCTCATAGAGAGACAAGATTTTGAGCAAATTTGGGCTAGATTTCACTTCATTTGAACAGATGCACTATTTTAACATTACTGGTCTCAGAAACCTGTAAACTGATAATCTTGAGCATTGAAGTCCTAACATAAGGTTTTGTGCATATAACTTCTAACACATTAAAAACTGTCTTACAGCATTTGCAAAAACATTGTATTTCATAAGGCATAAGCATCTTTCAGTTTGGCAAGATTTGCACTGAATATTGAATGAAGCAGCTTTCTCTCATAGAGAGACAATCTTTTGAGCAGATTTGGGCTAGATTTCACTTCATTTGAACAGAAGCACTATTTTAACATTACTGGTCTCAGAAACCTGTAAACTGACAATCTTGAACATTGAAGTCCTAACATATGTTTTTGTGCATATAACTTCTAACACATTAAACACTGTCTCACTGCATTGCAGAAATCATTTTATTTCATAAGACATAAGCATCTTTCAGTTTGGCAAGATTTGCACTGAATATTGAATGAAGCAGCTCTAACTCACAGAGAGAGAAGCTTTTGAGCACATTTGGGCTAGAATTCACTTCATTTGAACAGAAGCACTATTTCAACATTACTGGTCTCAGAAACCTGTAAACTGACAATCTTGAGCATTGAAGTCCTAACATAAGGTTTTGTGCATATAACTTCTAACACATTAAAAACTGTCTTACAGCATTTGCAAAAACATTGTATTTCATAAGGCATAAGCATCTTTCAGTTAGGCAAGATTTGCACTGAATATTGAATGAAGCAGCTCTATCTCACAGAGAGACAAGCTTTTGAGCAGATTTGGGCTAGATTTCACTTCATTTGAACAAAAGCACTATTTTAACATTACTGGTCTCAGAAACCTGTAAACTGACAATCTTGAGCATTGAAGTCCTAACATCTGTTTTTGTGCATATAACTTCTAACACATTGAAAACTGTCTTACAGCATTTGCAAAAACATTGTATTTCATAAGGCATAAGCATCTTTCAGTTTGGCAAGATTTGCACTGACTATTGAATGATGCAGCCTTCTCTCATAGAGAGACAAGATTTTGAGCAAATTTGGGCTAGATTTCACTTCATTTGAACAGAAGCACTATTTAAACATTACTGGTCTCAGAAACCTGTAAACTGACAATCTTGAGCATTGAAGTCCTAAATAAGTTTTTGTGCATATAACTTCTAACACATTAAAAACTGTCTTACAGCATTGCAAAAACATTGTATTTCATAAGGCATAAGCATCTTTCAGTTTGGCAAGATTTGCACTGAATATTGAATGAAGCAGCTTTCTCTCATAGAGAGACAAGCCTTTGAGCAGATTTGGGCTAGATTTCACTTCATTTGACCAGAAACACTATTTTAACATTACTGGTCTCAGAAACCTGTAAACTGACAATCTTGAGCATTGAAGTCCTAACATAAGTTTTTGTGCATATAACTTCTAACACATTAAAAACTGTCTTACAGCATTGCAAAAACATTGTATTTCATAAGGCATAAGCATCTTTCAGTTTGGCAAGATTTGCACTGAACATTGAATGAAGCAGCTCTATCTCACAGAGAGACAAGCTTTTAAACAGATTTGGGCTAGATTTCTCTTCATTTGAACAGAAGCACTATTTTAACATTAATGGTCTCAGAAACCTGTAAACTGACAATCTTGAGCATTGAAGTCCTAACTAATGTTTTTGTGCATATAACTGCTAACACATTAAACACTGTCTCACTGCATTGCAGAATTCATTTTATTTCATAAGACATAAGCATCTTTCAGTTTGGCAAGATTTGCACTGAATATTGAATGAAGCAGCTCTAACTCACAGAGAGAGAAGCTTTTGAGCAGATTTGGGCTAGATTTCACTTCATTTGACCAGAAACACTATTTTAACATTACTGGTCTCAGAAACCTGTAAACTGACAATCTTGAGCATTGAAGTCCTAACATAACGTTTTGTGCATATAACTTCTAACACATTAAAAACTGTCTTACAGCATTGCAAAAACATTGTATTCCATAAGGCATAAGCATATTTCAGTTTGGCAAGATTTGCACTGAACATTGAATGAAGCAGCTCTATCTCACAGAGAGACAAGCTTTTAAACAGATTTGGGCTAGATTTCTCTTCATTTGAACAGAAGCACTATTTCAACATTACTGGTCTCAGAAACCTGTAAACTGACAATCTTGAGCATTGAAGTCCTAACATAAGGTTTTGTGCATATAACTTCTAACACATTAAAAACTGTCTTACAGCATTGCAAAAACATTGTATTCCATAAGGCATAAGCATATTTCAGTTTGGCAAGATTTGCACTGAACATTGAATGAAGCAGCTCTATCTCACAGAGAGACAAGCTTTTAAACAGATTTGGGCTAGATTTCTCTTCATTTGAACAGAAGCACTATTTCAACATTACTGGTCTCAGAAACCTGTAAACTGACAATCTTGAGCATTGAAGTCCTAACATAAGGTTTTGTGCATATAACTTCTAACACATTAAAAACTGTCTTACAGCATTTGCAAAAACATTGTATTTCATAAGGCATAAGCATCTTTCAGTTTGGCAAGATTTGCACTGAATATTGAATGAAGCAGCTTTCTCTCATAGAGAGACAATCTTTTGAGCAGATTTGGGCTAGATTTCACTTCATTTGAACAGAAGCACTATTTTAACATTACTGGTCTCAGAAACCTGTAAACTGACAATCTTGAGCATTGAAGTCCTAACATATGTTTTTGTGCATATAACTGCTAACACATTAAACACTGTCTCACTGCATTGCAGAAATCATTTTATTTCATAAGACATAAGCATCTTTCAGTTTGGCAAGATTTGCACTGAATATTGAATGAAGCAGCTCTAACTCACAGAGAGAGAAGCTTTTGAGCAGATTTGGGCTAGAATTCACTTCATTTGAACAGAAGCACTATTTCAACATTACTGGTCTCAGAAACCTGTAAACTGACAATCTTGAGCATTGAAGTCCTAACATAAGTTTTTGTGCATATAACTTCTAACACATTAAAAACTGTCTTACAGCATTGCAAAAACATTGTATTTCATAAGGCATGAGCATATTTCAGTTTGGCAAGATTTGCACTGAATATTGAATGAAGCAGCTCTATCTTACAGAGAGACAAGCTTTTGAGCAGATTTGGGCTAGATTTCACTTCATTTGAACAAAAGCACTATTTTAACATTACTGGTCTCAGAAACCTGTAAACTGACAATCTTGAGCATTGAAGTCCTAACATCTGTTTTTGTGCATATAACTTCTAACACATTAAAAACTGTCTTACAGCATTTGCAAAAACATTGTATTTCATAAGGCATAAGCATCTTTCAGTTTGGCAAGATTTGCACTGAATATTGAATGATGCAGCTTTCTCTCATAGAGAGACAAGATTTTGAGCAAATTTGGGCTAGATTTCACTTCATTTGAACAGAAGCACCATTTAAACATTACTGGTCTCAGAAACCTGTAAACTGACAATCTTGAGCATTGAAGTCCTAAATACGTTTTTGTGCATATGACTTCTAACACATTAAAAACTGTCTTACAGCATTGCAAAAACATTGTATTTCATAAGGCATAAGCATCTTTAAGTTTGGCAAGATTTGCACTGAATATTGAATGAAGCAGCTTTCTCTCATAGAGAGACAAGCTTTTGAGCAGATTTGGGCTAGATTTCACTTCATTTGACCAGAAACACTATTTTAACATTACTGGTCTCAGAAACCTGTAAACTGACAATCTTGAGCATTGAAGTCCTAACATATGTTTTTGTGCATATAACTGCTAACACATTAAACACTGTCTCACTGCATTGCAGAAATCATTTTATTTCATAAGGCATAAGCATCTTTCAGTTTGGCAAGATTTGCACTGAATATTGAATGAAGCAGCTTTCTCTCATAGAGAGACAAGCTTTTGAGCAGATTTGGGCTAGATTTCACTTCATATGAACAGAAGCACTATTTTAACATTACTGGTCTCAGAAACCTGTAAACTGATAATCTTGAGCATTGAAGTCCTAACATAAGTTTTTGTGCATATAACTTCTAACACATTAAAAACTGTCTTACGGCATTGCAAAAACATTGTATTTCATAAGGCATAAGCATCTTTCAGTTTGGCAAGATTTGCACTAAATATTGAATGAAGCAGCTTTCTCTCATAGAGAGACAAGCTTTTGAGCAGATTTGGGCTAGATTTCACTTCATTTGACCAGAAACACTATTTTAACATTACTGGTCTCAGAAACCTGTAAACTGACAATCTTGAGCGTTGAAGTCCTAACATAACGTTTTGTGAATATAACTTCTAACACATTAAAAACTGTCTTACAGCATTGCAAAAACATTGTATTTCATAAGGCATAAGCATATTTCAGTTTGGCAAGATTTGCACTGAACATTGAATGAAGCAGCTCTATCTCACAGAGAGACAAGCTTTTAAACAGATTTGGGCTAGATTTCTCTTCATTTGAACAGAAGCACTATTTCAACATTACTGGTCTCAGAAACCTGTAAACTGACAATCTTGAGCATTGAAGTCCTAACATAAGGTTTTGTGCATATAACTTCTAACACATTAAAAACTGTCCTACAGCATTTGCAAAAACATTGTATTTCATAAGGCATAAGCATCTTTCAGTTTGGCAAGATTTGCACTGAATATTGAATGAAGCAGCTTTCTCTCATAGAGAGACAATCTTTTGAGCAGATTTGGGCTAGATTTCACTTCATTTGAACAGAAGCACTATTTTAACATTACTGGTCTCAGAAACCTGTAAACTGACAATCTTGAGCATTGAAGTCCTAACATATGTTTTTGTGCATATAACTTCTAACACATTAAACACTGTCTCACTGCATTGCAGAAATCATTTTATTTCATAAGACATAAGCATCTTTCAGTTTGGCAAGATTTGCACTGAATATTGAATGAAGCAGCTCTAACTCACAGAGAGAGAAGCTTTTGAGCAGATTTGGGCTAGAATTCACTTCATTTGAACAGAAGCACTATTTCAACATTACTGGTCTCAGAAACCTGTAAACTGACAATCTTGAGCATTGAAGTCCTAACATAAGGTTTTGTGCATATAACTTCTAACACATTAAAAACTGTCTTACAGCATTTGCAAAAACATTGTATTTCATAAGGCATAAGCATCTTTCAGTTAGGCAAGATTTGCACTGAATATTGTATGAAGCAGCTCTATCTCACAGAGAGACAAGCTTTTGAGCAGATTTGGGCTAGATTTCACTTCATTTGAACAAAAGCACTATTTTAACATTACTGGTCTCAGAAACCTGTAAACTGACAATCTTGAGCATTGAAGTCCTAACATCTGTTTTTGTGCATATAACTTCTAACACATTAAAAACTGTCTTACAGCATTTGCAAAAACATTGTATTTCATAAGGCATAAGCATCTTTCAGTTTGGCAAGATTTGCACTGAATTATGAATGAAGCAGCTTTCTCTCATAGAGAGACATGCTTTTGAGCAGATTTGGGCTAGATTTCACTTCATTTGACCAGAAACACTATTTTAACATTACTGGTCTCAGAAACCTGTAAACTGACAATCTTGAGCATTGAAGTCCTAACATAATGTTTTGTGCATATAACTTCTAACACATTAAAAACTGTCTTACAGCATTGCAAAAACATTGTATTTCATAAGGCATAAGCATCTTTCAGTTTGGCAAGATTTGCACTGAATATTGAATGGAGCAGCTTTCTCTCATAAAGAGATAAGCTTTTGAGCAGATTTGGGCTAGATTTCACTTCATTTGAACAGAGGCACTATTTTAACATTACTGGTCTCAGAAACCTGTAAACTGATAATCTTGAGCATTGAAGTCCTAAATAAGTTTTTGTGCATATAACTTCTAACACATTAAAAACTGTCTTACAGCATTGCAAAAATATTGTATTTCATAAGGCATAAGCATCTTTCAGTTTGGCAAGATTTGCACTGAATATTGAATGAAGCAGCTTTCTCTCATAGAGAGACAAGCTTTTGAGCAGATTTGGGCTAGATTTCACTTCATTTGACCAGAAACACTATTTTAACATTACTGGTCTCAGAAACCTGTAAACTGACAATCTTGAGCATTGAAGTCCTAACATAACGTTTTGTGAATATAACTTCTAACACATTAAAAACTGTCTTACAGCATTGCAAAAACATTGTATTTCATAAGGCATAAGCATATTTCAGTTTGGCAAGATTTGCATTGAACATTGAATGAAGCAGCTCTATCTCACAGAGAGACAAGCTTTTAAACAGATTTGGGCTAGATTTCTCTTCATTTGAACAGAAGCACTATTTCAACATTACTGGTCTCAGAAACCTGTAAACTGACAATCTTGAGCATTGAAGTCCTAACATATGTTTTTGTTTATATAACTTCTAACACATTAAACACTGTCTCACTGCATTGCAGAAATCATTTTATTTCATAAGACATAAGCATCTTTCAGTTTGGCAAGATTTGCACTGAATATTGAATGAAGCAGCTCTAACTCACAGAGAGAGAAGCTTTTGAGCAGATTTGGGCTAGAATTCACTTCATTTGAACAGAAGCACTATTTCAACATTACTGGTCTCAGAAACCTGTAAACTGACAATCTTGAGCATTGAAGTCCTAACATAAGGTTTTGTGCATATAACTTCTAACACATTAAAAACTGTCTTACAGCATTTGCAAAAACATTGTTTTTCATAAGGCATAAGCATCTTTCAGTTAGGCAAGATTTGCACTGAATATTGAATGAAGCAGCTCTATCTCACAGAGAGACAAGCTTTTGAGCAGATTTGGGCTAGATTTCACTTCATTTGAACAAAAGCACTATTTTAACATTACTGGTCACAGAAACCTGTAAACTGACAATCTTGAGCATTGAAGTCCTAACATCTGTTTTTGTGCATATAACTTCTAACACATTTAAAAACTGTCTTACAGCATTTGCAAAAACATTGTATTTCATAAGACATAAGCATCTTTCAGTTTGGCAAGATTTGCACTGAATATTGAATGATGCAGCTTTCTCTCATAGAGAGACAAGATTTTGAGCAAATTTGGGCTAGATTTCACTTCATTTGAACAGAAGCACTATTTAAACATTACTGGTCTCAGAAACCTGTAAACTGACAATCTTGAGCATTGAAGTCCTAAATAAGTTTTTGTGCATATAACTTCTAACACATTAAAAACTGTCTTACAGCATTGCAAAAACATTGTATTTCATAAGGCATAAGCATCTTTCAGTTTGGCAAGATTTGCACTGAATATTGAATGAAGCAGCTTTCTCTCATAGAGAGACAAGCTTTTGAGCATATTTGGGCTAGATTTCACTTCATTTGACCCGAAACACTATTTTAACATTACTGGTCTCAGAAACCTGTAAACTGACAATCTTGAGCATTGAAGTCCTAACATAAGTTTTTGTGCATATAACTTCTAACACATTAAAAACTGTCTTACAGCATTGCAAAAACATTGTATTTCATAAGGCATAAGCATCTTTCAGTTTGGCAAGATTTGCACTGAATATTGAATGAAGCAGCTTTCTCTCATAGAGAGACAAGCTTTTGAGCAGATTTGGGCTAGATTTCACTTCATTTGACCAGAAACACTATTTTAACATTACTGGTCTCAGAAACCTGTAAACTGACAATCTTGAGCATTGAAGTCCTAACATAACGTTTTGTGCATATAACTTCTAACACATTAAAAACTGTCTTACAGCATTTGCAAAAACATTGTATTTCATAAGGCAGAAGCATCTTTCAGTTTGGCAAGATTTGCACTGAATATTGAATGAAGCAGCTTTCTCTCATAGAGAGACAATCTTTTGAGCAGATTTGGGCTAGATTTCACTTCATTTGAACAGAAGCACTATTTTAACATTACTGGTCTCAGAAACCTGTAAACTGACAATCTTGAGCATTGAAGTCCTAACATATGTTTTTGTGCATATAACTTCTAACACATTAAACACTGTCTCACTGCATTGCAGAAATCATTTTATTTCATAAGACATAAGCATCTTTCAGTTTGGCAAGATTTGCACTGAATATTGAATGAAGCAGCTCTAACTCACAGAGAGAGAAGCTTTTGAGCAGATTTGGGCTAGAATTCACTTCATTTGAACAGAAGCACTATTTCAACATTACTGGTCTCAGAAACCTGTAAACTGACAATCTTGAGCATTGAAGTCCTAACATAAGGTTTTGTGCATATAACTTCTAACACATTAAAAACTGTCTTACAGCATTTGCAAAAACATTGTTTTTCATAAGGCATAAGCATCTTTCAGTTAGGCAAGATTTGCACTGAATATTGAATGAAGCAGCTCTATCTCACAGAGAGACAAGCTTTTGAGCAGATTTTGGCTAGATTTCACTTCATTTGAACAAAAGCACTATTTTAACATTACTGGTCTCAGAAACCTGTAAACTGACAATCTTGAGCATTGAAGTCCTAACATCTGTTTTTGTGCATATAACTTCTAACACATTAAAAACTGTCTTACAGCATTTGCAAAAACATTGTATTTCATAAGGCATAAGCATCTTTCAGTTTGGCAAGATTTGCACTGAATATTGAATGATGCAGCTTTCTCTCATAGAGAGACAAGATTTTGAGCAAATTTGGGCTAGATTTCACTTCATTTGAACAGAAGCACTATTTAAACATTACTGGTCTCAGAAACCTGTAAACTGACAATCTTGAGCATTGAAGTCCTAAATAAGTTTTTGTGCATATAACTTCTAACACATTAAAAACTGTCTTACAGCATTGCAAAAACATTGTATTTCATAAGGCATAAGCATCTTTCAGTTTGGCAAGATTTGCACTGAATATTGAATGAAGCAGCTTTCTCTCATAGAGAGACAAGCTTTTGAGCAGATTTGGGCTAGATTTCACTTCATTTGACCCGAAACACTATTTTAACATTACTGGTCTCAGAAACCTGTAAACTGACAATCTTGAGCATTGAAGTCCTAACATAAGTTTTTGTGCATATAACTTCTAACACATTAAAAACTGTCTTACAGCATTGCAAAACATTGTATTTCATAAGGCATAAGCATCTTTCAGTTTGGCAAGATTTGCACTGAATATTGAATGAAGCAGCTGTCTCTCATAGAGAGACAAGCTTTTGAGCAGATTTGGGCTAGATTTCACTTCATTTGACCAGAAACACTATTTTAACATTACTGGTCTCAGAAACCTGTAAACTGACAATCTTGAGCATTGAAGTCCTAACATAAAGTTTTGTGCATATAACTTCTAACACATTAAAAACTGTCTTACAGCATTGCAAAACATTGTATTTCATAAGGCATAAGCATCTTTCAGTTTGGCAAGATTTGCACTGAATATTGAATGAAGCAGCTGTCTCTCATAGAGAGACAAGCTTTTGAGCAGATTTGGGCTAGATTTCACTTCATTTGAACAGAAGCACTATTTTAACATTACTGGTCTCAGAAACCTGTAAACTGACAATCTTGAGCATTGAAGTCCTAACATATGTTTTTGTGCATATAACTTCTAACACATTAAACACTGTCTCACTGCATTGCAGAAATCATTTTATTTCATAAGACATAAGCATCTTTCAGTTTGGCAAGATTTGCACTGAATATTGAATGAAGCAGCTCTAACTCACAGAGAGAGAAGCTTTTGAGCAGATTTGGGCTAGAATTCACTTCATTTGAACAGAAGCACTATTTCAACATTACTGGTCTCAGAAACCTGTAAACTGACAATCTTGAGCATTGAAGTCCTAACATAAGGTTTTGTGCATATAACTTCTAACACATTAAAAACTGTCTTACAGCATTTGCAAAAACATTGTTTTTCATAAGGCATAAGCATCTTTCAGTTAGGCAAGATTTGCACTGAATATTGAATGAAGCAGCTCTATCTCACAGAGAGACAAGCTTTTGAGCAGATTTGGGCTAGATTTCACTTCATTTGAACAAAAGCACTATTTTAACATTACTGGTCACAGAAACCTGTAAACTGACAATCTTGAGCATTGAAGTCCTAACATCTGTTTTTGTGCATATAACTTCTAACACATTTAAAAACTGTCTTACAGCATTGCAAAAACATTGTATTTCATAAGACATAAGCATCTTTCAGTTTGGCAAGATTTGCACTGAATATTGAATGATGCAGCTTTCTCTCATAGAGAGACAAGATTTTGAGCAAATTTGGGCTAGATTTCACTTCATTTGAACAGAAGCACTATTTAAACATTACTGGTCTCAGAAACCTGTAAACTGACAATCTTGAGCATTGAAGTCCTAAATAAGTTTTTGTGCATATAACTTCTAACACATTAAAAACTGTCTTACAGCATTGCAAAAACATTGTATTTCATAAGGCATAAGCATCTTTCAGTTTGGCAAGATTTGCACTGAATATTGAATGAAGCAGCTTTCTCTCATAGAGAGACAAGCTTTTGAGCATATTTGGGCTAGATTTCACTTCATTTGACCCGAAACACTATTTTAACATTACTGGTCTCAGAAACCTGTAAACTGACAATCTTGAGCATTGAAGTCCTAACATAAGTTTTTGTGCATATAACTTCTAACACATTAAAAACTGTCTTACAGCATTGCAAAAACATTGTATTTCATAAGGCATAAGCATCTTTCAGTTTGGCAAGATTTGCACTGAATATTGAATGAAGCAGCTTTCTCTCATAGAGAGACAAGCTTTTGAGCAGATTTGGGCTAGATTTCACTTCATTTGACCAGAAACACTATTTTAACATTACTGGTCTCAGAAACCTGTAAACTGACAATCTTGAGCATTGAAGTCCTAACATAACGTTTTGTGCATATAACTTCTAACACATTAAAAACTGTCTTACAGCATTTGCAAAAACATTGTATTTCATAAGGCAGAAGCATCTTTCAGTTTGGCAAGATTTGCACTGAATATTGAATGAAGCAGCTTTCTCTCATAGAGAGACAATCTTTTGAGCAGATTTGGGCTAGATTTCACTTCATTTGAACAGAAGCACTATTTTAACATTACTGGTCTCAGAAACCTGTAAACTGACAATCTTGAGCATTGAAGTCCTAACATATGTTTTTGTGCATATAACTTCTAACACATTAAACACTGTCTCACTGCATTGCAGAAATCATTTTATTTCATAAGACATAAGCATCTTTCAGTTTGGCAAGATTTGCACTGAATATTGAATGAAGCAGCTCTAACTCACAGAGAGAGAAGCTTTTGAGCAGATTTGGGCTAGAATTCACTTCATTTGAACAGAAGCACTATTTCAACATTACTGGTCTCAGAAACCTGTAAACTGACAATCTTGAGCATTGAAGTCCTAACATAAGGTTTTGTGCATATAACTTCTAACACATTAAAAACTGTCTTACAGCATTTGCAAAAACATTGTTTTTCATAAGGCATAAGCATATTTCAGTTAGGCAAGATTTGCACTGAATATTGAATGAAGCAGCTCTATCTCACAGAGAGACAAGCTTTTGAGCAGATTTTGGCTAGATTTCACTTCATTTGAACAAAAGCACTATTTTAACATTACTGGTCTCAGAAACCTGTAAACTGACAATCTTGAGCATTGAAGTCCTAACATCTGTTTTTGTGCATATAACTTCTAACACATTAAAAACTGTCTTACAGCATTTGCAAAAACATTGTATTTCATAAGGCATAAGCATCTTTCAGTTTGGCAAGATTTGCACTGAATATTGAATGATGCAGCTTTCTCTCATAGAGAGACAAGATTTTGAGCAAATTTGGGCTAGATTTCACTTCATTTGAACAGAAGCACTATTTAAACATTACTGGTCTCAGAAACCTGTAAACTGACAATCTTGAGCATTGAAGTCCTAAATAAGTTTTTGTGCATATAACTTCTAACACATTAAAAACTGTCTTACAGCATTGCAAAAACATTGTATTTCATAAGGCATAAGCATCTTTCAGTTTGGCAAGATTTGCACTGAATATTGAATGAAGCAGCTTTCTCTCATAGAGAGACAAGCTTTTGAGCAGATTTGGGCTAGATTTCACTTCATTTGACCCGAAACACTATTTTAACATTACTGGTCTCAGAAACCTGTAAACTGACAATCTTGAGCATTGAAGTCCTAACATAAGTTTTTGTGCATATAACTTCTAACACATTAAAAACTGTCTTACAGCATTGCAAAAACATTGTATTTCATAAGGCATAAGCATCTTTCAGTTTGGCAAGATTTGCACTGAATATTGAATGAAGCAGCTGTCTCTCATAGAGAGACAAGCTTTTGAGCAGATTTTGGCTAGATTTCACTTCATTTGAACAAACGCACTATTTTAACATTACTGGTCTCAGAAACCTGTAAACTGACAATCTTGAGCATTGAAGTCCTAACATCTGTTTTTGTGCATATAACTTCTAACACATTAAAAACTGTCTTACAGCATTTGCAAAAACATTGTATTTCATAAGGCATAAGCATCTTTCAGTTTGGCAAGATTTGCACTGAATATTGAATGATGCAGCTTTCTCTCATAGAGAGACAAGATTTTGAGCAAATTTGGGCTAGATTTCACTTCATTTGAACAGAAGCACTATTTAAACATTACTGGTCTCAGAAACCTGTAAACTGACAATCTTGAGCATTGAAGTCCTAACATAAAGTTTTGTGCATATAACTTCTAACACATTAAACACTGTCTCACTGCATTGCGAAATCATTTTATTTCATAAGACATAAGCATCTTTCAGTTTGGCAAGATTTGCACTGAATATTGAATGAAGCAGCTCTAACTCACAGAGAGAGAAGCTTTTGAGCAGATTTGGGCTAGAATTCACTTCATTTGAACAGAAGCACTATTTCAACATTACTGGTCTCAGAAACCTGTAAACTGACAATCTTGAGCATTAAAGTCCTAACATAAGTTTTTGTGCATATAACTTCTAACACATTAAAAACTGTCTTACAGCATTGCAAAAACATTGTATTTCATAAGGCATAAGCATCTTTCAGTTTGGCAAGATTTGCACTGAATATTGAATGAAGCAGCTTTCTCTCATAGAGAGACAAGCTTTTGAGCAGATTTGGGCTAGATTTCACTTCATTTGACCAGAAACACTATTTTAACATTACTGGTCTCAGAAACCTGTAAACTGACAATCTTGAGCATTGAAGTCCTAACATAACGTTTTGTGCATATAACTTCTAACACATTAAAAACTGTCTTACAGCATTTGCAAAAACATTGTATTTCATAAGGCAGAAGCATCTTTCAGTTTGGCAAGATTTGCACTGAATATTGAATGAAGCAGCTTTCTCTCATAGAGAGACAATCTTTTGAGCAGATTTGGGCTAGATTTCACTTCATTTGAACAGAAGCACTATTTTAACATTACTGGTCTCAGAAACCTGTAAACTGACAATCTTGAGCATTGAAGTCCTAACATATGTTTTTGTGCATATAACTTCTAACACATTAAACACTGTCTCACTGCATTGCAGAAATCATTTTATTTCATAAGACATAAGCATCTTTCAGTTTGGCAAGATTTGCACTGAATATTGAATGAAGCAGCTCTAACTCACAGAGAGAGAAGCTTTTGAGCAGATTTGGGCTAGAATTCACTTCATTTGAACAGAAGCACTATTTCAACATTACTGGTCTCAGAAACCTGTAAACTGACAATCTTGAGCATTGAAGTCCTAACATAAGGTTTTGTGCATATAACTTCTAACACATTAAAAACTGTCTTACAGCATTTGCAAAAACATTGTTTTTCATAAGGCATAAGCATCTTTCAGTTAGGCAAGATTTGCACTGAATATTGAATGAAGCAGCTCTATCTCACAGAGAGACAAGCTTTTGAGCAGATTTTGGCTAGATTTCACTTCATTTGAACAAAAGCACTATTTTAACATTACTGGTCTCAGAAACCTGTAAACTGACAATCTTGAGCATTGAAGTCCTAACATCTGTTTTTGTGCATATAACTTCTAACACATTAAAAACTGTCTTACAGCATTTGCAAAAACATTGTATTTCATAAGGCATAAGCATCTTTCAGTTTGGCAAGATTTGCACTGAATATTGAATGATGCAGCTTTCTCTCATAGAGAGACAAGATTTTGAGCAAATTTGGGCTAGATTTCACTTCATTTGAACAGAAGCACTATTTAAACATTACTGGTCTCAGAAACCTGTAAACTGACAATCTTGAGCATTGAAGTCCTAAATAAGTTTTTGTGCATATAACTTCTAACACATTAAAAACTGTCTTACAGCATTGCAAAAACATTGTATTTCATAAGGCATAAGCATCTTTCAGTTTGGCAAGATTTGCACTGAATATTGAATGAAGCAGCTTTCTCTCATAGAGAGACAAGCTTTTGAGCAGATTTGGGCTAGATTTCACTTCATTTGACCCGAAACACTATTTTAACATTACTGGTCTCAGAAACCTGTAAACTGACAATCTTGAGCATTGAAGTCCTAACATAAGTTTTTGTGCATATAACTTCTAACACATTAAAAACTGTCTTACAGCATTGCAAAACATTGTATTTCATAAGGCATAAGCATCTTTCAGTTTGGCAAGATTTGCACTGAATATTGAATGAAGCAGCTGTCTCTCATAGAGAGACAAGCTTTTGAGCAGATTTGGGCTAGATTTCACTTCATTTGACCAGAAACACTATTTTAACATTACTGGTCTCAGAAACCTGTAAACTGACAATCTTGAGCATTGAAGTCCTAACATAAAGTTTTGTGCATATAACTTCTAACACATTAAACACTGTCTCACTGCATTGCGAAATCATTTTATTTCATAAGACATAAGCATCTTTCAGTTTGGCAAGATTTGCACTGAATATTGAATGAAGCAGCTCTAACTCACAGAGAGAGAAGCTTTTGAGCAGATTTGGGCTAGAATTCACTTCATTTGAACAGAAGCACTATTTCAACATTACTGGTCTCAGAAACCTGTAAACTGACAATCTTGAGCATTGAAGTCCTAACATAAGGTTTTGTGCATATAACTTCTAACACATTAAAAACTGTCTTACAGCATTTGCAAAAACATTGTTTTTCATAAGGCATAAGCATCTTTCAGTTAGGCAAGATTTGCACTGAATATTGAATGAAGCAGCTCTATCTCACAGAGAGACAAGCTTTTGAGCAGATTTTGGCTAGATTTCACTTCATTTGAACAAAAGCACTATTTTAACATTACTGGTCTCAGAAACCTGTAAACTGACAATCTTGAGCATTGAAGTCCTAACATCTGTTTTTGTGCATATAACTTCTAACACATTAAAAACTGTCTTACAGCATTTGCAAAAACATTGTATTTCATAAGGCATAAGCATCTTTCAGTTTGGCAAGATTTGCACTGAATATTGAATGATGCAGCTTTCTCTCATAGAGAGACAAGATTTTGAGCAAATTTGGGCTAGATTTCACTTCATTTGAACAGAAGCACTATTTAAACATTACTGGTCTCAGAAACCTGTAAACTGACAATCTTGAGCATTGAAGTCCTAAATAAGTTTTTGTGCATATAACTTCTAACACATTAAAAACTGTCTTACAGCATTGCAAAAACATTGTATTTCATAAGGCATAAGCATCTTTCAGTTTGGCAAGATTTGCACTGAATATTGAATGAAGCAGCTTTCTCTCATAGAGAGACAAGCTTTTGAGCAGATTTGGGCTAGATTTCACTTCATTTGACCCGAAACACTATTTTAACATTACTGGTCTCAGAAACCTGTAAACTGACAATCTTGAGCATTGAAGTCCTAACATAAGTTTTTGTGCATATAACTTCTAACACATTAAAAACTGTCTTACAGCATTGCAAAACATTGTATTTCATAAGGCATAAGCATCTTTCAGTTTGGCAAGATTTGCACTGAATATTGAATGAAGCAGCTGTCTCTCATAGAGAGACAAGCTTTTGAGCAGATTTGGGCTAGATTTCACTTCATTTGACCAGAAACACTATTTTAACATTACTGGTCTCAGAAACCTGTAAACTGACAATCTTGAGCATTGAAGTCCTAACATAAAGTTTTGTGCATATAACTTCTAACACATTAAAAACTGTCTTACAGCATTTGCAAAAACATTGTATTTCATAAGGCAGAAGCATCTTTCAGTTTGGCAAGATTTGCACTGAATATTGAATGAAGCAGCTTTCTCTCATAGAGAGACAATCTTTTGAGCAGATTTGGGCTAGATTTCACTTCATTTGAACAGAAGCACTATTTTAACATTACTGGTCTCAGAAACCTGTAAACTGACAATCTTGAGCATTGAAGTCCTAACATATGTTTTTGTGCATATAACTTCTAACACATTAAACACTGTCTCACTGCATTGCAGAAATCATTTTATTTCATAAGACATAAGCATCTTTCAGTTTGGCAAGATTTGCACTGAATATTGAATGAAGCAGCTCTAACTCACAGAGAGAGAAGCTTTTGAGCAGATTTGGGCTAGAATTCAATTCATTTGAACAGAAGCACTATTTCAACATTACTGGTCTCAGAAACCTGTAAACTGACAATCTTGAGCATTGAAGTCCTAACATAAGGTTTTGTGCATATAACTTCTAACACATTAAAAACTGTCTTACAGCATTTGCAAAAACATTGTTTTTCATAAGGCATAAGCATCTTTCAGTTAGGCAAGATTTACACTGAATATTGAATGAAGCAGCTCTATCTCACAGAGAGACAAGCTTTTGAGCAGATTTGGGCTAGATTTCACTTCATTTGAACAAAAGCACTATTTTAACATTACTGGTCTCAGAAACCTGTAAACTGACAATCTTGAGCATTGAAGTCCTAACATCTGTTTTTGTGCATATAACTTCTAACACATTAAAAACTGTCTTACAGCATTTGCAAAAACATTGTATTTCATAAGGCATAAGCATCTTTCAGTTTGGCAAGATTTGCACTGAATATTGAATGAAGCAGCTTTCTCTCATAGAGAGACAAGCTTTTGAGCAGATTTGGGCTAGATTTCACTTCATTTGACCAGAAACACTATTTTAACATTACTGGTCTCAGAAACCTGTAAACTGACAATCTTGAGCATTGAAGTCCTAACATAACGTTTTGTGCATATAACTTCTAACACATTAAAAACTGTCTTACAGCATTGCAAAAACATTGTATTTCATAAGGCATAAGCATATTTCAGTTTGGCAAGATTTGCACTGAACATTGAATGAAGCAGCTCTATCTCACAGAGAGACAAGCTTTTAAACAGATTTGGGCTAGATTTCTCTTCATTTGAACAGAAGCACTATTTCAACATTACTGGTCTCAGAAACCTGTAAATTGACAATCTTGAGCATTGAAGTCCTAACATAAGGTTTTGTGCATATAACTTCTAACACATTAAAAACTGTCTTACAGCATTTGCAACAACATTGTATTTCATAAGGCATAAGCATCTTTCAGTTTGGCAAGATTTGCACTGAATATTGAATGAAGCAGCTTTCTCTCATAGAGAGACAATCTTTTGAGCAGATTTGGGCTAGATTTCACTTCATTTGAACAGAACAACTATTTTAACATTACTGGTCTCAGAAACCTGTAAACTGACAATCTTGAGCATTGAAGTCCTAACATATGTTTTTGTGCATATAACTGCTAACACATTAAACACTGTCTCACTGCATTGCAGAAATCATTTTATTTCATAAGACATAAGCATCTTTCAGTTTGGCAAGATTGCACTGAATATTGAATGAAGCAGCTCTAACTCACAGAGAGAGAAGTTTTTGAGCAGATTTGGGCTAGAATTCACTTCATTTGAACAGAAGCACTATTTCAACATTACTGGTCTCAGAAACCTGTAAACTGACAATCTTGAGCATTGAAGTCCTAACATAAGTTTTTGTGCATATAACTTCTAACACATTAAAAACTGTCTTACAGCATTGCAAAAACATTGTATTTCATAAGGCATAAGCATCTTTCAGTTTGGCAAGATTTGCACTGAATATTGAATGAAGCAGCTTTCTCTCATAGAGAGACAAGCTTTTGAGCAGATTTGGGCTAGATTTCACTTCATTTGACCAGAAACACTATTTTAACATTACTGGTCTCAGAAACCTGTAAACTGACAATCTTGAGCATTGAAGTCCTAAAATAAGGTTTTGTGCATATAACTTCTAACACATTAAAAACTGTCTTACAGCATTGCAAAAACATTGTATTTCATAAGGCATAAGCATATTTCAGTTTGGCAAGATTTGCACTGAACATTGAATGAAGCAGCTCTATCTCACAGAGAGACAAGCTTTTAAACAGATTTGGGCTAGATTTCTCTTCATTTGAACAGAAGCACTATTTCAACATTACTGGTCTCAGAAACCTGTAAACTGACAATCTTGAGCATTGAAGTCCTAACATAAGGTTTTGTGCATATAACTTCTAACCCATTAAAAACTGTCTTACAGCATTTGCAAAAACATTGTATTTCATAAGGCATAAGCATCTTTCAGTTTGGCAAGATTTGCACTGAATATTGAATGAAGCAGCTTTCTCTCATAGAGAGAGACAATCTTTTGAGCAGATTTGGGCTAGATTTCACTTCATTTGAACAGAAGCACTATTTTAACATTACTGGTCTCAGAAACCTGTAAACTGACAATCTTGAGCATTGAAGTCCTAACATATGTTTTTGTGCATATAACTTCTAACACATTAAACACTGTCTCACTGCATTGCAGAAATCATTTTATTTCATAAGACATAAGCATCTTTCAGTTTGGCAAGATTTGCACTGAATATTGAATGAAGCAGCTCTAACTCACAGAGAGAGAAGCTTTTGAGCAGATTTGGGCTAGAATTCACTTCATTTGAACCGAAGCACTATTTCAACATTACTGGTCTCAGAAACCTGTAAACTGACAATCTTGAGCATTGAAGTCCTAACATAAGGTTTTGTGCATATAACTTCTAACACATTAAAAACTGTCTTACAGCATTTGCAAAAACATTGTTTTTCATAAGGCATAAGCATCTTTCAGTTAGGCAAGATTTGCACTGAATATTGAATGAAGCAGCTCTATCTCACAGAGAGACAAGCTTTTGAGCAGATTTGGGCTAGATTTCACTTCATTTGAACAAAAGCACTATTTTATCATTACTGGTCTCAGAAACCTGTAGACTGACAATCTTGAGCATTGAAGTCCTAACATCTGTTTTTGTGCATATAACTTCTAACACATTAAAAACTGTCTAACAGCATTTGCAAAATATTGTATTTCATAAGGCATAAGCATCTTTCAGTTTGGCAAGATTTGCACTGAATATTGAATGATGCAGCTTTCTTTCATAGAGACACAAGATTTTGAGCAAATTTGGGCTAGATTTCACTTCATTTGAACAGAAGCACTGTTTAAACATTACTGGTCTCAGAAACCTGTAAACTGACAATCTTGAGCATTGAAGTCCTAAATAAGTTTTTGTGCATATAACTTCTAACACATTAAAAACTGTCTTACAGCATTGCAAAAACATTGTATTTCATAAGGCATAAGCATCTTTCAGTTTGGCAAGATTTGCACTGAATATTGAATGAAGCAGCTTTCTCTCATAGAGAGACAAGCTTTTGAGCAGATTTGGGCTAGATTTCACTTCATTTGACCAGAAACACTATTTTAACATTACTGGTCTCAGAAACCTGTAAACTGACAATCTTGAGCAGTGAAGTCCTAACATAAGGTTTTGTGCATATGACTTCTAATACATTAAAAACTGTCTTACAGCATTTGCAAAAACATTGTATTTTATAAGAAATAAGCATCTTTCAGTTTGGCAAGATTTGCACTGAATATTGAATGAAGCAGCTTTCTCTCATAGAGAGACAATCTTTTGAGCAGATTTGGGCTAGATTTCACTTCATTTGAACAGAAGCACTATTTTAACATTACTGGTCTCAGAAACCTGTAAACTGACAATCTTGAGCATTGAAGTCCTAACATATGTTTTTGTGCATATAACTTCTAACACATTAAACACTGTCTCACTGCATTGCAGAAATCATTTTATTTCATAAGACATAAGCATCTTTCAGTTTGGCAAGGTTTGCACTGAATATTGAATGAAGCAGCTCTAACTCACAGAGAGAGAAGCTTTTGAGCAGATTTGGGCTAGATTTCTCTTCATTTGAACACAAGCACTATTTCAACATTACTGGTCTCAGAAACCTGTAAACTGACAATCTTCTGCATTGAAGTCCTAACATAAGGTTTTGTGCATATAACTTCTAACACATTAAAAACTGTCTTACAGCATTGCAAAAACATTGTATTTCATAAGGCATAAGCATCTTTCAGTTTGGCAAGATTTGCACTGAATATTGAATGAGGCAGCTTTCTCTCATAGAGAGACAAGCTTTTCAGCAGATTTGGGCTAGATTTCACTTCATTTGAACAGAAGCACTATTTTAACATTACTGGTCTCAGAAACCTGTAAACTGATAATCTTGAGCATTGAAGTCCTAACATAAGTTTTTGTGCATATAACTTCTAACACATTAAAAACTGTCTTAAAGCATTGCAAAAACATTGTATTTCATAAGGCATAAGCATCTTTCAGTTTGGCAAGATTTGCACTGAATATTGAATGAAGCAGCTTTCTCTCATAGAGAGGCAAGCTTTTGAGCAGATTTGGGCTAGATTTCACTTCATTTGAACAGAATCACTATTTTAACATTACTGGTCTCAGAAACCTGTAAACTGACAATCTTGAGCATTGAAGTCCTAAATATGTTTTTGTGCATATAACTTCTAACACATTAAAAACTGTCTCACTGCATTGCAGAAATCATTTTATTTCATAAGACATAAGCATCTTTCAGTTTGGCAAGATTTGCACTGAACATTGAATGAAGCAGCTCTAACTCACAGAGAGAGAAGCTTTTGAGCAGATTTGGGCTAGATTCCACTTCATTTGAACAGAAGCACTATTTCAACATTACTGGTCTCAGAAACCTGTAAACTGACAATTTTGAGCATTGAAGTCCTAAACATAAGGTTCCTTTTCAGGAACGAGACACTGCGTCTAGCGCTTTGGGGAACGTCCCTGACGAGACCGACTCTGAATATCGTGTGCAATCCTTCCATCGGAAAGGCGTGACGTCACGGGCGGGGTGACGTAGCGACCAGGAAGCTATAAAAGCACGTGCCGTGCAGCTGGCCTCAGCTTCGCGTCTGTTAGCAAGCGCTCTGTGTGTGCATGTCAAAAGTCTGTCCCGTTGGTCCTATTTATTGTTGTCTGTCCCTTAGCCATTAAAAGATCGCTAAAACAGTTCAATATGCCAAAACTAAAGCAAAAGACCAAACATATGAAGGGCGATTCCAAGCCACGTTATAGATTGTGTGTTCCTCCCTGTCCTCGCTACATTACGAGCGGGGATACACACAGTCTGTGCGTGGCTTGCCTGGGATCGAAGCACGCTGAGTCGGCTCTCGAGGGGGCCGACTGTCCGCATTGCGAGCGATTGCCAATGCGGACGCTTCGATCCCGGAGGGCTCTCTTCGAGGAGGGAGCCTTCACCAGCGTTCCTCGCGGTGCTGGCCCCGCTTCTGCCGAGGCAGAGCGGCTGCTGCACTCGTGGGGATCGCAGGTGGATCTGTCAGAGGGAATGGAGACGGGCCAGTCCTTATCTCCTTCCTTATCTGCCAGATCCGGCGCCCAAACCCTGGGTTCGGAAGCACGCTCGTCGGTTTCTTCCCCCCAGGGTGAGGGATCAACTCTTCACCTCTCTTCCTCTGAGGAGGTCGATGTGGAGTCGGTTGCTGGGGATTCGCCACCCCTGTCGCCCCAGTATGAGGAGCTGTTGGAGGTGGTTACGCGAGCAGTAGATAAATTAAAAATCGAATGGCCTGCTGAAAAACAAACCGAGCCGCAGAGAAGCAAGCTAGACGAACGCTTTCTGCGGCCGAGGCAACCACCTCCACGTCGGAGCCTTCCATATTTTCCCGATCTCCACGATGAGTTGTCGAGATCGTGGAACCACCCTTATTCAACCCGCCTCTTCGGCCCCGATTCACTATATTATGGCAACGTGATGGGGCTGGGAGAGCGGGGTTTTAGAGCGATGCCACGGGTCGAACAGACGCTCGCGGGCTATCTGTCGCCCGGTTCGGCATCGTCTCTTAAGGCTCCGACATTGCCCACTAAGCCTCTTCGAGTTACATCATCGCTAGTGGGCAAAGGGTATGTGGCAGCAGGTAAGGCTGGGGCTTGCCTTCACACTATGGCAGTCCTTCAAGCTTATCAGGCTGACCTGCTGAGAGATGTCGATGAGGGGGAGGGGATTAAGTCTGGAGATATAGAAGAACTCAGAAAGACCGCTGATCTCTCCCTCCGCGCCACTAAAGAGACCGCTCGCGCAATTGGGCGGTCTATGGCAGCCTTAGTGGCCGCGGAGAGGCATTTGTGGCTGACCCTGTCAGAGATAAAAGAAAGAGACAGGGTCTGCCTCCTGGACGCCCCGCTTCAAGCCTCGGGCCTGTTTGGCGACACAGTCAACACTGTCGTCGACAGGTTCCAGGAGGCACGCAAACAGGCGGCGGCGTTCCAGAGTATCCTCCCTCGTCGCTCTCGTGGTGCATCTGGGCGGGAGATAACCACGCCACATACCGGCTCCTCATACCGGGAAGTACAAAAACAGAGTGTCGCCGCTCGTGCTCCCCCACGTCGGGACCGAGGGCCCCAGCGACGCTCTGAGTCGGGGGCTTCTAGGGCGAAAGCCGATTTAAGATCTGTCATTGAAGCCCGGAAGTCCTCGACGAAAAGATCCTGACGCCAGGATCCAGAGGGCAGCCCCTGCTGGGGTAGAGCGCGGTCCACCTCATTATACGGTGCCCGCCTCACCTCAGTGCCCTCAGGAGGTTGGCCTGCCAACCCTGCCAGAGTTTCAGGGCGCAGCGGCCTCCAGCGAGCGCTACTCCCAGTTATTTTCGCCCGTGAGCGCAGCGGAGCTGGGATGCTCGCCGCCCCTTCGGGGGCCTCTTACACCAGAGGTCAGTCTCGAGAGACTGATTCCCTTAGTAGATTATTTAGCAGCGTGGAAGCTACTGCCAAATGTATCTCAGTGGGTCCTGCGTACAATAGAAAGAGGCTATTGCATTCAGTTCGGTCATCCACCACCGAAGTTCAACGGGGTTACACCGACTGTGGTCGGCCCCCGGCAGGCTCTGGTTATGGAACAAGATGTGAATACCCTATTAAGGAAGGAGGCCATCGAGGTGGTCCCTCCTCTAGACAGGGAATCCGGATTCTACAGCCGGTATTTCATAGTTCCAAAGAAGGATGGGGGGTTGCGTCCGATCTTAGACTTACGTCTCCTGAACCGCTCAGTTATGCCACTGAAGTTCAAAATGCTCACTGTCAATCAGGTGGTAGCTCAAATCAGGTCCGAGGACTGGTTTGTCACAATAGATCTCAAAGACGCATACTTCCACATATCCATCCTTCCACAACACAGGAGGTTTCTGAGGTTCGCTTTCGGGGGCAAAGCTTATCAATATCGAGTACTTCCCTTTGGCCTCGCACTCTCACCCCGCACGTTCACGAAATGTGTAGATGCGGCTCTGGTATCCTTCCGTATGCAGGGCATCCGCATTCTAAAATATATCGACGATTGGTTGATCCTAGCTCAATCAGAGCAGATGGCGGTTCGACATCGAGATGTCGTTCTCGCACACATGGGGGAGCTGGGTTTGAGACTAAACGCCAAGAAAAGTGTACTTTCTCCAGTTCAGAGAACCACCTATCTAGGTGTAGTTTGGAATTCGACCACGATGCAGGCACGCTTGTCTCCTGCTCGGATCGAGTCGATCCTCACGTCAGTCGAGAGAGTCAAAGAAGGCCAGTCACTCACTGTCAAACAATTCCAGAGATTGTTAGGGCTGATGGCAGCTGCGTCCAACGTGATACCTTTTGGCCTGCTGTACATGAGACCCCTACAGTGGTGGCTCAAGTCCAAGGGCTTTTCCCCGAGGGGAAATCCACTTCGAGTTATCAAGGTCACGCGGCGGTGCCTTCGTGCCTTAGACATGTGGAAGAAACCTTGGTTCTTGAATCAGGGCACGGTGCTGGGAGCTCCTTGTCGCCGTGTAATGCTAGCAACAGACGCGTCCCTCACCGGTTGGGGTGCGGTCATGAGTGGCCACCCTGCCCGCGGTCTGTGGAGCGATCGCCATCTGACATGGCACATCAATTGCCTAGAGATGCTAGCAGTCTATCGAGCATTGAAATATTTCCTCCCAGACCTGAGAGGTCACCATGTGTTGGTGCGCACCGACAACACATCAGTGGTCTCTTATATCAATCACCAGGGGGGTCTGCGTTCATGCCCCTTGTACAAGCTGGCACACCAGATCCTTCTGTGGTCCCAGGGCAAACTCCTCTCGATCAGAGCAGTGTATATTCCTGGGAGGTTGAATGTGGGAGCAGACATACTGTCGAGGCAGGGGCCGAGGCCCGGGGAATGGATGCTTCACCCCGAGGTGGTGAAGCAGATATGGAGAGCATTTGGCACAGCCCAGGTGGACCTCTTTGCGACTCAGGAGACATCGCAATGTCCCCTCTGGTTCTCTCTAGTTCATCCAGCTCCTCTGGGACTGGACGCTATGGTACAGACCTGGCCGAGGCTTCGTCTGTACGTTTTTCCCCCTATCGCTCTGCTCCCGGGAGTTCTGGCGAGAGTACGCCAGGACGGGGTCCGTCTGTTATTAGTAGCCCCGTTCTGGCCGGGCCGACCATGGTTCTCAGATCTAGTCTCGCTCCTCGACGGCTCTCCGTGGGAGATACCGATCAGGACAGACCTACTCTCACAGGCGCAGGGCATGACAATTCACCCTCGCCCGGAGTTGTGGAAGCTGTGGGTGTGGCCCCTGAGGGGGCACAACTGTTAGCAGCTGGTCTCTCAACCGAGGTTGTTGAGACCCTACTCCAATCCAGAGCTCCCGCTACGAGGAAACTGTACGCCCTGAAGTGGAAACTCTTCACTTCATGGTGCAGAGACCGCCAGCTTGACCCAGCAAACTGCCCAGTTGGTACAGTTCTGGAGTTTTTACAAGCCAGGCTCTCTGCGGGGTTATCCCACTCCACCTTAAAGGTTTACGTGGCGGCCATAGCTGCTTTCCATGTCCCTTTCAATGATCAGTCAGTGGGTAGACACCCCCTAGTTACACGTTTCCTCCGAGGTGCACTGAGGCTGAGACCTCCAGTACGGTCCCGTGTTCCCCCCTGGGATTTGGTTGTGGTGCTAGAGGCTCTTTGTAAAGCTCCATTCGAGCCAATTCAAGACATCTCAGACAGACATCTAACAATTAAAACTGCCCTGTTATTGGCAATCACCTCTCTAAAGAGAGTTGGAGATCTCCAGGCCCTCTCGGTGGCCCCTACCTACCTAGACTTTGCCCCTGGTATGGCCAAAGCATTCTTACACCCTCGAGCGGGTTATGTTCCGAAGGTTCCCTCTGTCACACCACAACCTATCGTACTGCAGGCCTTCTGTCCTCCTCCCTTTCGGGAGCCAGACCAAGAGAAGCTAAACTGTATGTGTCCAGTGCGAGCACTGGACGCATACGTCCACAGAGCTGCCCTGTGGAGAAAATCCGACCAACTGCTTGTTTGCTACGGTCCTACTAACAAGGGTTCTCCTGCCACCAAGCAGACCCTTAGTCGTTGGATAGTCGAGGCTATCAACGTCTCCTATGAGTCCTCTGGTCTTCCCCCTCCTTTGGGGGCCAAGGCTCACTCTACTCGGGGTATGGCGGCCTCCAAGGCCTTCTCAGCAGGTGTGTCCCTCTTGGACATCTGCAACGCTGCGGGGTGGTCCACGCCCTCCACATTTGTCCGATTTTACAATCTTGACATGCGAGCCACGCCGGGCTCTTCTGTTCTCTCGTCTTAGCTGTGCTCTTCGGATACACACTAGGCAGGGATTTGGAAGTCTGGCAGCGTTGGCACATCGTTCCCCAAAGCGCTAGACGCAGCTCGAGTTCCTGAAAAGGAACGCCTCAAGGTTACGTATGTAACCCTAGTTCCTTGAAGGAACGAGACGCTGCGTCGCAAAGCCATACTCCCGGCACCCCTGCCGGCGCTTGCTTCCCTACTCGAAGCTGAGGCCAGCTGCACGGCACGTGCTTTTATAGCTTCCTGGTCGCTACGTCACCCCGCCCGTGACGTCACGCCTTTCCGATGGACGGATTGCACACGATATTCAGAGTCGGTCTCGTCAGGGACGTTCCCCAAAGCGCTAGACGCAGCGTCTCGTTCCTTCAAGGAACTAGGGTTACATACGTAACCTTGAGGCGTTTTGTGCATATAACTTCTAACACATTAAAAACTGTCTTACAGCATTGCAAAAACATTGTATTTCATAAGGCATAAGCATCTTTCAGTTTGGCAAGATTTGCACTGAACATTGAATGAAGCAGCTCTATCTCACAGAGAGACAAGCTTTTGAGCAGATTTGGGTTAGATTTCACTTCATTTGAACAAAAGCACTATTCTAACATTACTGGTCTCAGAAACCTGTAAACTGACAATCTTGAGCATTGTAGTCCTAACATCTGTTTTTGTGCAAATAACTTCTAACACATTAAAAACTGTCTCACTGCATTGCAAAAACATTGTATTTCATAAGGCATAAGCATCTTTCAGTTTGGCAAGATTTGCACTGAACATTGAATATAGCAGCTCTATCTCACAGAGAGACAAGCTTTTGAGCAGATTTGGGCTAGATTTCACTTCATTTGAACAAAAGCACTATTTTAACATTACTGGTCTCAGAAACCTGTAAACTGACAATCTTGAGCATTGAAGTCCTAACATCTGTTTTTGTGCATATAACTTCTAACACATTAAAAACTGTCTCACTGCATTGCAGAAATCATTTTATATCATAAGACATAAGCATCTTTCAGTTTGGCAAGATTTGCACTGAATATTGAATGAAGCAGCTCTAACTCACAGAGAGAGAAGCTTTTGAGCAGATTTGGGCTAGATTTCACTTCATTTGAACAGAAGCACTATTTCAACATTACTGGTCTCAGAAACCTGTAAACTGACAATCTTGAGCATTGAAGTCCTAACATAAGGTTTTGTGCATATAACTTCTAATACATTAAAAACTGTCTTACAGCATTGCAAAAACATTGTATTTCATAAGGCATAAGCGTCTTTCAGTTTGGCAAGATTTGCACTGAATATTGAATGAAGCAGCTTTCTCTCATAGAGAGACAAGCTTTTGAGCAGATTTGGGCTAGATTTCACTTCAAATGAACAGAAGCACTATTTTAACATTACTGGTCTCAGAAACCTGTAAACTGATAATCTTGAGCATTGAAGTCCTAACATAAGTTTTTGTGCATATAACTTCTAACACATTAAAAACTGTCTTACAGCATTGCAAAAACATTGTATTTCATAAGGCATAAGCATCTTTCAGTTTGGCAAGATTTGCACTGAATATTGAATTAAGCTGCTTTCTCTCATAGAGAGACAAGCTTTTGAGCAGATTTGGGCTAGATTTCACTTCATTTGACCAGAAACACTATTTTAACATTACTGGTCTCAGAAACCTGTAAACTGACAATCTTGAGCATTGAAGTCCTAACATAACGTTTTGTGCATATAACTTCGAACACATTAAAAACTGTCTTACAGCATTGCAAAAACATTGTATTTCATAAGGCATAAGCATCTTTCAGTTTGGCAAGATTTGCACTGAACATTGAATGAAGCAGCTCTATCTCACAGAGAGACAAGCTTTTGAGCAGATTTGGGCTAGATTTCACTTCATTTGAACAGAAGCACTATTTTAACATTACTGGTCTCAGAAACCTGTAAACTGACAATCTTGAGCATCGAAGTCCTAACATATGTTTTTGTGCATATAACTTCTAACACATTAAAAACTGTCTCACTGCATTGCAGAAATCATTTTATTTCATAAGACGTAAGCATCTTTCAGTTTGGCAAGATTTGCACTGAACATTGAATGAAGCAGCTCTAACTCACAGAGAGAGAAGCTTTTGAGCAGATTTGGGCTAGATTTCACTTCATTTGAACAGAAGCACTATTTCAACATTACTGGTCTCAGAAACCTGTAAACTGACAATCTTGAGCATTGAAGTCCTAAATAAGTTTTTTTGCATATAACTTCTAACACATTAAAAACTGTCTTACAGCATTGCAAAAACATTGTATTTCATAAGGAATACGCATCTTTCAGTTTGGCAAGATTTGCACTGAATTTTGAATGAAGCAGCTTTCTCACAGAGAGACAAGTTTTTGAGCAGATTTGGGCTAGATTTCACTTCATTTGAACAAAAGCACTATTTTAACATTACTGGTCTCAGAAACCTGTAAACTTACAATCTTGAGCATTGAAGTCCTAACATCTGTTTTTGTGCATATAACTTCTAACACATTAAAAACTGTCTCACTGCATTGCAGAAATCATTTTATTTCATAAGACATAAGCATCTTTCAGTTTGGCAAGATTTGCACTGAATATTGAATAAAGCAGCTTTCTCTCATAGAGAGAGAAGCTTTTGAGCAGATTTGGGCTAGATTTCACTTCATTTGAACAGAAGCACTATTTCAACATTACTGGTCTCAGAAACCTGTAAACTGACAATCTTGAGCATTGAAGTCCTAAATAAGTTTTTGTGCATATAACTTCTAACACATTAAAAACTGTCTTACAGCATTGCAAAAACATTGTATTTCATAAGGAATAAGCATCTTTCAGTTTGGCAAGATTTGCACTGAATATTGAATGAAGCTGCTTTCTCTCATAGAGAGACAAGCTTTTGAGCAGATTTGGGCTAGATTTCACTTCATTTGACCAGAAGCACTATTTTAACATTACTGGTCTCAGAAACCTGTAAACTGACAATCTTGAGCATTGAAGACCTAACATAACGTTTTGTGCATATAACTTCTAACACACTAAAAACTGTCTTACAGCATTGCAAAAACATTGTATTTCATAAGGCATAAGCATCTTTCAGTTTGGCAAGATTTGCACTGAACATTGAATGAAGCAGCTCTATCTCACAGAGAGACAAGTTTTTGAGCAGATTTGGGCTAGATTTCACTTCATTTGAACAAAAGCACTATTTTAACATTACTGGTCTCAGAAACCTGTAAACTTACAATCTTGAGCATTGAAGTCCTAACATCTGTTTTTGTGCATATAACTTCTAACACATTAAAAACTGTCTCACTGCATTGCAGAAATCATTTTATTTCATAAGACATAAGCATCTTTCAGTTTGGCAAGATTTGCACTGAATATTGAATAAAGCAGCTTTCTCTCATAGAGAGACAAGCTTTTGAGCAGATTTGGGCTAGATTTCACTTCATTTGAACAGAAGCACTATTTCAACATTACTGGTCTCAGAAACCTGTAAACTGACAATTTTGAGCATTGAAGTCCTAACATAAGTTCCTCTTCAGGAACTCGAGCTGCGTCGAAGCGCTTTGGGGAACGCGTTCAGCGTACGCGACTCTGAATATCGTGTGTAATCAGTCCAATGGAAGGGCGTGACGTCACCGACGTGGTGACGTAAGCGACCAGGAAGCTATAAAAGCACGTGCCACGCAGCTGGCGTCAGCTTCGCGTCTTTCAGCAAGCGCTCTGTGTGTGAATGTAATTTGTCCGTCTTGTGAGTCTTATTTACTGTTGTCTGTCCAGTTAAAAGAGCTCCTAGACATGCCAAAAAGCAAGGCGAAAGTTAAGCACTCAGATGGCGATTCCAAATCGCGTTATAGGCTGTGTGTTCCTCCCTGCCCGAGATATATTACGGGTGGGGATACACACAACCTGTGCGTGGTTTGCCTGGGTTCGAAGCACGCTGAGTCGGCTCTCGAGGGGGCCGACTGCCCGCACTGTGAGCGAATGTCGGTGCGGCTGCTTCGTTCCCAGAAACAGAGCGTCGCCTCTCGTGCTCCTCCGCGTCGGGAACGAGAGTCTCAGCGACGCTCTAGGCCGAGGTCTTCTAAGCCCAAGTTAGATTTAAGGACGGTTATCGAAGCTAAGAAGTCCTCGGCCAAGAAACCCTGACGCCAACGGCCCGGGGTTTCAGAGGGCAGCCTCCGCTGGGGTAGAACGGTACACACCGCAGTCCACGGTGCCCGTCCCACCTCAGTGCCCTCTAGGGGTCGTTCTGCCAACCCTGCCAGTGCTCCAGGGCGCAGCGGCCCCGGGCGAGCATCGTTCTCAGTATCCTCCGCCCGTGCGCGTAGCGGGGCTGGGACGCTCGCCGCCCCTGCGGGGGTCTCTTACACCAGAGGTCAGTCTCGAGAGACTGATTCCCTTAGTAGATTATTTAGCAGCGTGGAAACTACTGCCAAATGTATCTCGTTGGGTCCTGCATATAGTAGAAAAAGGCTACCGCATTCAGTTCGGCTCCGTGCCGCCTATATTCAACGGGGTCGTTCACACGATAGTGGGCCCCGGGCAGGGTCTGGTTATGGAACAGGAAGTGGAAACCCTATTAGAGATGGGGGCCATCGAGGTGGTCCCTCCTCAGGACAGGGAGTCCGGATTTTACAGCCGGTATTTCATAGTTCCAAAGAAGGATGGGGGGCTGCGTCCGATTATAGACTTGAGGGTCTTAAATCGTTCAGTTATGAGACTGAAGTTCAGAATGCTCACAATCAAGCATGTTGTAGCTCAGATCAGGTCCGAGGACTGGTTTGTCACGATAGATCTCAAAGACGCATATTTTCATATCTCCATCCTTCCTCAACACAGGAAGTTTCTGAGGTTCGCTTTCGGGGGCGAAGCCTACCAATATCGAGTACTTCCCTTTGGCCTCGCACTCTCACCCCGCACGTTCACAAAGTGTGTAGATGCGGCTCTGGCCCCCCTGCGCACGCAGGGCATCCGCATTCTCAATTATATCGACGATTGGTTGATTTTAGCTCAGTCAGAGCAGATTGCGGTTCGACATCGAGATGTCGTTCTCGCACATATGGGGGAGCTGGGTTTGAGACTGAACGCCGAGAAGAGTGTACTTTCTCCAGCTCAGAGAACCACCTATCTAGGCGTAGTATGGGATTCGACCGCGATGCAGGCACGATTGTCCCCTGCTCGTATCGAGTCGATCCTCATCTCAGTCAAGAGAGTCAGAGAAGGCCAGTCACTCACTGTTCAAACAATTTCAGAGATTGTTGGGTCTGATGGCAGCTGCGTCCAACGTGATACCTCTTGGCCTGCTGTACATGAGACCCCTACAGTGGTGGCTCAAGACCAAGGGATTTTCCCCGAGGGGCAATCTGCTTCGCACTATCAAGGTCACGCGGCACTGCCTCCGTGCCTTAGACATGTGGAAGAAACCTTGGTTCTTGAATCAGGGCCCGGTGCTGGGAGCTCCTTGTCGCCGTGTGACATTAGCGACGGACGCGTCCCTCACCGGCTGGGGTGCGGTCATGAGTGGCCACCCTGCCCGTGGTCTGTGGAGCGATCGCGATCTAACGTGGCATATCAATTGTCTAGAAATGCTAGCAGTTTATCGTGCACTGAAGCACTTCCTCCCAGACCTGAGAGGTCACCATGTGTTGGTGCGCACCGACAACACGTCAGTGGTCTCTTACATCAACCACCAGGGCGGTCTGCGTTCGCGCCCTTTGTACAAGCTGGCGCACCAGATCCTGGTGTTGTCCCAGAACAAACTCCTCTCATTAAGAGCAGTATATATTCCTGGGAAGTTAAATGTGGGAGCAGACATACTGTCGAGGCAGGGGCCGAGGCCCGGGGAATGGAGACTTCACCCACGGGTGGTAGATCAGATATGGAGAGTGTTTGGCAGGGCTCAAGTAGACCTTTTTGCGACTCAGGAGACGTCACAATGTCCCCTCTGGTTCTCTCTAGTTCATCCAGCTCCTCTGGGACTGGACGCTATGGTACAGACCTGGCCGAGGCTTCATCTGTACGCTTTTCCCCCTATCGCTCTGCTTCCGGGAGTTCTGGCGAGAGTACGCCGGGACGGGGTCCGTCTGTTATTAGTAGCCCCGTTCTGGCTGGGCCGAGTATGGTTCTCAGATCTAGTCTCGCTCCTCGACGGCTCTCCGTGGGAGATACCGATCAGGACAGACCTACTCTCACAGGCGCAGGGCACGATAATTCACCCTCGCCCGGAGTTGTGGAAGCTGTGGGTGTGGCCCCTGAGGGGGCACAACTGGTAGCAGCCGGTCTCTCAACTGAGGTTGTGGAGACCCTACTCCAATCCAGAGCTCCCTCTACGAGGAAACTGTACGCCCTGAAGTGGAGGCTTTTCACTTCATGGTGCAGATACTGCCAGCTAGACCCAGCAAACTGCCCAGTTGGTACAGTTCTGGAGTTTCTACAGGCTAGGCTCTCTGCAGGGTTGACCCACTCTACTCTGAAGGTCTACGTGGCGGCCATTGCGGCCTACCACACCCTTCTCGACGGTCAGTCTCTGGGAAGACACCCCCTAGTTACACGTTTCCTCCGCGGTGCACTGAGGCTGAGACCTCCAGTACGGTCCCGTATTCCCCCGTGGGACTTGGTTGTGGTGTTAGAGGCTATGTGCAAACCCCCGTTTGAACCTATTCAAGATATTTCAGACAGACATCTCACACTTAAAACCTCTTTTCTGTTGGCTATTACCTCTCTGCAGAGAGTAGGAGATCTTCAGGCCCTCTCGATGGCCCCTTCTTATCTTGAGTTTGCACCAGGCATGACTAAAGCGTTCATATACCCTCGAGCGGGATATGTTCCCAAGGTTCCCTCTGTTACACCACGACCTGTAGTGCTGCAGGCCTTCTGTCCTCCTCCCTTTCGGGAGCCCGACCAGGCGAAGCTAAACTGTATGTGTCCGGTTCGAGCACTGGACGCATACGTCCACAGAGCTGCCCTGTGGAGAAAAACTGACCAATTGCTTGTGTGCTACGGTCCCCCCAAGAGGGGTTCTCCTGCTTCTAAGCAGACTATTAGTCGTTGGATAGTCGAGGCTATCAACGTCACCTCTCAGTCCTCTGGTCGTCCCCTGCTGTCGGGAGCCAAGGCTCACTCTACTCGGGGTATGGCGGCCTCTAAGGCCTTCTTAGCAGGTCTATCCATGCTGGACATCTGCAACGCTGCGGGGTGGTCCACGCCCTCTACATTTGTTAGGTTCTATGGCCTAGATATGCCAGTCACTCCAGGCGCTTCTGTCCTCCTGTCCTGAGCTGTGCTCTTCGGATACACACCAGGCAAGGGTTTGGTAGTCTGGCGGCGTTAGGACTCGTTCCCCAAAGCGCTTCGACGCAGCTCGAGTTCCTGAAGAGGAACGTCTCTAGGTTACGTATGTAACCCTAGTTCCTCGAGGGAACGAGACGCTGCGTCTCGGAGCCATACCCCCGGCACCCCTGCCGGCGCTTGCTGGTACTCGAAGCTGACGCCAGCTGCGTGGCACGTGCTTTTATAGCTTCCTGGTCGCTTACGTCACCACGTCGGTGATGTCACGCCCTTCCATTGGACTGATTACACACGATATTCAGAGTCGCGTACGCTGAACGCGTTCCCCAAAGCGCTTCGACGCAGCGTCTCGTTCCCTCGAGGAACTAGGGTTACATACGTAACCTAGAGACGTTTTTGTGCATATAACTTCTAACACATTAAAAACTGTCTCACTGCATTGCAGAAATCATTTTATTTCATAAGACATAAGCATCTTTCAGTTTGGCAAGATTTGCACTGAATATTGAATGAAGCAGCTCTAACTCACAGAGAGAGAAGCTTTTGAGCAGATTTGGGCTAGATTTCACTTCATTTGAACAGAAGCACTATTTCAACATTACTGGTCTCAGAAACCTGTAAACTGACAATCTTGAGCATTTAAGTCCTAACATAAGGTTTTGTGTATATAACTTCTAACACATTAAAAACTGTCTTACAGCATTTGCAAAAACATTGTATTTAATAAAGCATAAGCATCTTTCAGTTTGGCAAGATTTGCACTGAATATTGAATGAAGCAGCTTTCTCTCATAGAGAGACAAGCTTTTGAGCAGATTTGGGCTAGATTTCACTTCATTTGAACAGAAGCTCTATTTCAACATTACTGGTCTCAGAAACCTGTAAACTGACAATCTTGAGCATTGAAGTCCTAACATAACGTTTTGTGCATATAACTTCTAACACACTAAAAACTGTCTTACAGCATTGCAAAAACATTGTATTTCATAAGGCATAAGCATCTTTCAGTTTGGCAAGATTTGCACTGAACATTGAATGAAGCAGCTCTATCTCACAGAGAGACAAGCTTTTGAGCAGATTTGGGCTAGATTTCACTTCATTTGAACAGAAGCACTATTTCAACATTACTGGTCTCAGAAACCTGTAAACTGACAATCTTGAGCATTTAAGTCCTAACATAAGGTTTTGTGTATATAACTTCTAACACATTAAAATCTGTCTTACAGCATTTGCAAAAACATTGTATTTCATAAAGCATAAGCATCTTTCAGTTTGGCAAGATATGCACTGAATATTGAATGAAGCAGCTTTCTCTCATAGAGAGACACGCTTTTGAGCAGATTTGGGCTAGATTTCACTTCATTTGAACAGAAGCTCTATTTCAACATTACTGGTCTCAGAAACCTGTAAACTGACAATCTTGAGCATTGAAGTCCTAACATAACGTTTTGTGCATATAACTTCTAACACACTAAAAACTGTCTTACAGCATTGCAAAAACATTGTATTTCATAAGGCATAAGCATCTTTCAGTTTGGCAAGATTTGCACTGAACATTAAATGAAGCAGCTCTATCTCACAGAGAGACAAGCTTTTGAGCAGATTTGGGCTAGATTTCACTTCATTTGAACAAAAGCACTATTTTAACATTACTGGTCTCAGAAACCTGTAAACTGACAATCTTGAGCATTGAAGTCCTAACATCTGTTCCTTTTCAGGAACTCGAGCTGCGTCGAAACGCTTTTGGGGAACGTCCCTGACGAGACCGACTCTGAATATCGTGTGCAATCAGTCCATCGGAAAGGCGTGACGTCACGGGCGGGTGACGTAGCGACCAGGAAGCTATAAAAGCACGTGCCGTGCAGCTGGCTTCAGCTTCGAATCTGTCAGCAAGCGCTCTGTGTGTGCATGTGCAAAAGTCTGTCCTGTTGGTCCTATTTATTGTTGTCTGTCCCTTAGCTTAAAAAGATCGCTAAAACAGCTCAATATGCCTAAGCAAAAGCTAAAGACCAAACATTTGAAGGGCGATTCCAAGCCGCGTTACAGACTGTGTGTTCCTCCCTGCACTCGCTACATTACGAGTGGGGATACACACAGGCTGTGCGTGGCTTGCCTGGGATCGAAGCACGCTGAGTCGGCTCTCGAGGGGGCCGACTGCCCGCATTGCGAACGTTTGCCAATGCGGACGCTTCGATCCCGGAGGGCTCTCTTCGAGGAGGGAGCCTTCACCAGCGTGCACTCGTGGGGTTCGCAGGTGGATCTGTCAGAAAGAATGGAGACGGGCCAGTCCTTATCTCCTTCTTCATCTGCCAGATCCGGCGCCCAAACCCTGGGTTCGGAAGCACGCTCGTCGGTTTCTTCCCCCAGGGTGAGGGATCAGCTCTTCACCTCTCGTCCTCCGAGGAGGTCGATGTGGAGACTGTTGCTGGGGATTCGCCACCCCTGTCGCCCCAGTATGAGGAGCTTTTGGAGGTGGTCACGCGGGCAGTAGATAAATTAAAAATCGACTGGCCTGCTGAAAAACAGACTGAGCCGCAGAGAAGCAGATTAGACGAACGCTTTCTGCGACCGAAGCAACCACCTCCACGTCGGAGCCTTCCATATTTTCCCGATCTCCATGATGAGTTATCGAGATCGTGGAAACACCCGTATTCGACCCGCCTCTTTGGCCCTGATTCACTATATTATGGCAACGTGATGGGGCTGGGAGAGCGTGGTTATAGAGCGATGCCACGGGTTGAACAGACGCTTGCGGGCTATCTGTCACCCGGTTCGGCCTCGTCTCTAAAGGCTCCGACATTGCCCACTAAGCCGCTTCGAGTTACATCATCGCTAGTGGGCAAAGGTTATGTGGCAGCAGGTCAGGCTGGGGCGTGCCTTCATACTATGGCAGTCCTGCAAGCTTATCAGGCTGACCTGCTGAGAGATGTCGATGAGGGGGAGGGGATTAAGTCTGAAGAGGTTGAAGAACTCAGAAAGACCGCTGATCTCTCCCTCCGCGCCACTAAGGAGACCGCTCGCGCAATTGGGCGGTCTATGGCAGCTTTAGTGGCCGCGGAGAGGCATTTGTGGCTGACCCTGTCAGAAATTAAGGAACGAGACAGGGTCTGCCTCCTGGACGCCCCGCTTCAAGCCTCGGGCCTGTTCGGCGACACAGTTAATACTGTCGTCGACAGGTTCCAGGAGGCGCACAAGCAGGCGGCGGCGTTCCAGAGTTTCCTCCCTCGTCGCTCTCGTGGTGCATCTGGGCGGGAGATGACCACGCCACATACCGGCTCCTCACACCGGGAAGCGCAGAAGCAGAGCGTCGCCACTCGTGCTCCCCCACGTCGGGGCCGAGGGCAACGACGCTCTGAGTCGGGGGCTTCTAGGGCGAAAGCCGATTTAAGATCTGTCATCGAAGCCCGGAAGTCCTCGACGAAAAGATCCTGACGCCAGGATCCAGAGGGTAGCCCCTGCTGGGGTAGAGCGCGGTTCACCTCATTACACGGTGCCCGTCTCACCTCAGCACCCTCAGGAGGTCGGTCTGCCAACCCTGCCAGAGTTTCAGGGCGCAGCGGCCTCCAGCGAGCGCCACTCCCAGTTACTTCCGCCCGTGAGCGTAGCGGAGCTGGGATGCTCGCCGCCCCTTCGGGGGCCTCTTACACCAGAGGTCAGTCTCGAGAGACTGATTCCCTTAGTAGATTATTTAGCAGCGTGGAAGCTACTGCCAAATGTATCTCAATGGGTCCTGCGTACAATAGAAAGAGGCTATTGCATTCAGTTCGGTCTTCCACCACCGAAGTTCAACGGGGTTACACCGACTGTGGTCGGCCCCCAGCAGGCTCTGGCTATGGAACGAGAAGTGAATATCCTATTAAGGAAGGAGGCCATCGAGGTGGTCCCTCCTCTAGACAGGGAATCCGGATTTTACAGCCGGTATTTCATAGTTCCAAAGAAGGATGGGGGGTTGCGTCCGATCCTCGACTTGCGTCTCCTGAACCGCTCGGTTATGTCACTGAAGTTCAAGATGCTCACTGTCAACCAGGTTGTAGCTCAAATCAGAGCCGAGGACTGGTTTGTCACAATAGATCTCAAAGACGCATACTTCCACATATCCATCCTTCCACAACACAGGAAGTTTCTGAGGTTCGCTTTCGGGGGCAAAGCTTATCAATATCGAGTACTTCCCTTTGGCCTCGCACTCTCACCCCGCACGTTCACGAAATGTATGGATGCGGCTCTGGTATCCCTCCGTATGCAGGGCATCCTCATTTTAAATTATATCGACGATTGGTTGATCCTAGCTCAATCAGAGCAGATGGCGGCTCGACATCGAGATGTCGTTCTCGCACACATGGGGGAGCTGGGTTTGAGACTAAACGCCAAGAAGAGTGTACTTTCTCCAGTTCAGAGAACCACCTATCTAGGCGTAGTGTGGAATTCGACCACGATGCAGGCACGTTTGTCTCCTGCTCGGATCGAGTCGATCCTCACATCAGTCGAGAGAGTCAAGGAAGGCCAGTCACTCACTGTCAAACAATTCCAGAGATTGTTAGGGCTGATGGCAGCTGCGTCCAACGTGGTACCTTTTGGCCTGCTGTACATGAGACCCCTACAGTGGTGGCTCAAGTCCAAGGGCTTTTCCCCGAGGGGAAATCCACGTCGAGTTATCAAGGTCACGCGGCGGTGCCTTCGTGCCTTAGACATGTGGAGGAAACCTTGGTTCTTGAATCAGGGCCCGGTGCTGGGAGTTCCTTGTCGCCGTGTAACGCTAGCGACAGATGCGTCCCTCACCGTTTGGTGTGCGGTCATGAGCGGCCACCCTGCCCGCGGTCTGTGGAGTGGTCGCCATCTAACATGGCACATCAATTGCCTAGAGATACTAGCGGTCTATCGAGCATTGAAATATTTCCTCCCAGACCTGAGAGGTCACCATGTGTTGGTGCGCACCGACAACACATCAGTGGTCTCTTATATCAATCACCAGGGGGGTCTGCGTTCGCGCCCCTTGTACAAACTGGCACACCAGATCCTTCTGTGGTCCCAGGGCAAGCTCCTCTCGATCAGAGCAGCGTATATTCCTGGGAGATTGAATGTGGGAGCAGACATACTGTCGAGACAGGGGCCCGGGGAATGGATGCTTCACCCCGAGGTGGTGAAGCAGATATGGAGAGTATTTGGTACAGCCCAGGTGGACCTCTTTGCGACTCAGGAGACATCGCAATGTCCCCTCTGGTTCTCTCTAGTTCATCCAGCTCCTCTGGGACTGGACGCTATGGTACAGACCTGGCCGAGGCTTCGTCTGTACGCTTTTCCCCCTATCGCTCTGCTCCCGGGAGTTCTGGCGAGAGTACGCCGGGACGGGGCCCGTCTACTACTAGTAGCCCCGTTCTGGCCGGGCCGAGTATGGTTCTCAGATCTAGTCTCGCTCCTCGACGGCTCTCCTTGGGAGATACCGATCAGGACAGACCTACTCTCACAGGCGCAGGGCACGATAATTCACCCTCGCCCGGAGTTGTGGAAGCTGTGGGTGTGGCCCCTGAGGGGGCACAGCTGTTAGCAGCTGGTCTCTCAACCGAGGTTGTTGAGACCCTACTCCAATCCAGAGCTCCCTCTACGAGGAAACTGTACGCCCTGAAGTGGAAGCTCTTCACTTCATGGTGCAGAGACCGCCAGCTTGACCCAGCAGACTGCCCAGTTGGTACAGTTCTGGAGTTTTTACAAGCCAGGCTCTCTGCGGGGTTATCCCACTCCACCTTAAAGGTTTACGTGGCGGCCATAGCTGCTTTCCACGTCCCTTTCAATGGTCAGTCAGTGGGTAGACACCCCCTAGTTACACGTTTCCTCCGCGGTGCGCTGAGGCTGAGACCTCCAGTACGATCCCGTGTTCCCCCCTGGGATTTGGTTGTGGTTCTAGAGGCTCTTTGTAAAGCTCCATTCGAGCCAATACAAGATATCTCAGATAGACATCTGACACTTAAAACTGCCCTATTACTGGCAATCACCTCACTAAAGAGAGTTGGAGATCTTCAGGCCCTTTCGGTGGCCCCTACCTACTTAGACTTTGCCCCTGGTATGGCCAAAGCATACTTATACCCTCGAGCGGGTTACGTTCCGAAGGTTCCCTCTGTTACACCACAGCCTATCGTACTGCAGGCCTTCTGTCCTCCTCCCTTTCGGGAGCCAGACCAAGAGAAGCTAAACTGTATGTGTCCAAGTGCGAGCACTGGACGCATACGTCCACAGATCTGCCCTGTGGAGGAAATCAGACCAATTGCTTGTTTGCTACGGTCCTTCTAACAAGGGTTCTCCTGCCACCAAGCAGACCCTTAGTCGTTGGATAGTCGAGGCTATCAACTTCTCCTATGAGTCCTCTGGTCTTCCCCCTCCTTTGGGGGCCAAGGCTCACTCTACTCGGAGTATGGCGGCCTCCAAGGCCTTCTCAGCAGGTGTGTCCCTCTTGGACATCTGCAACGCTGCGGGGTGGTCCACGCCCTCCACATTTGTCCGATTTTACGATCTTGACATGCGAGCCACGCCGGGCTCTTCTGTTCTCTCGTCTTAGCTGTGCTCTTTTGACTACACACTAGGCAGGGATTTGGAAGTCTGGCAGCGTGGGCACATCGTTCCCCAAAAGCGTTTCGACGCAGCTCGAGTTCCTGAAAAGGAACGTCTCAAGGTTACTTATGTAACCCTAGTTCCTTGAAGGAACGAGACGCTGCGTCGCAGAGCCATACTCCCGGCACCCCTGCCGGCGCTTGCTTCCCTACTCGAAGCTGAAGCCAGCTGCACGGCACGTGCTTTTATAGCTTCCTGGTCGCTACGTCACCCCGCCCGTGACGTCACGCCTTTCCGATGGACTGATTGCACACGATATTCAGAGTCGGTCTCGTCAGGGACGTTCCCCAAAAGCGTTTCGACGCAGCGTCTCGTTCCTTCAAGGAACTAGGGTTACATACGTAACCTTGAGACGTTTTTGTGCATATGACTTCTAACACATTAAAAACTGTCTCACTGCATTGCAGAAATCATTTTATTTCATAAGACATAAGCATCTTTCAGTTTGGCAAGATTTGCACTGAATATTGAATAAAGCAGCTTTCTCTCATAGAGAGACAAGCTTTTGAGCAGATTTGGGCTAGATTTCACTTCATTTGAACAGAAGCACTATTTCAACATTACTGGTCTCAGAAACCTGTAAACTGACAATCTTGAGCATTGAAGTCCTAACATAAGTTTTTGTGCATATAACTTCTAACAAATTAAAAACTGTCTCACTGCATTGCAGAAATCATTTTATTTCATAAGACATAAGCATCTTTCAGTTTGGCAAGATTTGCACTGAACATTGAATGAAGCAGCTCTAACTCACAGAGAGAGAAGCTTTTGAGCAGATTTGGGCTAGATTTCACTTCATTTGAACAGAAGCACTATTTCAACATTACTGGTCTCAGAAACCTGTAAACTGACAATCTTGAGCATTGAAGTCCTAACATAAGGTTTTGTGCATGTAACTTCTAACACATTAAAAACTGTCTAACAGCATTGCAAAAACATTGTATTTCATAAGGCATAAGCATCTTTCAGTTTGGCAAGATTTGCACTGAATATTGAATGAAGCAGCTTTCTCTCATAGAGAGACAAGCTTTTGAGCAGATTTGGGCTAAATTTCACTTCATTTGAACAGAAGCACTATTTTAACATTACTGGTCTCAGACACCTGTAAACTGATAATCTTGAGCATTGAAGTCCTAACATAAGTTTTTGTGCATATAACTTCTAACACATTAAAAACTGTCTTACAGCATTGCAAAAACATTGTATTTCATAAGGCATAAGCATCTTTCAGTTTGGCAAGATTTGCACTGAATATTGAATGAAGCAGCTTTCTCTCATAGAGAGACAAGCTTTTGAGCAGATTTGGGCTAGATTTCACTTCATTTGAACAGAAGCACTATTTCAACATTACTGGTCTCAGAAACCTGTAAACTGACAATCTTGAGCATTGAAGTCCTAACATAAGGTTTTGTGCATATAACTTCTAACACATTAAAAACTGTCTTACAGCATTTGCAAAAACATTGTATTTCATAAGGCATAAGCATCTTTCAGTTTGGCAAGATTTGCACTGAATATTGAATGAAGCAGCTTTCTCTCATAGAGAGACAAGATTTTGAGCAGATTTGGGCTAGATTTCACTTCATTTGACTAGAAGCACTATTTTAACATTAATGGTCTCAGAAACCTGTAAACTGACAATCTTGAGCATTGAAGACCTAACATAACGTTTTATGCATATAACTTCTAACACACTAAAAACTGTCTTACAGCATTGCAAAAACATTGTATTTCATAAGGCATAAGCATCTTTCAGTTTGGCAAGATTTGCACTGAACATTGAATGAAGGAGCTCTATCTCACAGAGAGACAAGCTTTTGAGCAGATTTGGGCTAGATTTCACTTCATTTGAACAAAAGCACTATTTTAACATTACTGGTCTCAGAAACCTGTAAACTGACAATCTTGAGCATTGAAGTCCTAACATAAGGTTTTGTGCATATAAATTCTAACACATTAAAAACTGTCTTACAGCATTTGCAAAAACATTGTATTTCATAAGGCATAAGCATCTTTCAGTTTGGCAAGATTTGCACTGAAAATTGAATGAAGCAGCTTTCTCTCATAGAGAGACAAGATTTTGAGCAAATTTGGGCTAGATTTCACTTCATTTGAACAGAAGCACTATTTCAACATTACTGGTCTCAGAAACCTGTAAACTGACAATTTTGAGCATTGAAGTCCTAAACATAAGGTTTTGTGCATATAACTTCTAACACATTAAAAACTGTCTTACAGCATTTGCAAAAACATTGTATTTCATAAGGCATAAGCATCTTTCAGTTTGGCAAGATTTGCACTGAATTTTGAATGAAGCAGCTTTCTCTCATAGAGAGACAAGATTTTGAGCAATTTTGGGCTAGATTTCACTTCATTTGAACAGAAGCACTATTTCAACATTACTGGTCTCAGAAACCTGTAAACTGACAATTTTGAGCATTGAAGTCCTAAACATAAGTTTTTGTGCATATAACTTCTAACACATTAAAAACTGTCTTACAGCATTGCAAAAACATTGCATTTCATAAGGCATAAGCATCTTTCAGTTTGGCAAGATTTGCACTGAACATTGAATGAAGCAGCTCTATCTCACAGAGAGACAAGCTTTTGAGCAGATTTGGGCTAGATTTTACTTCATTTGAACAAAAGCACTATTCTAACATTACTGGTCTCAGAAACCTGTAAACTGACAATCTTGAGCATTGAAGCCCTAACATCTGTTTTTGTGCATATAACTTCTAACACATTAAAAACTGTCTTACAGCATTGCAAAAACATTGTATTTCATAAGGCATAAGCATCTTTCAGTTTGGCAAGATTTGCACTGAATATTGAATGAAGCAGCTCTAACTCACAGAGAGAGAAGCTTTTGAGCAGATTTGGGCTAGATTTCACTTCATTTGAACAGAAGCACTATTTCAACATTACTGGTCTCAGAAACCTGTAAACTGACAATCTTGAGCATTGAAGTCCTAACATAACGTTTTGTGCATATAACTTCTAACACATTAAAAACTGTCTTACAGCATTGCAAAAACATTGTATTTCATAAGGCATAAGCATCTTTCAGTTTGGCAAGATTTGTACTGAATATTGAATGAAGCTGCTTTCTCTCATAGAGAGACAAGCTTTTGAGCAGATTTGGGCTAGATTTCACTTCATTTGACAAGAAACACTATTTTAACATTACTGGTCTCAGAAACCTGTAAACTGACAATCTTGAGCATTGAAGTCCTAACATAACGTTTTGTGCATATAACTTCTAACACATTAAAAACTGTCTCAATGCATTGCAGAAATCATTTTATTTCATAAGACGTAAGCATCTTTCAGTTTGGCAAGATTTGCACTGAACATTGAATGAAGCAGCTCTAACTCAAAGAGAGAGAAGCTTTTGAGCAGATTTGGGCTAGATTTCACTTCATTTGAACAGAAGCACTATTTCAACATTACTGGTCTCAGAAACCTGTAAACTGACAATCTTGAGCATTGAAGTCCTAAATAAGTTTTTGTGCATATAACTTCTAACACATTAAAAACTGTCTCACTGCATTGCAGAAATCATTTTATTTCATAAGACATAAGCATCTTTCAGTTTGGCAAGATTTGCACTGAACATTGAATGAAGCAGCTCTAACTCACAGAGAGAGAAGCTTTTGAGCAGATTTGGGCTAGATTTCACTTCATTTGAACAGAAGCACTATTTCAACATTACTGGTCTCAGAAACCTGTAAACTGACAATTTTGAGCATTGAAGTCCTAACATAAGTTTTTGTGCATATAACTTCTAACACATTAAAAACTGTCTTACAGCATTGCAAAAACATTGTATTTCATTAAGTCATAAGCATCTTTCAGTTTGGCAAGATTTTGCACTGAATATTGAATGAAGCAGCTCTCTCTCATAGAGAGACAAGCTTTTGAGCAGATTTGGTCTAGATTTCACTTCATTTGAACAGAAGCACTATTTTAACATTACTGGTCTCAGAAACCTGTAAACTGACAATCTTGAGCATTGAAGTCCTAACATATGTTTTTGTGCATATAACTTTTAACACATTAAAAACTGTCTCACTGCATTGCAGAAATCATTTTATTTCATATGACGTAAGCATCTTTCAGTTTGGCAAGATTTGCACTGAACATTGAATGAAGCAGCTCTAACTCACAGAGAGAGAAGCTTTTGAGCAGATTTGGGCTAGATTTCACTTCATTTGAACAGAAGCACTATTTCAACATTACTGGTCTCAGAAACCTGTAAACTGACAATCTTGAGCATTGAAGTCCTAACATAAGGTTTTGTGCATATAACTTCTAACACATTAAAAACTGTCTTACAGCATTTGCAAAAACATTGTATTTCATAAGGCATAAGCATCTTTCAGTTTGGCAAGATTTGCACTGAATATTGAATGAAGCAGCTTTCTCTCATAGAGAGACAAGATTTTGAGCAGATTTAGGCTAGATTTCACTTCATTTGACTAGAAGCACTATTTTAACATTAATGGTCTCAGAAACCTGTAAACTGACAATCTTGAGCATTGAAGACCTAACATAACGTTTTATGCATATAACTTCTAACACACTAAAAACTGTCTTACAGCATTGCAAAAACATTGTATTTCATAAGGCATAAGCATCTTTCAGTTTGGCAAGATTTGCACTGAACATTGAATGAAGGAGCTCTATCTCACAGAGAGACAAGCTTTTGAGCAGATTTAGGCTAGATTTCACTTCATTTGAACAAAAGCACTATTTTAACATTACTGGTCTCAGAAACCTGTAAACTGACAATCTTGAGCATTGAAGTCCTAACATAAGGTTTTGTGCATATAACTTCTAACACATTAAAAACTGTCTTACAGCATTTGCAAAAACATTGTATTTCATAAGGCATAAGCATCTTTCAGTTTGGCAAGATTTGCACTGAAAATTGAATGAAGCAGCTTTCTCTCATAGAGAGACAAGATTTTGAGCAAATTTGGGCTAGATTTCACTTCATTTGAACAGAAGCACTATTTCAACATTACTGGTCTCAGAAACCTGTAAACTGACAATTTTGAGCATTGAAGTCCTAAACATAAGGTTTTGTGCATATAACTTCTAACACATTAAAAACTGTCTTACAGCATTTGCAAAAACATTGTATTTCATAAGGCATAAGCATCTTTCAGTTTGGCAAGATTTGCACTGAATTTTGAATGAAGCAGCTTTCTCTCATAGAGAGACAAGATTTTGAGCAAATTTGGGCTAGATTTCACTTCATTTGAACAGAAGCACTATTTCAACATTACTGGTCTCAGAAACCTGTAAACTGACAATTTTGAGCATTGAAGTCCTAAACATAAGTTTTTGTGCATATAACTTCTAACACATTAAAAACTGTCTTACAGCATTGCAAAAACATTGCATTTCATAAGGCATAAGCATCTTTCAGTTTGGCAAGATTTGCACTGAACATTGAATGAAGCAGCTCTATCTCACAGAGAGACAAGCTTTTGAGCAGATTTGGGCTAGATTTCACTTCATTTGAACAAAAGCACTATTCTAACATTACTGGTCTCAGAAACCTGTAAACTGACAATCTTGAGCATTGAAGCCCTAACATCTGTTTTTGTGCATATAACTTCTAACACATTAAAAACTGTCTCACTGCATTGCAAAAACATTGTATTTCATAAGGCATAAGCATCTTTCAGTTTGGCAAGATTTGCACTGAACATTGAATATAGCAGATCTATCTCACAGAGAGACAAGCTTTTGAGCAGATTTGGGCTAGATTTTACTTCATTTGAACAAAAGCACTATTTTAACATTACTGGTCTCAGAAACCTGTAAACTGACAATCTTGAGCATTGAAGTCCTAACATCTGTTTTTGTGCATATAACTTCTAACACATTAAAAACTGTCTCACTGCATTGCAGAAATCATTTTATATCATAAGACATAAGCATCTTTCAGTTTGGCAAGATTTGCACTGAATATTGAATGAAGCAGCTCTAACTCACAGAGAGAGAAGCTTTTGAGCAGATTTGGGCTAGATTTCACTTCATTTGAACAGAAGCACTATTTCAACATTACTGGTCTCAGAAACCTGTAAACTGACAATCTTGAGCATTGAAGTCCTAATATAAGTTTTTGTGCATATAACTTCTAACACATTAAAAACTGTCTTACAGCATTGCAAAAACATTGTATTTCATAAGGCATAAGCATCTTTCAGTTTGGCAAGATTTGCACTGAATATTGAATGAAGCTGCTTTCTCTCATAGAGAGACAAGCTTTTGAGCAGATTTGGGCTAGATTTCACTTCATTTGACCAGAAACACTATTTTAACATTACTGGTCTCAGAAACCTGTAAACTGACAATCTTGAGCATTGAAGTCCTAACATAACGTTTTGTGCATATAACTTCTAACACATTAAAAACTGTCTTACAGCATTGCAAAAACATTGTATTTCATAAGGCATAAGCATCTTTCAGTTTGGCAAGATTTGCACTGAGCATTGAATTAAGCAGCTCTATCTCACAGAGAGACAAGCTTTTGAGCAGATTTGGGCTAGATTTCTCTTCATTTGAACAGAAGCACTATTTTAACATTACCGGTCTCAGAAACCTGTAAACTGACAATCTTGAGCATTGAAGTCCTAACATATGTTTTTGTGCATATAACTTCTAACACATTAAAAACTGTCTCAATGCATTGCAGAAATCATTTTATTTCATAAAGACGTAAGCATCTTTCAGTTTGGCAAGATTTGCACTGAACATTGAATGAAGCAGCTCTAACTCAAAGAGAGAGAAGCTTTTGAGCAGATTTGGGCTAGATTTCACTTCATTTGAACAGAAGCACTATTTCAACATTACTGGTCTCAGAAACCTGTAAACTGACAATCTTGAGCATTGAAGTCCTAAATAAGTTTTTGTGCATATAACTTCTAACACATTAAAAACTGTCTCACTGCATTGCAGAAATCATTTTATTTCATAAGACATAAGCATCTTTCAGTTTGGCAAGATTTGCACTGAACATTGAATGAAGCAGCTCTAACTCACAGAGAGAGAAGCTTTTGAGCAGATTTGGGCTAGATTTCACTTCATTTGAACAGAAGCACTATTTCAACATTACTGGTCTCAGAAACCTGTAAACTGACAATTTTGAGCATTGAAGTCCTAACATAAGTTTTTGTGCATATAACTTCTAACACATTAAAAACTGTCTTACAGCATTGCAAAAACATTGTATTTCATTAAGTCATAAGCATCTTTCAGTTTGGCAAGATTTTGCACTGAATATTGAATGAAGCAGCTCTCTCTCATAGAGAGACAAGCTTTTGAGCAGATTTGGTCTAGATTTCACTTCATTTGAACAGAAGCACTATTTTAACATTACTGGTCTCAGAAACCTGTAAACTGACAATCTTGAGCATTGAAGTCCTAACATATGTTTTTGTGCATATAACTTTTAACACATTAAAAACTGTCTCACTGCATTGCAGAAATCATTTTATTTCATATGACGTAAGCATCTTTCAGTTTGGCAAGATTTGCACTGAACATTGAATGAAGCAGCTCTAACTCACAGAGAGAGAAGCTTTTGAGCAGATTTGGGCTAGATTTCACTTCATTTGAACAGAAGCACTATTTCAACATTACTGGTCTCAGAAACCTGTAAACTGACAATCTTGAGCATTGAAGTCCTAAATAAGTTTTTGTGCATATAACTTCTAACACATTAAAAACTGTCTCACTGCATTGCAGAAATCATTTTATTTCATAAGACATAAGCATCTTTCAGTTTGGCAAGATTTGCACTGAACATTGAAAGAAGCAGCTCTAACTCACAGAGAGAGAAGCTTTTGAGCAGATTTTGGCTAGATTTCACTTCATTTGAACAGAAGCACGATTTCAACATTACTGGTCTCAGAAACCTGTAAACTGACAATTTTGAGCATTGAAGTCCTAACATAAGTTTTTGTGCATATAACTTCTAACACATTAAAAACTGTCTTACAGCATTGCAAAAACATTGTATTTCATAAGGCATAAGCATCTTTCAGTTTGGCAAGATTTTGCACTGAATATTGAATGAAGCAGCTCTCTCTCATAGAGAGACAAGCTTTTGAGCAGATTTGGGCTAGATTTAACTTCATTTGGACAGAAGCACTATTTTAACATTACTGGTCTCAGAAACCTGTAAACTGACAATCTTGAGCATTGAAGTCCTAACATATGTTTTTGTGCATATATTTTTTAACACATTAAAAACTGTCTTACAGCATTGCAAAAACATTGTATTTCATAAGGCATAAGCATCTTTCAGTTTGGCAAGATTTTGCACTGAATATTGAATGAAGCAGCTCTCTCTCATAGAGAGACAAGATTTTTAGCAAATTTGGGCTAGATTTCACTTCATTTGAACAGAAGCACTATTTCAACATTAATGGTCTCAGAAACCTGTAAACTGACAATTTTGAGCATTGAAGTCCTAACATAAGTTTTTGTGCATATAACTTCTAACACATTAAAAACTGTCTTACACCATTGCAAAAACATTGTATTTCATAAGGCATAAGCATCTTTCAGTTTGGCAAGATTTTGCACTGAATATTGAATGAAGCAGCTTTCTCTTATAGAGAGACAAGCTTTTGAGCAGATTTGGGCTAAATTTCCCTTCATTTGAACAGAAGCACTATTTTAACATTACTGGTCTCAGAAACTTGTAAACTGACAATCTTGAGCATTGAAGTCCTAACATATGTTTTTGTGCATATAACTTCTAACACATTAAAAACTGTCTCACTGCATTGCAGAAATCATTTTATTTCATAAGACGTAAGCATCTTTCAGTTTGGCAAGATTTGCACTGAACATTGAATGAAGCAGCTCTAACTCACAGAGAGAGAAGCTTTTGAGCAGATTTGGGCTAGATTTCACTTCATTTGAACAGAAGCACTATTTCAACATTACTGGTCTCAGAAACCTGTAAACTGACAATCTTGAGCATTGAAGTCCTAACATAAGGTTTTGTGCATATAACTTCTAACACATTAAAAACTGTCTTACAGCATTTGCAAAAACATTCTATTTCATAAGGCATAAGCATCTTTCAGTTTGGCAAGATTTGCACTGAATATTGAATGAAGCAGCTTTCTCTCATAGAGAGACAAGATTTTGAGCAAATTTGGGCTAGATTTCACTTCATTTGAACAGAAGCACTATTTCTACATTACTGGTCTCAGAAACCTGTAAACTGACAATTTTGAGCATTGAAGTCCTAACATAAGTTTTTGTGCATATAACTTCTAACACATTAAAAACTGTCTTACAGCATTGCAAAAACATTGTATTTCATAAGGCATAAGCATCTTTCAGTTTAGCAAGATTTGCACTGAACATTGAATGAAGCAGCTCTAACTCACAGAGAGAGAAGCTTTTGAGCAGATTTGGGCTAGATTTCACTTCATTTGAACAGAAGCACTATTTCAACATTACTGGTCTCAGAAACCTCTAAACTGACAATCTTGAGCATTGAAGTCCTAAATAAGTTTTTGTGCATATAACTTCTAACACATTAAAAACTGTCTTACAGCATTGCAAAAACATTGTATTTCATAAGGCATAAGCATCTTTCAGTTTGACAAGATTTGCACTGAATTTTGAATGAAGCAGCTTTCTCTCATAGAGAGACAAGCTTTTGAGCAGATTTGGGCTAGATTTCACTTCATTTGACCAGAAGCACTATTTTAACATTACTGGTCTCAGAAACCTGTAAACTGACAATCTTGAGCATTGAAGACCTAACATAACGTTTTGTGCATATAACGTCTAACACACTAAAAACTGTCTTACAGCATTGCAAAAACATTGTATTTCATAAGGCATAAGCATCTTTCAGTTTGGCAAGATTTGCACTGAACATTGAATGAAGCAGCTCTATCTCACAGAGAGACAAGCATTTGAGCAGATTTGGGCTAGATTTCACTTCATTTGAACAAAAGCACTATTTTAACATTACTGGTCTCAGAAACCTGTAAACTGACAATCTTGAGCATTGAAGTCCTAACATCTGTTTTTGTGCATATAACTTCTAACACATTAAAAACTGTCTCACTGCATTGCAGAAATAATTTTATATCATAAGACATAAGCATCTTTCAGTTTGGCAAGATTTGCACTGAATATTGAATGAAGCAGCTCTAACTCACAGAGAGAGAAGCTTTTGAGCAGATTTGGGCTAGATTTCACTTCATTTGAACAGAAGCACTATATCAACATTACTGGTCTCAGAAACCTGTAAACGGACAATCTTGAGCATTGAAGTCCTAACATAAGGTTTTGTGCATATAACTTCTAACACATTAAAAACTGTCTTACAGCATTTGCAAAAACATTGTATTTCATAAAGCATAAGCGTCTTTCAGTTTGGCCAGATTTGCACTGAATATTGAATGAAGTAGCTTTCTCTCATAGAGAGACAAGCTTTTGAGCAGATTTGGGCTAGATTTCACTTCATTTGAACAGAAGCACTATTTTAACATTACTGGTCTCAGAAAACTGTAAACTGACAATCTTGAGCATTGAAGTCCTAAATAAGTTTTTGTGCATATAACTTCTAATACATTAAAAACTGTCTCATTGCATTGCAGAAATCATTTTATTTCATAAGACATAAGCATCTTTCAGTTTGGCAAGATTTGCACTGAACATTGAATGAAGCAGCTCTAACTCCCAGAGAGAGAAGCTTTTGAGCAGATTTGGGCTAGATTTCACTTCATTTGAACAGAAGCACTATTTCAACATTACTGGTCTCAGAAACCTGTAAACTGACAATCTTGAGCATTGAAGTCCTAACATAAGGTTTTGTGCATATAACTTCTAACACATTAAAAACTGTCTTACAGCATTTGCAAAAACATTGTATTTCATAAGGCATAAGCATCTTTCAGTTTGGCAAGATTTGCACTGAATATTGAATGAAGCAGCTTTCTCTAATAGAGAGACAAGATTTTGAGCAGATTTGGGCTAGATTTCACTTCATTTGAACAAAAGCACTATTTTAACATTACTGGTCTCAGAAACCTGTAAACTGACAATCTTGAGCATTGAAGTCCTAACATAAGGTTTTGTGCATATAACTTCTAACACATTAAAAACTGTCTCACTGCATTGCAGAAATCATTTTATTTAATAAGACGTAAGCATATTTCAGTTTGGCAAGATTTGCACTGAATATTGAATGAAGCAGCTTTCTCTCATAGAGAGACAAGATTTTGAGCAAATTTGGGCTAGATTTCACTTCATTTGAACAAAAGCACTATTTTAACATTACTGGTCTCAGAAACCTGTAAACTGACAATCTTGAGCATTGAAGTCCTAACACATGTTTTTGTGCATATAACTTCTAACACATTAAAAACTGTCTTACAATATTGCAAAAACATTGTATTTCATAAGGCATAAGCATCTTTCAGTTTGGCAAGATTTTGCACTGAATATTGAATGAAGCAGCTTTCTCTCATAGAGAGACAAGCTTTTGAGCAGATTTGGGCTAGATTTCACTTCATTTGAACAAAAGCACTATATTAACATTACTGGTCTCAGAAACCTGTAAACTGACAATCTTGAGCATTGAAGTCCTAACATCTGTTTTTGTGCATATAACTTCTAACACATTAAAAACTGTCTTACAGCATTGCAAAAACATTTTATTTCATAAGGCATAAGCATCTTTCAGTTTGGCAAGATTTTGCACTGAATATTGAATGAAGCAGCTTTCTCTCATAGAGAGACAAGCTTTTGAGCAGATTTGGGCTAGATTTCACTTCATTTGAACAGAAGCACTATTTTAACATTACTGCTCTCAGAAACCTGTAAACTGACAATCTTGAGCATTGAAGTCCTAACATAAGTTTTTGTGCATATAACTTCTAACACATTAAAAACTGTCTTACAGCATTGCAACAAACATTGTATTTCATAAGGCATAAGCATCTTTCAGTTTGGCAAGATTTGCACTGAATATTGAATGAAGCAGCTTTCTCTCATAGAGAGACAAGCTTTTGAGCAGATTTGGGCTATATTTCACTTCATTTGAACAGAAGCACTATTTTAACATTACTGGTCTCAGAAACCTGTAAACTGACAATCTTGAGCATTGAAGTCCTAACATAAGGTTTTGTGCATATAACTTCTAACACATTAAAAACTGTCTCACTGCATTGCAGAAATCATTTTATTTCATAAGACTTAAGCATCTTTCAGTTTGGCAAGATTTGCACTTAACATTGAATGAAGCAGCTCTAACTCACAGAGAGAGAAGCTTTTGAGCAGATTTGGGCTAGATTTCACTTCATTTGAACAGAAGTACTATTTCAACATTACTGGTCTCAGAAACCTGTAAACTGACAATCTTGAGCATTGAAGTCCTAACATAAGGTTTTGTGCATATAACTTCTAACACATTAAAAACTGTCTTACAGCATTTGCAAAAACATTGTATTTCATAAGGCATAAGCATCTTTCAGTTTGGTAAAATTTGCACTGAATATTGAATAAAGCAGCTTTCTCTCATAGAGAGACAAGCTTTTGAGCAGATTTGGGGTAGATTTCACTTCATTTGAACAGAAGCAGTATTTCAACATTACTGGTCTCAGAAACCTGTAAACTGACAATGTTGAGCATTGATGTCCTAACATAAGTTTTTGTGCATATAACTTCTAACACATTAAAAACTGTCTCACTGCATTGCAGAAATCATTTTATTTCATAAGACATAAGCATCTTTCAGTTTGGCAAGATTTGCACTGAACATTGAATGAAGCAGCTCTAACTCACAGAGAGAGAAACTTTTGAGCAGATTTGGGCTAGATTTCACTTCATTTGAACAGAAACACTATTTCAACATTACTGGTCTCAGAAACCTGTAAACTGACAATCTTGAGCATTGAAGTCCTAACATAAGGTTTTGTGCATATTACTTTTAACACATTAAAAACTGTCTTACAGCATTTGCAAAAACATTGTATTTCATAAGGCATAAGCATCTTTCAGTTTGGCAAGATTTGCACTGAATATTGAATGAAGCAGCTTTCTCTCATAGAGAGACAAGCTTTTGAGCAGATTTGGGCTAGATTTCACTTCATTTGAACAGAAGCACTATTTCAACATTACTGGTCTCAGAAACCTGTAAACTGACAATCTTGAGCATTGAAGTCCTAACATAAGTTCCCTTTCGAAAGGGAACTCTACACTACGTCAGAATGACGCTTTGGGGAACGCCTCAGGCGTGACAGGTGTCTGAAATCACTATCAAATCACGGCAATCATAATGACCGGCGACAGCCCGTGAATCATTAACGTGAATGATTAACGTGCGACCTGCAAGTATAAAAGGGAGCCTTGCAAACATGACAAACATCTT